>NW_026848154.1:0-379834 GCF_030411735.1 Phialemonium atrogriseum | reverse complement strand
CCCCGCCCGCCCCCCCCCCCCCCCCCCCCCCCCCCCCCCCCCCCCCCCCCCCCCGAGAAGAACTTACAATCCCCAGAATTGAACCCATTGGTTACTGTGTGGGGAGAAAAGAGTCAGCGATCAACGTCCTCCTTTGGAAACCCCTGAAATGCCCTCCGTGACTCACAATGTCTTGTCCTGCTCCTTAGAAAACGCAATCTGGTACACGGCCTTGAGGATGCCCATCACCACGGCTCTGTGACAAGGACGGAGTCAGTCAACAGGGTCAAAAGAGGGGAAGGGGGGGTTTTGCGCGTACAGGTATCCCAAGCTCAGAATTCCGATCAGGTACAACCGGACCTTGCGCTTCATTTGCAACTTCCAGATGATGGGGATGGGGAAGCTGGCGAAGAGGACGTCGGTGAAAATGTTGAATGCTGTTATGGCATTTCCAGTTAGTTAGAAATCGAGCTGCTTGGAACAGTTGATTTGCGGCAGTCAGGGCACCACTCACCAGTGTTGATGAGGGCGAAAGTCACGAAGAGGGTGATGGGATAGCACTCTCCTGGGAGAGTAAGGTCCCAGTGCTTCGCCATCGGTCGGCAGTGCAGGAAGAAAGTCATCCATCCCATGAAACTGTAGGCGCAGACGAAAACTGCAAGAAACGGAAACACCGGTTAGTCCCTGATTCGATTTTCCTCCGGGTGGAGGAGGGTGGCGACGCACTTATGCTGCTCCATAGAGACCAGGTGTACCAGCGGCTCGGGCTGAGTCTCAGCAGGTTCAGGGCGATGGAGATCTTGAGCAGTGCCATGGCGGCGGTGGCGGAGATGATGGACTGCCAAAAGCTGACTCGGTTGAGCTTCATGAGATCCAAGGCGGCGATGGTATCTTGATGGCGGCCGAGCCCGTACGGTCCCTCGAGGACGAAGATGAGCCATCCCCCAAACGCGCAAATCTAACAAGGAAGAAGTGAAATCAGCATACACACACAACCAAACAAGAACAGTCCGTCCCATTCGACTTCCAATGCCAGCTGGAAAGCAGTCTTTTCCGCAGTCTTTTCCGCAGGCATCGGAACACACAAGTTTAGAATCCCGCTGTCCAGGAAAGGAAAAGAAGCCTTACCACGGCGCCGACCATGGTCCAGTCATCTCGCCCGGGACTCTTGACGATCTTGATCCGGACGTAAACCCGCAGCGAGACGGTGATGACGGCAAGAGCGTGGATGGCGCCCGTGACGCCCAGTATCGTCCCCAGATTGCTCTCCGCCGCCCTGGCAGGATCGACCGGCACGCTGGTCGGCGGTGGACCAGACATGTCGATGCTGTGCCGTATGCGGCGCGGATCGACAGAAATACGCGAAACACAGATTCAAACCGACCAGGGGAGTTTTTTTTTTGGGGGGGGGGGAATCTGGGGGAAGGAAATGTGACAGGTTGCCACGGCCTTAAGATCGACACGGGAGCGAGATCGAAGGGGGATATGAATCGAATCCCCTTCAGTGTCGATCTCTCGAGGGCTTTGTGGGAGCGGCAGAGGGGTATAATATCCTCAACGAGAGCGAGCGACAGGATGAGAAGATGTGGGGGAGAGAACGCAGCCAACCCCCATCATTTTCTTCAGAGTTGCAGACGAGATGCTTGCATGTAACCTACTGTGGCAGATCTTATCAACGATCCTTCTCACAATGGTGCCATATTGTCATGTTTCTGCTTTCTGGGTTGCAGCGAGGCGTCCATGGCGTCCATCTACAGATGCACCTTTTCCGGGTTTGGCCGGTAGGCTTGTAACCGTACCCCCGTCTCTCTCTGCGTTGTACCCCTTCCTCGAGACACTGGTGCAAGCCACCAAAGGTAACCGGGTCGGCAAGAATACCGCGAGTCAGTGACCGATGGAAAGAAAGAGAAGAAAAAAAGGGCTTGCCCGCGAAAGCCTGGCGCACATGCATGGAAGTTCCCTGCAGCGGGATCCCATCCGTCTGATAGGCTGGGCCTAGTGAGAGACCCTGAAGCTTGCTGAAGCTTGGGGGAAACAAAGACGGGGGTTGGAATCTCCGGACCGGCGCACTACATAGCAAATTAAGGGGCTGCTTGGGTACCTGATTGGCCCGAACCCTAAGCTGCGGCCAAGAGGGCGGCATTATTGTTCCCTGAGAAGCACAGGCATCCCTACTAGATACCGAAAATCTTCGCAACGGGCTCATCGACACCTTCGCGCTAGCCTCGATTAGACACTTAGAGCCGTCTTAGTGTCTTCATGCAATGCAAGGCTGAATACACAGTGCAAGGATACCAGGCAAGCCAGCTTGGCAAGGAACTAGGTAGGTAGGGGAGAGTCGAGTCAAACTAGAACTTTGGAATTGGGATCAAAGGTCAAGAGAATTATCACGCACTGCGGAGTAGACAATATGACATCACCCGGAGGCTCAGATAGGCGAATGAGGGGCATGCAAGAAACAATTAAAGATTTTCGTGTAACTACCCGATGGAAAGTCCCTGCTGCAGGAATCACATTCGGTTCGGCCGTTCGGGTACCTGATTGCATCCCAAATTCCCAATGCAGGAGGTGGTGGCTGATGTGACCAAAATGCCGGGGTGAGGTAAGGGTTACTCTGCTGTGTATACCCTAGCTAGCATTGTATTGGGAGGACGCCACAGAATCCTTCCAGAGTACCTGCAGCTGATTTCTCTCCACTCAAGAATCCTCCTGCATGCTTGAGATGAGGTGTGATTGTGGATTTGTGATGAGGGTGCTCAGGGGTTTCTTCTCCCAGGGGTCTCGTCTCGCCCAGCGTCGTGAAGCCGGCTACGACGTCCTTGACCAAATGCCATTGACCATTGACCAACGGCCGAGCCCCGTGTTTGGGTGGGAACGACCTGCCATATCGTCAGATTCCCCTTCGGAGATTTCTTGCCATCTCTCCTCAACTCACTGCGACCTGCCAAATTGGGAGGCACAGGTGAGTGGCGCCGATTTTGGCTTACCTCGTGTCTATATCCCCGGCGAGCTTCGGACCACCAAGGTGAGCCACTCGGGTCGCATACCGCTACTTGCATCGGCCAGAGACGTGGAAATCCCTTTAATTCCTCATAGGCTTCTTATTCTGTTCTTTGAGTCCCAAACATCGAAATTGATAGACGCAAACATGAATCTTTCCCATGCTGGGTAAATCTATGAAACTGGCTTCCTCAAGCAGCTCCGCTTCTCTCAAAAACAGACAGAGCTGCCCCCAGCAACGGTGATAAAACGAATCGCGCGCCAAACACACAAGATGTACGTGCAGAGAGATTCGATCGGCCGCCACCGGTAAAGGGCCCATCTCGAGACTATTCGGTCAAGTACGGGGCCCAGGTACCTATTGCCGAGGCCCAATGTCTACCTAATCATGATCCGTGGACTCCTATCGGTGCCCGAACTTGAACTGTACGGTTGGTGTCACCACGAGGGGCAGACGTTTATCTATATGGAGCTTATTCAGGGTGCTACATTACAACAGAGCTAGAAGACATTAAATTAGGAAGAACGAACCTGTCTGTAACAAGTTACGAGGGCATGGTTGACGAGTGGCGGACCCTGGCCAAACAGGACGATTCGGATACTCTTACCAGTACGCTGCGTTTAGCCCATCATTTCAATAGATTTGATCTTTCGATACTGACTTTGCTAGAGGTCATGTTGACAACCAACCCCCTTCTCGACACCATCTTTATCAGCGGTTGTTCGCCCACAGCTGGTCCCCTTCAAAGCGTTGCCGAATTCCATGACTGGTTTAATTCCACAACTGGCCCTAAAGAGAACTGGGGAAAGAATTTACCCCATCCGCACCCCCTCTTCTCCGCGATGCTGTTCCCGTTGTCTTTTCACACGCCGATGTCCACCCATCGAATATCATCCTATCTCCAGGACCGAATCCAACATACTATTGCTGTCATTGACTGGCAACAGTCAGGTTGATGTCCCGCATATTAGGAGTACTGCAAGGCGCGGTGGACCTCACGAATCGGGGAAGAATGGGAGCAAAATACCTGCCAATGCTGGGTCGCGGAGTATGATTTATTCTTGGGACGAGTGTATGTACAATACCTACTCTTGCGAAAAAGTTGATATTTACTGCACAGTAAGCTTACCAAACCCAGTTATGATGGCTCCTGAGCATGTCCTAAGCAGTGGCTACTGGATCATAACCACGAGGAGATCGCCCAGTTCACGCCGATCATGATTAGCAACATCCGCTGGAAGACTTACATGGTCTTCTTCCTGTTGAACCTGGCCTTCCGTGTCGTCGTCTGGATGTTCTTCCTCCAGACGTCGGGTCGGAACTTGGACAAGGTCGTCGACTCCCTATGGCCGCGTTCCGGCTGGGTAACTCGAGCCACACTCATCTGCAGTCTCCTTCCAGCTCGTCCTCCATAACTCAGTCCGGGCGAAGGCCTGAGATGGTACAAACAGCCATGTATATGCCAGTTACAGGTTCAGGCAGCTGGGAGGCGGACGATAACGGGTCGGACCCCAAGATGCCAGCACACGGTGAGATTGTCGAACATCCTTCTCGCCTGAAGCGCAACGCCACTCAAAACAACGAGACGTGTCGAAAGAAGACGTTACGGTAGCGTGCCTGCCCGTCCGCGCGAAGGACCTCTTGGAGGTGAAAAGGTGTTCTCGTCGTGTGAGGAACGGTAGGATATATGGAAGGGTCCGTGAACCTCATGACAAGATGTCTCTCGCCTCCAATATAAGCATTATACTACCTATTAGGCAGGACATTCATTCCATCTAATGCAGACCTCCTTCTATCTCTGGACCTTTCTTCTAGTCGGGTTCTAGTTGGGTCTTGATCACCTCCCTTCCAACACGCGGTTCATGTGGAGATTGGCCTGGCGCATCTAAGCTTGAGAAATAAATCACCAAACATCATTCTTCCACCCCCATTGGGGGAAATTTCCATTGGATTGGTGGCGTGACTGTCGATACCGTTGGTTAGGTTGGTTAGGTTGCCCGGGCAGTCTAGTCCGCTCCCGGGAGGTCCGGGACGCCACAAATTCATATCGACTTCTGGTTCTTGTTCGTTTGAGAGATAGCTCCGTGTTTACGGGGGATAAATGAGGAAGACGGGCAAGGCGCTACCCAAACTGCAACAACACGGACCAAAATTGGACTTGCCAGGGACGCCTCCATGGTAATATCTTAGGTTTATATTTACGGTATGAATCGCCGTGGCTTGGCAATACTGTAGAACAGGACCTGACCAAGGGGCGTGGCGGCCCACTTTATTCCGATGACGTTGGGCTGATTATGACGTCACTCACCCGCGTATCCCGGCGGGCGGGAGGTGGTGAGACGTATGTACATGCGTACATAAGGCAAGGCGATTAGTAAACTTGATTTTCCTTGCTTCCCTTGACAAGCACTTTAACGCCCTACAGATACAGAAATGGAGATTCACCCCCAAGTCGAAACCCCAAGCGATTCGCCATGCTCATCAGCCAACACCGCATTAACAAGCATCCGTGTACCTGGACAGCGCCAACGCCCAGCAGAGTCTGAGGGGCCTATCCCCATCTGATATCGACCGTCTATTTTAAACAGATTCTGTACACCTGAGCAGCTTCAACCTCGTTCGGATGGTGACTGTTGCGGGTCCTTCGAAAGGACGGGCTGAGTCGACAGACGCGGGTCCGTCCTCGGACACGCCCCGCCACGCGACCATGTCCGAAGTTCCTCCCAGCAGCGCCCGGAATTTCCACTTTCGCCCTTTTCGCGAATCCCAACAGTCGGCCATTGGCCTGCGCCGGCTTCGATCGAATACCTCCAGGTTGCCCCCAGTCGCGGAGAACCAGGATGGACAGAAGCCGGATGACCAGCAGCAGCCCGACGACAGTGATGACTGGGAGTCTCAGATCAGCCGTCACGACTCGGCGCCTCAGCGACCGACCCTCGAGCCAGGGCAGCAGCCCGCGACCGCCATGCCTTCCATTCCCGAGAGAGCTCGGGACGGAGATGTTGACCCCGGTCTAGCACTCAACCCCCAGCGATCCAGGTGGCGTCCCACGCAGTCATCGCGTGCGGATGAGTACGACCCGAGGATCGTGGATATCCTCGATGTTATTGGTAGGCGGAACTTCCACCCTTGTTTTGGACCAGTGAGTCGAGCAGGTCACTAACACTTCCACTCCAGACCCTGAGGTGTCGGCCATGTCCTCCATCACAAACATCCAGAACTCCCTCTTTGTCCCGTCTTTGGGCAAGTGGGTCAAACGGCGGCCCACCTTCGATCTCGACTGGATACGGCACCCGAGAGGAGAGGAACCTTCCGAGTCCGAGTCTTCGGAGCCCACCATTGAAGAGCTACAAGAAGAGGACACCACTGTACGCCCCGGCGCAAGGGGTCGCCGTCTCAGTCTTCGGTCTACAACCGCGGGTCCGAACTACGCCGTTCTTCCCCACGGCGTGTCCCTTGAAGGATGGAGCGAAGAAGAGGTGGCCGAGCTGAACGACCACGTACGGCATATGCTGCACTCGCGCCGGTCCAAGTTCAAGCGAAACCTGAAGGCCTTCGGCAAGTATGTCAGACAACCGCTCGGCTTTTTCGTCACGCTCTACGCCACCCTCATCACCCTCTTTGGGCTGGCGTGGGTTCTGTTCCTCATCGGATGGATATATGTCGGCCAAAGACAGCTCTACATCATCAACGTGATTGACTACGTGCTGGTGGCCCTCTTCGCTGTCGTGGGCGATGGGCTTGCGCCGTTCCGGGCAGTGGACACGTACCACATGATTTTCATTGCACATTACCGTGGGTTTACTTCCCCTTTGGCGAGCACAATCGCCATGACCCCTGTTCGACACTGACACTGATCCATCCATCTAGACCATCTCTCCTGGAAACTCCGGAAAAACAAGGCATTGCCCGAACTCGAGAACAAGAACGACCTCCCTGCCGAGCCCGTCTTGACGGGAAATCCAGACCCCGAGGAGGCTCTGCAAGATCCAGACCTCGAGGCGGCGCACAAAGATTCAGACCAAGCGTTCTCAGTCCTGACGCCCAAGCAGCAGGCCCGTCTGGAGCATCACCAGAACAAATTCTCCAGGTCGCACACCTTCTACAAGCCGCACGAGACGGAGACGCACTTTGCCTTCCCGCTGAACCTGCTCATCGCCATCGTCGCGCTGCTCGACCTGCACTCGTGCCTCCAGATCTCCCTCGGCGTCTGCACCTGGGGCATCGACTACAGGGTGCGGCCCGCCGCGCTAACGGCGACCATTCTGAGCTTCTCCATCACCGTCAACATCCTGGCCGGCATCCTCATCAGTGTGGGCGGCCGGCGGACGCGCAAGAAGGACGTCGTGGAGCGCATGTTCCGCCAGGAGCTGACCGAGGAGGCGCTGCACCGGATGCGGGCCCAGAGCGACCTCGAGGCCGAGAAGCGGCGCAAGATCGACGAGGCCATCGACGAGGCCGACGAAAACAAGGAGGAGAAGGACGAGGCCGGGCACCTGAACCTACCGAGGCCGAGCCTGGATGCCTGGCGCGGGAGGCACAGCGAGGGCCGGTCCAGGAGCAGCCCGGGCGTCGGCCGGCTGTTGTCGCCGGGGAAGAAGCCAGTCGATGAAGTGGGCAGATTCGATTTCGTCGTGGGGCACGAGGCCGGGCGGGCAACACCCACCACCACCCAAGAGGCTCCCGTCTGATCTGATGACATTTCTTCTTGATCTAGTAAAATACCCCTATTTCGACATGTTTTGCGATAGAAGCCATCTGTCTTGTTGCTCTTTTAGATTGTATCGTCCCAGATTAAACCATTGTTTGGAGTTTTTGTTGCAGCATACCTGCCTACCTAGATAGACGAACCGGAGTCGTCTACATTTCCCCAGGCCTCGTCAAATAGTAAAATAAAGTAGAGACATACCATACCCATCCAGCCAATCGCACCCAATCCCTACAACGCCGCCTCCGTCTTCTCAATCTCGACCAGCAGCTCCGCCCTGGCCCTCTCCCACTCGCCGTCTGCCAGCCTCCCCTTGAGCGGCAGCCTCCCGCCCTCGAGCGTGCCCAGCCCCGTGACGCGGTACACGGCCTCCTTGATGCCCACGACCCCGAAGCGCCCGACGAACTCCTCGGCCCGGCACACGGCGTACTGCAGGCGGCGCGCCTCCTCCATGTTGCCGCTGGACGACGAGGAGGAGACGAGCTGCATCAGGCGTGCCACCGTCTTCGGGTAGAAGGCCGCGAGGCCGTCGATCACCCCGGCTGCGCCGAACAGCACGATCGGTCCTAGCTGCTGCCCGAAACCGCTGTAGACGCGGAACTTGGCGTGGTCGATGGACGGGTCGAGGGAGACTTGGACGTGGTGCGAGACGTTGCCGTGGGACCTGCGGAGGTGTGAACGTTGGGGCGGATGTTGTGCGGGAAAAAAGAGGAGGGGGGGGGGGGGGTTGCTTACATCTTGCAGCCGACTATGTTGGGGTGGCTTGCCAGCGCGGTGTATGTCTCCGGGGCGACGAGGACGTTGTTCGTGACGCCGGGGTAGTTGTAGCTTGAGTTTTACGAACCATGTCAGCCTGGAACCGACCGCTAACAGGAAGCAATGCAACGGGGAACCACCAACATCAAGATCGGCAGCGGGCTGTTGTCCGCAATCAGGGTGAACCACTCCCTGATATTCTCCTGGTTCGCCGCGGCGCCAAAGTACCCGGGCACCAACACGAGCCCCCACTGCGCGCCCGCGGCGGCGTAATCGCGCAGCCACTCGAGGGTCTCGTCGACGCCGTTGGTCAGGACGCCGGCCATGATCGGGTAGCCCGGGAAGCCGGCCTCGTCGAGCGCCGCGCGGACGCCCGAGACGAGGGCCGAGCGCTCGGCGCGGCTCAGGTGGATCGCCTCGCCCGTCGACCCGAGGAGCACCAGGCCCGTGATGCCGCTGCGGGCGAGGAACACGCCGTGCTGAGCCTGCGTCTCGATGTCTACCGCGGCCTGCAGGGTCGGGGGCGATGATGATGCCGCTTCGGAGGCGGGGCGGAAGAACGTGGGCACGGGGACGAAGACGCCCGGAGGCGGGGAGGTGACGGCCATGATTGCTTATTTGGGGGGCCGATAAAGGGGAGAAAAAAACCTGGATTTCGCTGGAAACGGGATGTAGGGTTTACCAAACGGCACGAGTTTCTGGCGAAGGCGACGAGGTGTTGTGTATTGCCTGGTGCCAGTTAAGAATGGCGATGTTGGGATTGCCCCGCGAATGATTGGGCCCGCCTTTCGGCCGCAGATCTCACGAGACCCGGCTTCGGCCTCGAGTCCGGCGCTGATGCCGGGCAAATCGCCTACAAAAGAGACGGCCGGACTCAAAAGAAGGATTATCGATGTGTTTAATTGATCATCATACCAAATTCTCCCCGTTTCTGAGGTTCGCATCCCCTTTTAAAAGAACATCCAAACCATCCCGGCCACGTCTTGTCCTGGCCGATCACATCCCACGCGGGGCGAGTTCGGACGTCATCCAACTTTCTCGGTACATCTGACCCCGAGCCGTTTGCAAGTGCCGAACTTGGCACGCTAACCATCATCCCAGCTTCATGAGCCGGATTCAAATGTACCACTAAGTCGCGGACATTACGATTTGGTGCGCCTGTTCGGAAGATAGTATCATCTCTAGCAGGTCATTGGCTCGACCACCTCAAAAATGGGCAAGATCGTGTTGATGGAGTATTTCCGCGTCCCCCCGCGCTGGCTCTTCGTCAAGATCACCGACGAGGCTGGGAATGTCGGCTGGGGGGAGGCGTCTCTGGAGGGACATACTCAGGCAGTCGAGGGGTGCCTAGACGCCTGGTTTGAGAGGTACAGTGGTATGGAAGCCGAGTATGTTGGATCTGCTTCCCTTATTTTTCGCTCTCTTTTCTTTTCCTCCCCCCGGTCTCCTCTAGTGTCTCTCCCGGCCTTCCACACTAACGTTGCCCCTGGCAAGCGATATCGAGCACATATGGCAAATGTCATGGCGGACAAGTTTCTACCGTGGAGGCCCCGTCTTCATGAGCGCTCTCGCAGGCATTGATATCGCCTTATGGGACCTGAAAGGTACAGATGCAGTGAACACCAAGACCCCCGAGATCATCCCAAGTTTCTCACATGGACTTAAAACAAACAAGCCAGGAAACTCGGTGTTCCCATCTACCAGCTGCTGGGAGGCAAAGTGAGAGACAAGATCAAGGTCTACGCCTGGATAGGCGGTGACCGGCCAGGGGATGTCGAAGCTCAGGCGTAAGAAAGAAACTAACTTCCCGGCTCCCCCGTTCAATTCCAACCACCCAGGCATAATAACACAAACCACACAGACTAGCCCGCAAGGCACAAGGCTTCCACGCCGTCAAGATGAACGCGACCGAGGACCTAGGCTGGCTAGACTCCCCCTCCGCCCTCGACGGGTGCGTCGCGCGCGTAGCAGCCGTCAAGGCGCTAGGCATGGACGCAGCAGTCGACTTCCACGGGCGCGTGCACCGGCCGATGGCGCGGCAGCTGGCCCGGGCGCTGGAGCCGCACCGGCCGCTCTTCATCGAAGAGCCGCTGCTGTCGGAGCACGCGGGGGCGCTCGCGGACCTGGCGCGCTCGACGAGCTGCCCCGTGGCGCTCGGCGAGCGCCTGCACAGCCGGTGGGACGCGCGGCCCATGCTCGAGGCAGGGTGCGTCGACGTCCTGCAGCCCGACGTCGCGCACGTCGGCGGCATCAGCGAGATGCGTCGCCTGGCCGCCATGGCCGAGGCGTACGACGTCGCGCTGGCGCCGCACTGCCCGCTGGGCCCGGTCGCGCTGGCGGCTTGCTTCCAGGTCGATGCGGCGACGGCGAATTTCGCCATACAGGAGATGGGGCTGGGGATACACTACAACAGCACGGGGCAGGATATCACCAGCTACATCAAGAACCCCGAGGTCTGGGATGTCGAGGATGGGTACGTGCCTATCCTGTCTGGGGTGGGGTTGGGTATCGAGATCGACGAGGAGCAGGTGAGGGAGCTGTCAAAGGATGCGAAGGCGTGGGTCAGCCCCGGGTTCATCGGGCCGGGGGGCGAGATCCGCGAGTGGTAGGACTGGGAATCGTGAGGAAATCGGCTGGCTTCGGAGGATGCCGTGAGGAAGCAATATAGCTCTTGATATCCGACCGAGAGTCGAAGTGGTTCTCTATACTGCATATGAAAATGAACCGGTCTCCCGTGTACCACGGTCACCCGATCGGATGATAGCCATAAAATCGCAGCCCACCGCCGTATTTCCAGATCCATAGCCTTATTTATCCCACGTAATGCGGCTACCGTACATCGCCAGGGGCCTACCAGCCCATTTGTCGATATATATATACATGGGTATATATATTTATATATATGAGTAAACATTAGCAGTATACACACGAATACATGTTCAATATCCGAAATATGTTCGTCGTTCAACACGGCAGAGCCAAGCTGCTCCCGCCAGCGGTACCACCCCAAATCTAGAAGCCGACCAGCGCCGCGACAGCCACCGCGGCAACGGCAGCGACGGCGACGGCCGCACCCGGGGGCGACGCCCTGGCGGCGGGCGACTTGCTGCTGGGGTCGACGCCCGTGGCGGGGCGGCCGAGGTACCAGGCGCCGATGTCGGTGAGGCGGCCGCCGGCGCTGAGCATGGCGGCGTTGGGGCCGACGTTGGACACGGAGCTGCGGAAGGCGCCGAAGAGCGAGTAGCGGCCGACCGAGTCGAGGCGGTCCATGTACTCGGCCGAGGTGTTGTAGAAGGACTGCGTCGAGGGCAGGTCCTGGTCGTTGAGGTTGTACTCGGTCACCCAGATGGAGGTGTTGGGGAAGCTGGGCGGGGTGTGAGTAGGTTTATCGGCAGAGAGGGCTAGGTAATGGGTAGGGTGAATGGGGGATGCGGGGAAAGGAGGGAAAGGAGGGAAAGGGGGGTGCTTACGCGCCCGAGTATTCGCCAATGTGCGAGGCCAGTCCTTCAAAGTTGCCGTACCAATGCAGGGGGACGAAGTCGTAGGTGCAGTTCTTGGTCTTTCCCCCGCTACTGATCAGCTTGGAGCAGTTGCCCAGGAACTGCTTCGTCCAGGGCAAGCCGCCCCAGCCACCGGTGCATGCCGGCAGCCCGACCCGAATGCCCATCTCCTGCAGCGGTATAATATTCTTCACCCACACCTGCGCCGCGACGGACGGCTCAATCTCGCTGCCACCGTACTTGTTCGGGCCGTCGGGCTCGTTGAACGACATGACATGAGTGATGTTGATGTTTCTATCTTTGACAAGGCCCTTGACGGTGGAGAGGAAAGAGGTGTCGGAAACGTCGGCCGGGGCGCCCCACAGCATGGGCACGAACTCGAATTCCTCCTGTGTCAGGTTCGAATACGCTGGCGAGGGCGACGCGCCGTAGTTGTAGTACCAGGTCAGGTCCGACGGCTGGCGGGCCCAGATGAAGTTGTCATCGGGCCACTTGGGGTTAGGCGTAAAGACAAGGCCGCGCTTCGACGAGGCCACCGAGTCGGCTGCTGCGGTTGCAGGAGCGAAGAGGGTGGGGAGAAGGGCAGAGGAGAGGATGGCTGACAGCCATGGCCGGTTCGTCCGGAGGCGCATCGTCGCGGTCGAAACGTATTATATAATCGGATGAACGAACGACAGTAAGAATGCTGAAGAGAAGCAGAGAGCTGGCTCGACAAGGGACGTTAAAAGGCGGCAACAGCAGCGATTGTTAGCGACAGCCACGGCATTGAGACCGGTGATCCTCCTCTCTCGTTTTGGAACTCTGATCTACCGAATTATCGTCGTCAACGGCCGGAATTGTAGCAGATGCAGAGACGAAGAGGCAATCATCTCACCAAGAAAAAGAGAACGAAGATGCTGAGCAAAGGTCCACCCCCCCATCCCGGATGAGCTGGAACGAAAGTCGATAATCGGCCATTCGTGTTTTTCGCTTGGCACCTCAGCCGCAGCGCAAGTCCAACGTGGTTTAGTGGCTTGGCAGGGACATGTTGGACTGGAACAAGATTAGCGGTCGATAAAGCCCCTGGTTATGACGACTAGCCTCGCGCACCACGAACCAATCCATGCGCAGTATCAATGCATCAGCCAGCCCCGTTTGCCTATCGCTGCTCCACCACGGTGACGCCAGGGGTTCCGCCCACGTGGTGTGCCTTAAACACATATTCTTTTTCTTCTTTTTTTTAACGTCCTCAGACTCGCAGCCAGTTAATAGACCTTCATTGACCGGCGATGAGATAACTGGCTGCCCTGGAACGCAGCATTACGGTGTCATTGGCAAATAAAAAGAGAGGTAGACGAGGCTGGTGTCCTAGATACAGCGTGCGTTTGGCCGCGTCGTTGGACCAAGTCAAGTTCTAATATTTATTTCGTCTCGAAGACTAGAGAGTCCAGAGCCTTAAGCTCAAGAGGATCCTATTGTCAATCACCTCTTATGATAATGCTTCCAGCAGAAATACTGATCAAGCCAATGGACTAGCTCCGCTGTTTCCACTCAAGCGCTCTGCTTGTATGCTCCTTCCAAATGCAACTCCACAAGCATATCTAGAAGAAAACTATATTCACTCTCATCCTTGTGAGCATAATCCAACCACCCATTGTCTGCAAAATTTCAACAATGCACCAAGATTTATGTGCAGCTTTTCTCATGCAAACGTAGCAAATATCATAGCACTTCCCCTCTTAACTCTAAGCCCTCCCCCTAATGCAGTCTAGCACAGAGGAGACTAAGATCTTAGAAAACTCCAACACATGCGTGGGGAAAATTCAGCAGTAGTTACACCAAATAGTAGTTAGGGAGGAGCCAGGGAGGAGGGACGGCCTTGACAAAAAAAGGGGAAAAAAGGGAAAAACGAAAGGGAAAAAAAATCATCTCTTTCTCCTCTTCAGGCCCTAATCAACCATCTTCTCCGCGTGGTTGCTAAAGCGCCCCCCACTTACTCGTGTTTTAGCTGGGTACTTAATTTGCGACTGGGCCCAGGGACCGAGTATCGACCTTCCTCCCCAGCCGGGTCTGGCTGGGGTTCGAAAGGTCGACCTTTCGGTCCACTCGTCGTGTCTGGGATTTACGGGACCAGATGAGTTGGAGAGAGACCCCTCTACCAACTACACCACGCTGCCCCTACCGGCGGTGGGATGTCTGGTCTGTATTGGGCCTTATATGGGGTGGACGTGGTCAAAGTGAGATGGAGGTGATGGACGGGGCTTCCCGAAGGTGACCCCGGCCTGAACTTTCAGGCCATGGGGAGTCAGGAACAGACTACTAGGTATGCTTGGTATGTTCATCTTGGCGGAGTAGTTTCCGCCTTCAATGAACTCAGCTGCCGCTTTACTCTTCCACGGCTCTGTCGACATGACTCCTGAATCCATTCATGCCTATATTGCAAGGCCAGCAGAACTCGTAGTCAGGGGCTCCATCAACGCGACAAACACCAAAGCTGAGCTTCCTTCAAGTAGCCAGAACAACACACCACAGGAGTATCACAGCTATTTCCCCGCAAATAAATCTGGGTTCCACGGGCCATATCACAGCAGCCGTCTGACAAATCGCCAACGCCTTCTCGGGAATCTTGGGATTACCACCAACTGAGATCATGGCCGTGAACAAACCTCGCCATGTGCAGCAGCCACTGGGCAGCAACCACAGCTCCGCTTACTCATCAAGTGCAGAGCCGGCCAACGGTTGTCTTGAGGCTGTGTCATAAGGTCCATTCCGTAGGTCTCATCCATGCTCAATCCAACATAGGGATCATCTAATGATCTTGAAGAGAGTCTCCCACAAATCAGCCCATAAACCTACGCTCGATGTCGTGCAGTGGCAAGGCAACCCCTGAAGGAAATTGCTGGAAAACCTGGACGAAGGGCACTTTGCTGGGTATCGATCGTCCAGGCATTCCTTTTGTGTGCAGTCTTCACTTTCTCAGACAATGCATTCTCGCCATCTTTCTCATGCTGCAGCAGCAGATTGATGGTCCTCTTGGTTAGTGACGCCCATGGCGAGCAAGGGATCGACCCGGGGATGATATCCGAAGGCGAGACGCAGAGGATAAAACACGATATCTTGGAGACGCGGTTAATATTCACCAGGCAAAGAAAGACGCTACATAATCCTCTCCACCGAGACGACCAACCGGAACCTTCCCATTAGACGCACCATCTGCACGATAAAGCACATGGTTGGCAAATATCAAGTCCGATGCCCGAACTTTGCCGTCAATATCAGCGCTAGGAGTAATGCACGAATTACGCTACAGACATAAGCATCTGCTAGGAGAAGCGAGGAACTTTTCGTAGCGCTTTAGCCGATCTAGCTAAGGCCTAGACCGGATGCTATGGCAGATCATTCAGGTACCGGAGGGGTTTCACGGCAGCTACAGTCGTGCTGGAGACCAATGGTTCGGGTCGGAAATTATCCCACCGATCTTAGATACGGAGGCAATCTATCTCGGACGGGCGAGCGATGCCAGTTTGGCTTTCATAACCGCGGGGTGACATCGCCAAATGGCTGGGTCCGGGCGATCTCCCCTGTCAATAGCCGCCCTCAATTAAAAAGCCACCTGCGCTGTCTTCTGCCGGCGTCCGGTCCGTTTTAGCCACAAATCAAGACTCGTTGCTTCTCCAGTTTCTCCTCACGCAATACAAGCAGATGCAGGGCTTTGCTGAGAAGTGAGGCCACTGAGGTTATATTAACTGAAGCGTAAGGCGGAAAGATCTAAGTATGGGTGGAAGTGAGGGATATAAGTGCTTCCATCAAGCGGGTCCGGAGGTCGAGCCCCGGGCCCGTTCCGGTCCTGCATACCGGCTTCCTGACGGGATGACTTTTACCGTGGTCTTCCATAGTAAAAGGCAGTCCAGAGCACGCCGAGCATCGTTCAATATTACCCTGGGAAACCAGTGGAATTTGCAAACCAAAGAAGGCCGTTCTGCCGGTCCATGTGGTAGCAAAAGCGGGCCCAAATCACTTCCTGGTATTCCCCTGTCTGAGATCCAACATGGAATCAATCTTCCAACCACCAATTCATCTAATTAGCCCCATGGAAGAGAGGGGAAAGGGGATGCTTGGCCAAGAAATGTAAATAAAAGCGCCAGCCGCACCTTGGCTCCCAAGCCGGTGTTTCCCAGCCGCCAGGGATTGCCGACCTGACGCAGAGCAACGGTTCCCAAGCGCATCCGGACCATCTCAAAGCAACAATGCTTTGGCCCTTCCTCCTCCCCCTTCTCGCCCTCGGGGCCGCCGCCGCCGACAATGCGACCAGCAGCTACGACTACATCGTCGTCGGCAGCGGGCCCGGAGGCGGCCCGCTGGCCTGCAACCTGGCGCGGGCGGGCCACTCGGTCCTTCTCCTCGAGGCCGGCGAGGACCACGGCGACGAGGAAGAGGTGGCCCAGCTCGCCAACTTCAACGCCGCCGCCAACGACCCCAACATGCGCTGGGACTTCTTCGTGAAGCACTCGGACGACCCCAACAGGGAGCTCAAGTTCCAGCACATGGTGTGGCGCCGCACCGACGGCTCCTTCTACGTCGGCCAGTACCCACCCGCCTCGGCCACCCAGCTGGGCGTCTGGTACCCTCGCACGGGGACCCTCGGCGGCTGCGCCATGCACAATGCGGGAGTCTGCTTCCTGCCCTACGATGATGACTGGAACCTGATCGTATGTGAAGCCGCCCCGTAGAAAACCATGTCCGGCCGAAAGCTGATTAGTTGATAACCCACAGGTCAACAAGACAGGCGATGATTCCTGGGAGGCGTCGAAGATGCGCAAGTACTTCGAGAAGCTCGAGAACAACACGTATCTCCCGACCGGCACTGAGGGCCACGGCTCCGATGGCTGGGTGCAGATCAGCCAGGGGTACGGAGTGGTGCCGGCCAAGGGGAGTGACGGGTGGGTCCTCGACGAGCAGATTGCCATCGCGACAGGGCAGAATACGTCGAATCTGGCCTCGCTCCTCAAGCGCGACATCAATTCCGCCGACCCCAAGAGGGACGAGTCCACCGGCTTCTTCGCCATGTCCGGCCACGTCGACCCGAACGGCAAGCGGACGGGTCCCAACGTCTACATCAAGGCGACCCTCAACGATCCCGCAAAGTACCCGCTCACCCTGAAGCTCAACAACTTCGTCACGAAGCTGCTCTTCTCGGACGACGCCCAAAACCCGACCGTCGTCGGCGTTGAGGTGGCCGAGGGCGCCAACCTCTATCGCGCCTCCCCGCATTCCACGGCGGGCGCCACGGGCAAGGTCTCGCGGTACTACGCCAACAAGGAGGTCATCGTTTCGGGCGGCACCTTCAACACCCCGCAGCTGCTCAAGCTGAGCGGCATCGGCCCCAAGGCCGAGCTCGAAAAGTACAAGATCAAGGTGGTCAAGGACCTCCCCGGCGTGGGCGAGAACATGGCGGACAACTACGAGGGCGGACTCCTCAGCGTCGCGAAGCGCGACCTCGTCGACATGCCGGGCTACGCCGTGGTGATGATGCGGACACCGACGGCGCCGACGGCGCGGCGGAACATCTTCGCCTTCTGCGGCAGCTTCAGCTTCGAGGGCTTCTGGCCGGGCTACCCGACCGACTACGGCGCAGGCGAGTACGAGTGCGCGCTCGTGCACATGGCGCCCAAGAGCCAGGCCGGCTACGTGCGGCTCCGCAGCGCCGACCCCTTCGACACGCCCGACATCAACTTCAACTTCTTCGCCACGGGCGAGGACGAGGACGTGACCGAGATCCTGGACGCCGTCAAGACGCTGCGCAAGGGGTTCCAGGGAGCGCCCGGCGACATCGGGCCGTGGGCGGAGCGGCACCCGTGCCCGGGCACCGACAGGGCTTGCACCGACGACGAGCAGAAGGCCCTCATCAAGACGCAGGCCTACAGCCACCACGCGACCTCGTCGTGCGCCATCGGCGGCGATGACGACCCCATGGCCGTGCTTGACTCCAACTTCCGCGTCCGCGGGGTGAAGAATCTGAGGGTCGTCGACGCATCTGCTTTCCCCGTCGTGCCGGGTGCCTTCCCGGTGCTTCCCACCATGATGCTGTCGGAGAAGGCGTCGGAGGTTATCCTGGCTGATGCCAAGGCTGGATCCGCCTAGACATCTCCTTCCGGTGATAGAGAGCGTCGCGGGATAGATGTGGTGAGAGGAAAATATCTGTAGATCAGGCAGTAACTGCCCATTGTCAATAAGATCAAGTTATTTGAGCTCAATGTTCGTTGTGTCCAACTGCCTCTCGTAGAGGCGTTCAATCCTCCAACCTCGCCGAGGGACATCGACAGTTGGTAGACCGTGTTATGGCCAGTTGTCAGGCCATGGCGAAGACAGCATGGCTTAGTGCCATCGGGGTTCGTGATCTGCAGTATCCTGGAAGGGTCATCTGCATTATCTTAGTCGTCATTGAGACTGCCTAGAATGTACCCTCATGATGTCCCTTCAACACCTCGCCACTGCAACGTGGCCCCGAGTTCCTATTATAGATAGAGGTGAGGGACGGGTGGGTTGCTCCCGTGTGGTGACCTTGAGAATCCGAGCGACACCTGTCGGGGTCGCGTGCTGCGTGGTCTGACGATTGCCCGTGGCTGGATGCTGGATCCAAAGACCTGAAACAACGCAACACTCGCAGGATGACTGACTGACTTGCCTGAGAAAGTACCCGCCGCCCACTGCCAGCACAACGCACAGCACAACACACAATCCTAAACCAACCCTCTCTGTTTGGCAGCAATGCCGGGCCGACATGCTGGGGCAATACTGGCTGAAAACGGATGTCGGTCAGGTTGGCAGATGACCCACGCAAAGCCAAAGTAAGGCAGCCACCGTTCAAGCCCGGCGGAGAAGCAATTGCAGAGTCCAGCAAGAAAATGCCACGACTGCCCATGACTGGAGATTATTACTACAGAATTCCGTACGCCTCCACTTTGGGAGGCTGCGGTTCATCCGAGTGGCTAGGCCGTTGGCCAATGGTGCGCGACCCAAGTTGCAGTTATGCGGTCTGGAGCGAGGCCCAAACCAGTTGTGGTTGAAAAGGAAGCCACGTAAATCCACAGGCGGAAAACCAAGTATCGAACACACGGACCAGAACCACTTTTTCTGCCTGGCGGCTTCCCCTTTTTGCTCCGCAGCCAACGACCTGCCCGCGCCGCCCCGCCCGTACCCGCCGGCCGGGCTGCAACGTCGAACAAACTTGGGCCAGCGGTATGGCTCCAACTCGCGACTCGCCCTGTTGGATGCCAGATCTTGGCGCAGATGCACGACCGATGAGCGATCTGGCGGGTCCCGACCGCTGGGATTTCCCCTGGGACGGACACGCAGCCACCCCCGCCGCTCCCTTGTGATCCGCTTCGCCGTGAGTCATCTCTCTTCTGCGCCTGAATGCCCTCCTGTTTCTTCGTGTTTCCTTGTTTCTATTTCAGCCCGAGAAGTGGACTGGAATAAAAATGCCTTGTTTGCAGTTCCTTTTCCGCCCCCATCTCCCCATTTGCATCATCCAAGCTCACCATCGGCACATCATCAGCAACTGTTTTATTTCTGCTTGTCTGATTTTGTGCCTAATTATTTCTGATAATTATATCTTATCTATTTTCATCCCCTTTTTTCTCGGAAGACACTTCATCTCTTTTCCTCCCTTGATATTGTCTTCTACCTGATCGCCAACGCGGGAACACACCCGGAACCCCTCCCCGCCCCCCCTCCTCGATATGCCCATTGAATTGGCCCCTGAACCCATACCGTTCAAGTCCACCATGGGAGCACCGGATCACGAACCCGCCGCCCAGATGGTGGACAATGTGGTCCGGGCCATCCAGAACCTCACCACCGATGCCAACTACAAGATCGTCTCCGAGGTCTTCAACGAGGTCATCTTCCTCAAAGACCGGAACAACAAGCTGTCCGTGGCACAGCGGGAGACCTTCGAAGAGTACCGGCACTTCCGCAACGAGCTCGAGGAGAGAGTAGATGCGAAGGACAAGGAGATCAACCAGCTCAACGACGCAAAGGCCGTGCTCACCGCCGAGAAGACCTCGCTCGAATCGCAGGTGGAACAGAAGGAGAAGGAGATAACAGATCTCACCGACACCAAGACCCGGCTAGAGGGCGAGAAGACTGCCCTCGAGTCCACAGTCGAGACGAAGAACAAAGAGGTCGCGGATCTCACTGAGGCGAAAACCCAGCTGACAGACGAGAAAGCCGCTCTCCAGTCGACACTGGAGGAGAAGGCCAAGGAGATCCAAGAACTCACTGAAACCAAGGCCCGGTTGGAGGGCGAGAAGTCTGACCTCGAATCAACCGTCGAGGCCAAGGACAAGGAAATCGGCGAGCTCAATGCCGCCAAGACCCAGCTCGCCGACGAGAAGGCCTCTCTCGAGTCGCAGTTGCAGGAGAAGACCAAGGAACTAGCCGAGCTCACCGATGCCAAGACGAAACTCGAAGAGGAGAAGGCGGCGCTCGATACCAAGCTGGAGGAGAAGGAGAAGGAGCTGACAGAACTCGTCGACGCCAAGTCAAAACTAGAGACGGAAGTCGCTGAGCTCAAGGAGGCCAAGTCGAAGCTCGAGAAGGACCTCGAGGAAGCCAACAAGAAACTGGAAGATCAGCGCAAGGAGGCAGAGGATGCAGCCGCAGCCGCGGCGAAAGAGATCTCGTCGCTTCAGGAGAAGATAGCAGAGAAAGATGCCGAGCTCAAAGGCGTGAGGGAGGAGTTGAGCTCACTCCAAGGAGAACTAAAGGAGATGACAGAGAAGGCCGAAGGAGAGACGAGCCGGGCCAACACCCTACAGGGAGAGTTGGACACTGTCACCGCCAAGGCAAATGATGCGACCGCGCGGGTTGAGTTCCTCGAACTGGAGCTCAAGGTCGTCACCGGGAAGGCCGAAGAGGCAAACGCCACCGTCGACAGGCTGCAGTCGGAGCTGCGCGAAAAGATAGAGAGGCTGACGGAGCTCGAGGGTTATCGGGTGGCCCTGAAGAGCGAATCCGAGGACGCATAGTAAGTACCTCCTGGCCCCCAACCCCCACCACACACACATATATATATATCGTTATGGGACTTTGACTAACCAAGCCATCTTCCACAGCGTCGAGATCCTCGACAGAATCTGGACCCACATCGCCGGTCTCGTGGAGACCCAATTCCGGCAGGACCTCGACCCGGGCGTTCTAGCCGACGCCTCCTGCTGGGCCAAGCTCCGCGCCTGCGAGCACCTCAAGCACCCACGCCAGATGCCGCTGCCGCAGTCCAACACGTCGGCGGCCAAGCAGATGCGCGTAGCGGCCGTACTAGCGGTCCTCTCGCGCTCGCTCCACCGGCACGTCTTCCGGCCCGTCTACCTCATCGACGACGAGGACGGCGGGGCCGCCACGCCGACGGGCCACGGCGCCCACGGCTCGCACGGCGTGCACGGGCACGGCGCCCACGGCGCGGCGGGCGGGCACCGCGACAGCCTCGCGCGGCTGCTGCAGGTGCTCGACGCCGACAGCCCGGCGCGCGAGGCGCACTTCCGGGCGACGCTGCTGGCGGCGCTGCCGGAGCGGCAGCGGGCGAGCGCGGCGCGGCGGGCGCGCACCGTCGCCCGCGAGGTGTCGTGGCTGGTGCAGGAGCTGCTGGGCGCCGCGCAGTACGATTCGTTTTGCGGCCGGCTCGAGGCCGCCTGCACGCTGGCCTGCGCCCAGTGGATGCGCATCCAGCGGTCGAGCGTGCGCATCGAGGCCTACTTCGGCCCGCCGTACGACCACTACGACTGGCAGGTGCTGCCGCTGCCGCAGTTCGACGGCGACGGCGGGAGGGACGGCGGGCGGGAGGTGGTGGTGCGTCACGACGGGGATGGCGAGGGCGCGCTGCTCGACGACAATGATGACGTCGTCGTCGAGGTTGGCAGGCCCGCTGCTGACGAGGACGAGCCGAGGCCGCGGCCCAGGCGGAGGGTGCGGACGACGACGGAGGACAACGGGACGGCGGTGGAGGTGGTCGACGACGACGACGACGAGGAAGGGCCCGAGCTGGGCCCCGAGGACATCATGCTCGTGGTGTGGCCCAGCATGTGCGCCGTCGAGGGCGGCCAGCTCGAGTCGATCACGCAGGGGCTCGTCATCTCCAAGGACCAGGTGCGGGCCGCGCAGGAGGAGCTGCGCGGCCGCGGCCGCAACAAGCCGTCCACCAAGCGGGCGCGCACGCTGTCCATGCCCGGCCGCGGCGTCAGCGGCTCCGTCGGGAAGTCTTTTTTAGCTGCAGGCGATGGCGGCGCGTCAAACAATGGATAGGGAGGCGCGTCGGCCGCGGCGCGGACTGAGGATGGGTCCTCGTGCGGTCTGTTGTTGCCTGCGGGCTGGAGGAGGTTGCGGAAGAGGGCGGGGAGGGGGAGGATTCGGGCTGGAGGTGGAGGTGGTGGCGGTGGAAGAGGCGGAGGAGAAGAGGTGGACTCGCAGAGGTGCCTGAGGGCGTTTGTGAGGTTGGCCAGGAGGCGCTGCCGTGACTTGGGGTTTGCTTTTTGGGAGTACATCCGGGGCATTTTCTGGGCTTGGATGCATTGGATTCCGGGGGCGTCGGTTCTTTCCAGATTGTCATCTTGTCTTGTGGAATAACGTTCGTTTGGCCCTTCTTTCTTTTGTACTTTTTTCTTTGTCTTTTTCCTTCGGCATCGGGCTTTAATCACGGCAGCTGCATGGGTGGTTTTGGCATGGGCATGGGCATGGGTTCTTATTTTCCTTTCTGTTCCTTGTATCAGATATTCGGGGTCGTTGACAATATAATTCATCGGCATTTTCGCTCGCTTTTTGCTTGCAACATCTTGCAGTAGTCTGTCGTGTTGGTGTTTCTATCAAGCCTTGAGAAGGGTAAGAGGCCATCGTACCGTGTAGCCCCCGAGGCCTGAGGCCCGTCTAAGGAGGTTGCTGGGAGCGGATAGGGTCTTGACTACTCCCTTCCTCGACCAGCCGTCGAGTCGGGATCCATGGAGCCTCTATTGGATGACTAGGTGAGCAGAGCAGAGCCCAAGTGTTGTAGGGGCTTGCTTACAAGTGTAGAGTGGAGGGACGTCTTCGAGAGAGTGACGGGAGGCGCATCCGGGGCCGATGACCGCTTTGCTCGGACGAAGGGTGGCGCATGGAATCCGGGTTGACGCTGTGCAAGGAGTGAGTGTCAAAGCAGTGAGAGATTGGGGAAGACTTGATACCTCGTTTCCATACATCAACTGTAAGCGTATGATTTGCCGTTCAATCGTTTCTTACACGTACCCCTCCACCAGGCAGGCTCTCAAGACTGCAAGCTGTTGACTGGTACGGTCGGGGGTGTGGGTCTAGTAAATGATCGAGTATGATTCATAGTGGGTCATTCCGTGTGCATTGTGAGGCACAATGATGATTGGTGCTCGAGGTAGGATAAAACGGATGAGAAGCCATGGAGTAGCATAGTGTTGATGTAGATAAACTGAAGAGCAACGGATTCAACTCGAGGTGAGTCGTCAAGCCATCACCATGGATCAAAATCACACAAGACAGCGGAACCCCTACATGATAGACAAACCATACGTTCCCTATCCTGAGAGACACGAGTTGTCCCACATGAACGAATACGAAGTCTGTTTGAAGAGCTGACATCGTCTGATAAAACAAGATACCCCAACCTGCTGACACCTCCGCCCATTGCACACACAAAGCCACGCCCCCAAGCGAGGAACTTGCTAACACGCTGCCCGCATCCGCGCGAAGAACTAGGAACCACTAGGCCTCATACGCAACACCTCCCTCAGAGCAGCCGTCTCGGCCTCCTGCCGCGCCAGCTTGAGGCGCAGCTCGTCGCGCTCGCGGGTGAGCTGGTCGACGGCGCCCTCGAGCTCGCTGATGCGGTCGACGCGCTTCTGCCGGTACCGCCGGGCGGCCATGGTGTTGCGCTGCCGCTTCAGCGCCGACGACGGGTCGCCGGACGGCTCCTGGGTGGGGCGGGGGTGAGAGGGGGCGAGGGGGTGGGGGGAAGAAGTGACAGTGGTACATGACTGGGGGAAAGGGGTTGGTGAGAGAGTGACTGGGGGGTAGGCCCCGGGGTCGAACCCGAGTCCAGATCCCGCCAAGGTGTGGAAATCAGTTGCAGGGTTGGAAGATGAATCTGAGACGGAACGGTCAGTGGATTATAACAACAGAAACATCAAGAGTCGATGAGGGGGCCTCACAATCAAACTGGTTGAATCGGAACGAATGAAAGCCAGTGACGTTGTTGTCCGTCACCGGGAATTGCACAATCTCGCCTTGGGCCGCCGTGTTGCCATGACTTTCATCGGCACTAATGATCTGTGCCCAGATGTCTTCGGCGGAGAGAGCGCCGATTGTGCACAGGTCGGGCTCTCCCCCCGGGGGAAAGTCATCAGGTAGGTCCGCCTCGTTGAGACGGCCTGAAGAAGCAGACGCCGGCCTGGCGGGCTGCAGCTGCGCTGGAGGTGGCGGTGTCGCACATCTTTGCAGGTTTTAAAGCGGCCTCAATTACAGAGGCCGGGAGCCGATCAATTCAGATTTGAAAGGTAAAGCTTGTTGTCCTCTTTTTGAGGAGATGGGAATGAGGGGGAATTGGTGGAGAGGTGGAAATTTTTGGAAATCAAGGGAGGTGTCCGTTCAAAACCCCACCTGATCCCATCCCGTCCCTGGGCCCCCCTTCTCGGCAAGCCGGTTTAAGATATTCCGTTATCCAGTAATAATGGATCCAGGTCTTTATGGGTCCATGCGTTTTGCCCCTTTCTATGTCATGTCATTGGCCAGTATCCCTCCCCGATATATATGCGTTAAACAGGGCATATGTCCTTCCTCCCCAGCCTCAACTGACTCGACGTTTCATGGCCAAAATAGTAGAAATGATACAAATGACGACCCGATCCCGAGGCATGGAGGCAGACCATGGCAAAGGGCCCCAATCGCAACAACGATCATCTCCGTGCCGGCTCTGCGTTGGAATACAGTCAAAGTTAAACACGGTTCGTTCTTCCTTCTATCATTTTCTCCTCTGCACATAAGTGGGCCACTGATCGTTTCCTTTGTTGTCTGTATTGTTGTTTACATCGCGCTGCAAACGGCCTTTTCTTTGTCGGCCGGACAGCGGGCCCGGAAACCGACACCTGCACGGAGCTAAGGGTCGGGGACCCACACAAAGCGGCAACTACGGAGGAGTGGGTCGCGGAGGAGAAGCGACCGGTTCGGAGGAGCTACCCGGCTAGTGGTGAGACTAGCATAGTACTGAAGCACCTGAGAAGACCGCGATTCAACGCGGATCTGGAAGTGAAGTGTGGAGGTTTTCGTCCGACCGCGCAAGCGGCACGGTTTCTGGTACAGTTACAGAGCAGTAGAATTAATGCATACCCTCAAAGGGTGAGTCGGAGTAACAACAATAATAATAATGATAATGATAATAATTTTCTCCTCCGCGTCGGAATATTACCGAGGCAACCAGCCATCACGTGCTCAAAGAGTGTTGATTGCTCTCTACAGCGACGACGAAGATTATCTACACATTGTATTAACGGCATGAAGCGGAATGGCATGCTCGAGCAAGTAGGGTTGAGGTGGAGTCGTGGGTTCAAATGAAGCCGTAGCGTCGCCGTTGTCAAGACAGCCCATCATCATTTGTGCGCAGCTTGACACCTCGGTGTTGTCACTCGCAGCCAGTGTCACGTCCAAGGGTAGATGGCGATTTAGAATCTCAGGGACAGCGAAGTAGCAGGGCTTATGGTGATTACCTAACCTACCTAGGTATGACAGGACTGCGGTCCCGGAGAAGAACACAATATCTAGGAGAATACCGTACTTGATGTGAAGTTGATATGAGTCATGTTTTTGCTTAGAAATATCGTAGAACTGCTCACCGCCGACCTGGAGATGACCATTGCAATGCGGTGATGGAGGGGTCAGCTTGATATTCTTTCTCAATGTCAGTCCCCTGGGTGTGTCGTCTCTGGGAAAGGCTGGTGTGTGGGGCGGTGATTCACCAACGCTGAAGTGAATGTAAGGAGAACCTCACTTTGGTCCACCCTATATATACCCCAATACCAAAGCAGATTCATAACCGTACTGCGATGACGCCTCTTTGTTCCAAGAGTGTCACTTGGCCGAGCAGAATGGACCCCCGGAGTAAAACTCGCTACGACGGTAGTGGGGTTTTCGTACCCGATGACCTGAGTTCAACTTTCAACAAGTTGAACTCGGCTCATCGGCAAGCTTTTTGCTGGATTACCACCCCTGATCTTTTATTTTTCTTACTCTTTACATTTTTCTGCATTTTTCTACATTTTCCCCGCTGGCTCAGTCATTTTTCCTGGCCTTGACTTTGTGCTTAATTTTGCGCGTTCTGTTATGTCAAATTGAACAGTGTGTTGCCGCCCATCACGGTGCAGATAAATGGCTGGAGTGGGTGGCAGATTGCACGTGCCTTACCTGGTGGCGAGGAGTCCAGGGATAGGTAGGTAGACCGTAAACTATACCTCACCGCATGACATTGGGATCTTTCGTCTCTACACCCGCAGGGCAAGACCAGAGCTTTAGGGTCCTCGAATACCGCCATCGTCGCTGGAACATGGGATGGCCAAAGACATGCCACACAGCTACTTGGCCCGCATTCGACGGGGTATAAAATGGCGCAAAGGCGAATCTCCTCCGGTCCCTCACGACGATCGGCATATTGAAATCCTTACATTATTATGGCACAGCGTACATATTGCAGCGTGCAAGGAACTTATCATCGCTAACAGTCTTGGTATTTGCGACTGGTATTTGGATGACGTTCAAATTGAGCGGCAAACCTTGGTCACAGTACCTGACATCCGTAACCTTACTCGAATAGGCACGGTCCGACCCGCCGGAGACATCCTGTCTCCCTTCGGACGGAGATCTCGCCATCGTCATCTGAATCAAAGGGCTAAATAGGCATCTCAAGCTGCGGCGGAGCAACTATCTGACCATGACGCCCACACAAGAAAATTTCGCATGTCACTTTCAGACAGGTCCCTCTCGCGATATTGTTGGTCGTAATCCCTCCCGACTGCCCCTCCGGTTGGATCTGGGGTTTCTGACACTGGGTTGCGAGACACGACGGTCATTTTCGCGGCTTCTTGGCTCTATTCTCCTTGCCTACGCAAGTCCAACGGCTCTTGAATATGCAATGCCGGGGCTTACCTTGGTAATATGCGTGGGCTTCGACGTTGAGGTTTGCATCTTTGATCACCCATTGCTTTGCGGAGGTTGAAGGTGTCGTCACGTGCTCGATTGGGGTTCCACGGTTAGGGAGCCTACCCCACGTGACTTCCATGGAAACAACTCCCAAATACAAGAATAGCACAGATCTGCCAGAACCCTGATCAGTGGCTATTTTTGGGCTATTTTTGCTGCCACGGGGGAAAACTCGAGGGCGAAACACTGGGGGCGAAACAAAGTTTGGGAACGTTGGAAACAAAGTTGCCGTGTTACTGGCTGTGGCCGTGGATGGTCCAGGCGCATGTTTCAAGATGCCATGGTCGGGAGCTTGGAGGTTTCATGGCACACGGACACTCTGGATGCAGCTCGATGATCAGTTGTTGTTGATAAGGCATCGACATCCCCAGAAATTCCCAGCTCGTGGTCGATGGGAATCCGTGGTTGTTGCCGAATCTCCAAATGCCATCCTCGAGACGTTAACATCCAAACGTCTTCGAGATGCGTCGTCCCACAACGCCCATCCTAATACTTCTCATTTCGGCCATCTCATGGTCCCGCGCCGAGGAACTCAAAGCAAAGCACGTCCCCGCAGCGTGCGCGACCATCTGCAACCCGGTCGTCCTCCTCAGCAACGCCTGCGAAGTTCACCTCGACGAGGGCCTGCTCCGGGCCAGGCAGCCAGGCCCGTCTTCAAGGCGGCGACATGAACCCCGCCTCCGCGGACGGGACGACTCGCCCGAGGACAGGGCTGAGCGGTTCTGCATGTGCCGGAACACGAGCTTCGACGTCGAGGGCGTGACGGGGCTATGCGCGAGCTGCCTCCAGCAGAACGGGGACGAGGATGCAGGTAAGGGGTCACATTCCCGTGGAAACGCAAATCTACGTGGGTGGCTAGCTAACATGTGGCTCCGCAGTGGAAGACATCAACGAGATCATGTCCGAATGCGCATTCTCGTCGACGTCGTACGCACCGGCGGCTGCCACCGCTGCGACGGGCCTCACCATTGTGGCTATGATTCCTACGCTCGCCGCGAAGCCGACAGCCCTGGCTTCTTCGTCCACGGGGGGCGGTCAGGGTGCTAATGGCGGTGGGTTGGGCTCCAGTGCCAATAGCTGGGGAGCCAAGGGGATAAAAGTTGGCGAATCGAGGAGTTTCTTGTACATATTAGTAGCTTCTGCATTAGCGATGGCGTTATCATGATCAAAACATTAAGGAATATCATTATTATTTGGCTATTGGGGATGTACTTTGGTGCCTGTGGATGTGCCTGCGGATGTGCCTGCGGATGTGCCTGCGGATCATCTGGTCCCTGTATTGGTTGGTTGTGGGACCACTCATATCGCATTGCCGAATATGATCACACCTGCAACCACCTCTCAGATCAGCAATTGGTTAGGCAGGCATACAAACCTGCGGAGCTTCTAGTTAACAATCGCCCTATTAGCTACCACATCTCACAATCCAAGGCCAACATGGCTCAATGGCTGGATCCACAGAGACAATGATCCGAGAAGGCTTGCAATACCAATCCGTCGCCATCATCTCCGACATCAAGAGCCTGGGCGCGAGTGCAATTTGTCTAACATAGATTAGGCGATCGGCTGGGTATGTTGACCGCTGGTTGAGGCCAGGCGAGTTTGTCGCATCTTGAGGGGTCGTCGGATGATAGGTCTTCTTGGGGACGCGAATGCTGGACACGAGTGGTGTTGTATCTGCATCCCTGGTGGGCCTAAGGGTATCGCGAGGCTCCCAGCCATAACCTCGCGATGCTCCAGGCTGGGTGGACTGGAGATTGTACTTCGCAAACCAGGTCTCAGGGACAGGCCGCAGGTGGTTCGAACTGCGGCACTGCAAGCTGCAGGGCGGTTATCGAGGGAGATTGAGGCCTGCGCAAGGCCCTGCAGCAGCCAATCAAAGGCGGCAGGACCATGTCAAGGCGCAGGGGTTCGACCTTGAGGCCCACTTCGAAAGGTGGGGTTGAAAGGGGCTTTGCTTGAGGTGGAGAAGGAAGCCCTTGTCTCAGAAATGGCTGAGCACCTAATGTTCTAGTGTACTGCTCCAAGGCAATTTCGCTGGTACATCTAAACAGTTGACCGGCCATATCCTCCCGTAATTTTTGAGTGATGTTTAGCTTCAGCTCTTCGATCCAACGAGGCGAGGTAAATTGTCGAAATATTTTCGATTGTCCATTCTTATCGAGGGGGATGAAGGTGGCAGCGGTACCTTGGTACGGGCTGCCCCCAGAGTGGGTCACTGCCCGTCTCAGGACCTGGTCCCTGCTTCGGATCCAAGCGAGGGTCCAATGGCAGCCATGCGTCGATGGTGCAACAGCCTCCGCCTCAGATCCTGGTCTGGCTCGACCTCCTTTGCTAACTCTCCTGCAACGTCCTCTAACCTCGCATGTAGCATCGACTGACGATCCGACAGCACCGTGGCCCTTGGCTGGTCCTTGAAAATTGAGTTCGAGCCACAACACAACCACCGTGTCAGACCCCTTCTCTGGCCATGGACACCCTTGCTGTTCTCCATTCTGCGACTCTGCCCAGAGCTAGGAATGGCCTTCCCCCATTGGCCCCTTACTGGTGGCATGGATAAGTGCGCTGTGGACAACTGCGATGAGAATACTGCCTGTGAGTGCGATCCTGGTTCTTTTCACACGAATCTCCCGTGCCATACGTCGCGGGCTGCTCCTCAGACTGCACAATCAGGCCACTTCCTCTCGACCTGTCAGAGACGTGGGATCGATCTGCTTCACACTGAACATATTCTTCCCCACATGCTATTTCGCGTTTCGTCTGTGGCTTGTTTAATCGCCTGCTTTTGTTCTTCCGACCCGGCCGTCGCCTTTGCCACGCCGTTCCTTCACTCCATCCATTCCTAATACATTCGCTTCTAGTCCTCACTGCTGCCGAGAAATTGACCACGACCTTCCTCCCTTTCGACGGGCAGGTCCCTTCTCTCCTCCCAGCACGCGCGACGCCTGTGTGACCGACTACTGCCGCCCCAGGCTCTCTCAGAAGGTGGAATAGCAAGCCGGTTTGCTTGGCGGCTTCGACGCTCTTTAATCAGCCTTCGATTCGACTCCCGCCGGACGGACCATTCATACTGTTGAGCAACATATCGGCCTCGCTGCTTGGGCAACCTGTTTCTTTATTCTGGCGCAAAGAGGAGGAATATTACCAGAAAGATGTTTCTGCAGACAGCACTTGCTGCCGCGCTCCTGGCGGCTGGGGCGCAAGCAAGCCTTGGTTCGCTGATAGTAGAGGGGATGTCACGCAACAGCCCGTCGTACGAGCGTCGAATGGAGGAGATAGCGAAGGCGAATTTGAGAGCACGGGCTATCGTCGCCCCCAGGCAATCCGTCGATCTCGGGACGAGCAGCAATGTCGTCTTCAACCCAGATGGCAGCATCAACATGACGGCGTGGGACGAACAGGCGACGGCGGCATGCAATACCGCACTCTCTGCCCTCCAATTGGCGTCAAATCCCTCCGGAACCAGCGTATGCTACAATCTTCCCCTCCTCAACAACGTGACGGGGACATTCCAGGCCGACCTGCGACTCTTCCGGTTGACCGCACCGACGGGGGCATTCGCGGGCATCGCCCCGCAGAACATTCAAGTGGGCTTGACCTATCGGGGGGCGTCGGTATCCGCAGTAGACGCCACGACGGCCGCCAAAAATGGGGTTGTTGCTGCAGTAGGCCGGAGGCAGGCAGCCGTCGCCGCCGCCGGTGACAGCGCAGCGACTACCCCGAATACTCCGAGTCTCCAACACCTCCAGACCTATTTGTTTATTGGACAGATCGACCAGGATCAGATGAAGAAGCCATTGACAATGTAAGCCCTCGAGTTTCTGGCAGACTGGTATGCAGTGAATTGAACTAATGTCATCTCTCAAACAGGGGCCAGCTCGAAGCACTCGTCATGCCCATCGTGACGCTCAGCGGCGTCAATGCCAACGGCGAGACAGTGCGGACCAACGTCTCCTCCAACGAGGCTGCATTCGTGACCGGCGTCTTCTCGCAGAGCATCATTATGAGCGACTTTAACCTCGCGAACCTCGCCGTGATGCGAGAGGTCGAGAGCTTGAAGAACGGAACCACGGCCTTCGTGCTCCCCGGCGTCCGGGTCCTCGTCCTCCCCGTCGGGCTGTTCATCACGTCGCTATGGCTGGCTGTCGCCCTCGCGGCCTATGGAATGGGCACCTACGACCGGATCAACTACCGTGAGCAATTCAGGCGGAGGGCGGCTCGTGCGACTAAGGGGACCGCGGGACGGATATGAGTGACGGTCTCTGGGTTCCCTGAGCTGAGCTATGCATGACTGGTGTATTCTCGCGTGCATCTGTTCTATTATTTTCTTGTTAGCCTTTCTTCTCCTCGTCGCTTCGGCGACGGCGTCCTGGCACATCTCCACTGGCTGCAGCGGCTGCTCCCCGGATGGATCTCTTTTTAGTTCCATAATCTCCCGGCTGCAAACAACCGCAGAGATTTGTCGCATTCGTATATACACCTCTGCCACGACTCGAGTCGTGCCGTTAGATATAGAACAGAGCCAAAGCAGTTTACAACTACATGATTGAGTCATGACCGGTGGCTTGCGCCTGCCAGACGTGGGAAAAGGGGAAAAGGCGCTTGTGAGTTCCCTAGCAACAACTCTCGACTCGATATCATCGACGTCAACACCAGGGACATCAACACAATCCTCACTCTGTCCTTGCCCCTTACTTTGATGGTCACGTGACACCTGGGAGTAACTAGGTGCCTCAGGCTGTTAGCAGCTACTTGGCGCGAGATATGAAACGCGGTACAGGCTGTATCAGATTTTTCTGGGTAATTCTTGCAAGATTTATGCACCCAGGCCAAGCGACTCCTCATCGCAAGCAAAGGTATGCCGTGGTGGCGAGCGAGCTGCCTCGGGATTTCTGCATGCCTGAAGGGCTGCTTGCCGATTCCTGCGCCTGGCTGATCCTTCCCAGCTTCTGCTGCTGTGACAACGCTCCCATTTCCGCCGTTGGAATTGCCATGTACTTGTCTTGCAAGTACTGACCGTGTATCATCGGCCTACCGAAAGGAAATCCGGGCAGGGCAAGAAATACAAGTGAGTCGAGGCCAATGACGACGGTTGCCAATGCCGCACAGCCATGGGTGTTCTTCTTGTGCTGGCGTTTCCGACCTCCAATCGGCTGTCTCGGCGGGTCAATCATGGCCGATCCTCTGCTTCGATGCATCTGCTAGAACGTGAGTCGACGTCTGGCACCCTAGACCGCATTGAAGTAGATGCCCACTCCAGGCCCATCGGCCGCGTATGATGTCGCCGATTCGCGGTGCCGACCAAGCCGTGGAGGAAGTACTTTTGTTTCGTTGCTCTTGTCCTTCAGCCTGTTTTCTTTGCCACCATCCTGCACACTCCTCTTCCCCTCGTCTATGCCGCTGTTCTCCTCGTGCTTGTCTTGAATTCCCGGTGTCCCGTTGAGTTCCTCATACGACGGGGGCCTTAAAGCTCCTCTCGTTAAGTTCGCTCTTTCACTTTTCCTGGAAACTCGACTGAGCTAGCTGCGCGTTTCACTACTCTGGCAAGGCTAGGAAACGAAGAGCTCGCATGCCTCGGTCTTGGATCGCGATAAGCATCCGACCATAGGTTTCCCTTCATCTCTCCGTAATTTCAAGCACTGCCTGGGAGGACTACGTCCTCTTGCACTTTCTTCTTCACGCTGCGTCTAATCTCGGTCCCGCCACCTCACATTACGGTCCTGTTTTTGTTTTCCTCCTATACAATGCCTCACGACTATCCGGCCACCGCCGGGCTCTCCGGTGTCACGATGGACGTCTCCGCCCTCGTCTCGCAGATGAACGAGACGCTGTCCACCATCCACAGCACCATCGCCTCGCTCAAGACCACGGGCCACGACTCGCGGCTCGACGACCTTGAGCGGCAGCGCGACCTTGCCATCTCGTCCCTGCATAAGGCCTTCGACCAGGAGGACACAGTGCTCTCGCAGAGGCGCCAGGCCGAGCGGGACGAGATAGCTCAGCGCAGGAGGAGGGAGGATGAGGAGCTCGAGCGGAGGCGGCGGCTGGAGGACGAGGAGCTGGCCGAGAAGCAGATAAGGGAGGACGATGAACGGCGGGCGAGGCTGGAAGGCAAGGCGCGGGGTGTGGAAGAGGAAACTGACGAGCAGATGGGTGTTGTTGAGGAGGAGGCCCAGAGGATGCTGGACGAGGGGAGGGACAAGTTGCGGCTGCTGGAGGAGAAGCGACAGGTGAGCTTACCCGTGACAGCCCGTACTTGGCTACGGCTTCCTACAGGCATTGCTTTGCTGACATCTACCCCCCATGATAGGAGCTCAATCGTCTCATTGACGAGCAGCTCAAGATTGCTCTTCCGGCTGCCCCGAAGCGGAGGAGGAGCATGCGCGCCAGCGCGCACACGCCGCCCCCTGTGGCCGCAGAAAGTAAGCCACCGGCGCCTGCTCTGGCTGACGAACATGTCGGTAACAACCTTGCTGTCAAGGCCCCTGAAGAGAATGGCAACCCGGATGGCAAAGTGCCAAGGCTTGAGAAGCGGCTGGCACTGGCGGAGTGGCTCCGGCGAAACGAAGCTACCCGGAAGGACCAAGAAAAGGGACGTCCACATCTTGAGGACGCCCGGAACCATAGTCCAGTTCGTGGTGGATCAACGTCGGTGTTGACTACGGAAGAGGATGGTCAATCTACAGGATCGCTTCCGGTTTTGGAAGAGATGCCAGAGTCAGAATCTTCCCAAGACCCCAAACCGGAGCATGCCGACCTCTCGCACAGGGCTGAGACCCCTCTTTCCAAAGACCAGACACCCGAACCCAAGTCCCTCTTTGGGTCTTGGGGGAAGACGATGCGCAGTCTTGTCAGCAGCCAGCCGAGCTCTAGCAGAACTGCCCTCCCGGATGGCCAAGGACACCCGCCAGGCGTCCCGGATCTGGACCACGACCGGAGCGTATCAGCTCCTGGTAGCTACCCTACGGAGGAAGAACCCACCGTCACTGGACCCATCCCCGAATTGCAGACTAGCCCGGAGGTTTCGCCTGCCGAGACATTGGGTGAGAAGGCAATTGAGCAAGGACGCGCAGACGTCGATATCGAGATGGACGCATCTGAGATTGGGAATGGCAACGACATCGCGGGCCAAGCTGTTGATGCGACACTGGCTACAGGTGATCAAGAGGCTTTTGTCGAGGATGGGGATCTCCCAGTCAAAGACGACCATCACGTCACGCCTGTTACTGAAAAGCATGAAGAAGTCGAAGAAGCGATCTGCTCCGCCGATGAAACGCTTAGCGAGAAGTCTACCATCAGCGAGGAGACAGCCCGCCAGGAAAGGCTGTTTGGTATGTCGGGGAACGAGGCCATACCGGGCACCATGACACACGGCTCCGCTGATTCGGGGAGCGATATCGTCGAGCCCATTCCGGGGACCATGACCCATAGGAATGACTTCCCTACCTTGGCACAGGAGATACCTTCTAGGGCCACAGACCATGCAGATCCGAGATATTGTTCGGCTGATGGTCACTCCAACGAGGCATTTGCTCCAGCTCGAGAGACGGTCGATGTCCAGGAACTGGTGGGGTCGCCTACGACTCATTCTTTGAGCCACGGAGTGTCAATTGAGGACCTCCCCGGTTCGCTTGCATGCGAGACACTTGATTCTATGGCTGAAGCCTCGCCCAGATTCCCCGAGAAGGTTGAACATATGTTTGCTGAGCCTTCTGAGCCCGCTGGCCATCTTATAAGTGCCATGGAGTCTGACGGTCAACCTACCACTAATGACAACAAGATGGAAGTCCTGCAGCCAGAGGATCTGTCCCCTGCCGAAATACTCATTGAAGAGACGAGTGAAGTAGCCGAGGCCACTTCATCAGAACCCTCTTCACCGGTCGAGCATACTCTCTACGCCCAGGATTCCCCAAGCGAAGACACTCTGTCTGGCTTGGAACCGGAGAGCTTGCATCCAGACATGGTCCGAGAAGTGCCTGATCTAGCGCCCGAGACACAGCTAGCAGACGAAACAGGCGGCGGGCTTGTGGACCAAAGTGCCCTTGTCATAGATGGGGACCACAGTGAAGAAGAAATCGAACATGGGTCTGAGCCATATCAACCTGATGAGGTGGACCAGGACGGCCCTACAGATCAGGCCCATGAAGAAATCGAGCTGGTAATACACCAGCGCCCCGACGACCCGGCTGAACAGATGCCGCAGCCGGAGCCGGAGCCGCAGGAGAGTTACCAGTCGAGTTGCGATGAATCATCCGTCTCGTCTGCTTCGGATGGTGCCGAGACATACTCAGACCTAGACACCACGGTAGAGCTATTGCCGCTTCCGAGCACACAGGTTGCGTCAGCTGAACATCACGAGCCCGCCAAAGCGACTTCGGAGCCCGAGGCCGAAGCCGAGCCGGAACCTGAGCCCGCGGCCGATCCCAAGGCCGGCCATGAGGAGGATGACCCCGAACCCAAGCCTACTGACTCGACCGCCTGTATCGGCAATCCAGCCAGTGACAGCGACGGGGAGGTGCCAAGGGCGGAAGCCTGCGATGAAGCCGAGCCAGGGTCTCGACAAGTCGGCAGCCAGGATATCGTCGATCGTGTCGTGGAAGAGCCCGAACTTGGCGTCGCAGGTGTTGGCGAAGAGGAGGTCCCCCTCGAAGACGTGCAGCATGTTCGAGCTGACCAGACGCCTGGGTCATTGCAGGCTGGGGAAGTTGAGGGGAGACTGGATCATGCCCCAGAGAGCGTGCCTTACTCCCCAGAGGCCATGCATTACTCAGCCAGTGAAGAGATTGGTTATCATGGCGACGGGGTTGTGGAAAACCAACCTAATGTTGCGCCGTCGGGTGATGAACATGAGCCTCCGGAAGAGGTAGACATGGATGGCGTGAGCGTTTCGGATCATCCCCCTATTGAAGACAATGGGTGTGATGTGGTCGGGGGCGGCGAATGGATCGAAACTAGCCAACACTTTGAGCCGCCTGGAAACCAGGGCGATGATCCATCCCACCTATGTCCAGCTTTTGTGGACGGAGATCTAGATAATGGCGAGGAACGCAGGGTGGACGACCAAAGCGAGTCACATATGACTACCTACGGCCAGGTCGAAGAGTTCTCTCGGTTGCTCCGCGAGAGAGACACGGGCCAAAGCCCCCTTGGACTGGTCGACAGTAACGCCGATTCTGGGTCTCAACCTTTTGTCACGCCGCTTGCCTCGGCTGGTTTCCGGTCGCCGCCATTGAACTCTGAGGACGAATTGATCGACGCCGAGGAGGAATCAAGCCAGGCTGATGAGTATAACAGCCACTATGAGCTCGAGGACGACCATACAACAACGGTCCATGGCCAGGATGATCTGTTTGATGACGATGATCACAGCGACGAGCACGCTGAGCATACGTCGGATGACGAGCGTGAAGCTCTTGGCCATGACTTCCATGACGACGGGGACCCGTCGGTTAAGGAGCACGTTATCACGAGCCACCTTGGCTATGTTGATGATGAGCCCATAACTGCGGTGCCCGCGGGGCCGGAACAACGGTCGACAAGCGGTCCGGGGGAGTCCCAGGGAGATGAAGGACATCTGACCATTTCAACGGCAGAGTGGGCAGACGACCCTATCGATTCATATTCTGATCTGGCTGCGATGGAGTTTCATCCGAGGGCCGAAGAGGGCCACGCTGACGAGGCGCGAGGTGACCATATTATGGATAGCCCGACGGTGGGAAACCCACCAACGCCTCATTTCCGGCCAACCAGGGCACCACTTACGCCGGAAGCAGTCTCGCTGGCACTCAGATATAGCACACCCTACCAAGAAGAAGGAGGCCTCGCCAACAGCCGCCACAACCCAGACCGGCCAAGGACCCCTCAGCGAAACGTGACTCGAGACGCCGTCGACGAGGGACTCGAAGCCGAGTCGTTCGTGATCCGCGACGTGACCAACGTCCCGTGGCACTCGCGCAATGACTCGATCCCGCGCTCCCTCCACAGCCAGAGCACCATCTCGTCGTCACCGCTGTCGTCGACCCACTCCCCGCTCCGAAGCGACAGCCACGAGCCCGCCATCCACGACGGCTCGCCCGCCCACGCTCACAGCCACCTCCTCAGCGGCATGGCGGGCCGCCCTCGCAACGACTCCCAGCCCACGACCTACGACCACTTCGGTGGTGTTGGCGGCTACGACGCCAAGGCCGTCGCCGCGCAGTGGCTCCGCCGGGAGTCCTCCGACGCGTCCCCGGCCCCGCCGGCCCGGGCCCCGTCACCGTCGCCCCAGCCTGGCAGCCTGTTCCAGAAGATGCGCAGCATCTTCGAGCAGCAGCAGACCGACGGCGCCAACGACCGCCCCCCGCCGCCTCTCCCGCTGCCGCTGTCGCCGCAGCCCCGCCTCACGACGTGGTCCGGCAAGGGCAACCCGGTGCGGTCGCGGCCCATCAGCGGCGTGTCGTACATACCCGTCCGGCTGACGGGCCCGCCGAGGGATCTGGGCCGTGCCGCGGCCCACGTCGGGCTGGTGGACGGGGAATACGGTGACTATGGGTACAGGATGAGGGTGGTCCCGGATGGGGGGGACGACGAGGGCGATGAGAGGAGCGGGTTGCTAGGGGGTGTTGGTTGACCACACTCGGTAGAATCGAGCTCTTGGCATGAGGAAACGGCTCAGGAGGATCGCAAAGGGAAGGGCGTGTTGCTGACTGGGAGTTTGGGGGAGAGGAGTTCGGGGATTGGTCAGGCGCGGACTGTTAGTGTAGCGACTGTTAGTGCGGCGACTGTTAGTGCGGCAACTGTTAGTGCGGCGACTGTTAGTGCGGCGACTGTTGGTGAGGTGCAGACGACGGCAGGAAGAAGATGCGACGGCACCCGGGCCGAGGTTGAGGACAGGCGGGTGAGCGTCCTCTCGGTGCGGACGGAGGTGTCCATCGACGACGCGTCGTCGACGACGGATGACTCGGACTCGGAGACGGCGCTGACGTCGGAGTGCACGGAGCAGCACGACGTCGCGTGGCCGGACGCGCCAAAGAAGCGCGGCCGCGTCGTCGCCGAGGCGGGCGGCGACTTCCGTCTCGCGTGGGTGTGGGTCGAGGGCTGGAGGGCGCGCCTCCGCAAGAGCGGCGACGTGGTGGAAAAGGCGCGGTGGGAGTTCCGGCTCGACGACGCCATGCTGGGCCGCGCGCCCAACAGGATGCCCGTCATCGTCGCCAGGGTGCCCGGCGTGTCGGCGCTCAAGGGCTCCGAGGTCCGGGTCGTCGGGCCCGGCGAGGTTAGACGAAAATCGGTGCATTGGGCTTAGCGTTGCATTCTTTTTTGTTAGACCTGGATTAGAATTTTATCTTCGTAGTGTTAATCCTTCATGATCGTGACAGCCTTGTAAAAGAGCCCCATATGAGATCCGCGGCGGGAAGGAAGTATAAGGCAGCGGCGTGGGAAGCGGATTCGAAATGCCTTGTGTCTCTGCGAGGGTTATCTCACGATGATATATAGGGCTAGGCCATGTCTCTCCCCCTTCCTTCTAAGTGGAGGGATTGATTGCTGCCTTGGAGTGGGATATATGCGTAGGGCGTGGGGCATACGATTTCAATTCAGGGGCATGGGCATTTGGCTCAGGGGTTGGGGGTCTGTGCAAAGGTGCTGTTAAGAGGTTGTGAATGATTAAGTGTCGAGCAGCTTCTTCGGTCAACTGAGCTACCTCGTGGCAAATGCTCCCCGGTTTGGCACCATATACTCGTCCTCTCGGCTGAAGGCATGAACAAGGACTGCTAGAGTCTGTATGCGTATCAACGTGCCCACCATGAGAAGAAGCGTACCTGAAAGGAATTAGATTGGACGCTTCTGGTGGCAACGAATATTTGTGCAGAACGCTCTCGACCACTCGAATGTTTTCCCGCCAAACGCCCTGTTCTTCATCCTCGGGGAGGCCTTTGGGCCTCCATTCGGGCTTCATGAACAGGCCGAATCTAAACCACTCCAAAAACACCTGTGTCGACTCGCTTTGATTCCACTGCTTCCAGTCGGGGATAGTCCCCCAGAAAGCCTCGCGGAGTTCTTCAGCGCCATCATACTCCGGGCCGAAACCATTTGCAGCAGGCTTGCGGAACAACGACTCAATGATCCGGTGTAGCGATGCATATGGTGCACTTGCTGCAAATTCCCAGTCAATAACCGCCTGTATCTCTGTCTGCGCCTGGCTTGACACGATGATGTTATGGAGGCCCATGTCCGCAGGCATGGCGACTACAGGAACGTCCTCGACGGTGGCGGGAATCTTGTGCATACAAGTGTCGACAAAGTTCCTGATATGTTCCAGGAACCGGTCCTTATATTCTTCAATGCCCTGCTGCGCTTCGAGGGCGACAAGCGAGGATCTGATATGCGCTCCGAGGTACTCGCGCACGAAAGAAAACGGGCCGCCGAGGCAATAGTGTCGATCAGGTCCAATTCCGAGAATAAACTGGCCGCCGACTTCAGCGGCGGTGAGCTCACCGATGAGGCGAGGTTCTGGCAGCTGGATCTGCCAGCAAGCTTGGAATGCGAGTGCCATCTTCCGCACCAAAACCAGTCTCTCCCCGTGCGATAAGCGGGGGTACACCGACGATGCCATCACGCCTGGTATCAGCTGAGTTATTTGCCTTCCCATACCCGTGGCCTCTTGCCGTTTCATCTCTCCCGGGATTGGGTACACCGGAGGCACAGGTAAGATGTGTGAGTCAATCGTCTTCGAAATCAGGGTCATTAGGGAGTCCACAGATGTTACGTAGCCGTGGTGACGTAGCTGGACGACGTATGCGACATCCGGGTCTCTTGGACCGCGACTTTGTATGAGATACTCAAAGCTCCATCAGTGAATCTCGTTGAGCAGGCCAAATGTTGGCCGGTGGCCGCGAAAATAGCTTCAGCAAGCTCTGTTTCTGAGAGAACGATGGGTTTTGGACGCGAGATTTCCTTTGATCGTCTGTCAATTTTGATCAAATATCGATCAATAGGCGTAGCAGGTCCAATCCATATCCTCCAGCCCTGTCGACCAAGAGAAGGTGGTGGGTGTTGTTTCTATCAGAGCATAGCCTACTCCTTTCCCGTCGGCAGAACCGAGTGCACCAGAGAAGACGTATGCTAAAAGGGCCGATGCGGCTTCGTCTTTCGTCATCGGTTCTTCAGCCATGGTTACTTGGCAACGGAATAAATTCCGCGGAGGTGAACAAACTTGGAATTGAGGAAGTACAGTCTGAATTCCGAGGCAGAGAGATTCTACCTAAGTGAGGCACGCATCGGAGAAACGGAGAAGAAATAGAAGGCCGCATTAGTATGCAATGAAGTTACCGTCGGAAGAGGCCATCCACAAAGGGGGACCAAAGAGGACTTGATCGATTTGAGACAGCTCAAGAAGTCCTGTCTGCTCGGTCGCTTCGTGACTAATTATGAGATGGTCGTAATTGCTAGTAGGCAGTATTGAGTTGACAAAAGAGGTGAGACATGACGAAAGAGCGTACTGCGCTTGGAGGGGGGTTCGACTTGATTGAGTACCTAGTGAATCTGGAAAAGATGTAGAGTACGCCGTTATAGACAAACCCATAACTCAGGCAACTAATGTCCAAGTTTATCGTTAATGTTTCCTAGTTCACAAAGTGGTTGGGAGATTATAAAAGGCTAATGCTCGCCCGCTCCATCTCTCCCTTATTTGAGTGATGAGAATATACGGACTATTAGAAACTCTAACGGGCCACTTACTAGGTGATGGGGCAACAAAGATATCTACCACGACCCAGGTTCCCGGCCCAGTCTAACGGTGTCGGCCCGTCGCGGCGCGTCTCCAGCCAACCGATCCTTCCGGATTGCGTGCGAACCCGGCGGATGGCGAATGCCTTGCACGCGTCTGACGCCCCACCACGCAAGAGCTGATGCAATTGTTAAATTCTCTGGTGTGCTCGCTACTGCCACAGATAGCAGAGATTCCAGCTCCCTGTTTCAGATGGGCACCCAGGAAAGGCAGTTCGATTTATCAGCGTGCTCGTGGCTGACCAATACGCCATACACCATGGGACAACTATTCGCTCCCACGCGCTCCCCCAAGGTCAAGCTGCGAGGCCTGGCAAGGCGCCGATGATTCCGGATAGCTTCTACAGACTGATGGTACAGTAAAGGCTGGTTGATTTCATTTCTCCTACTTTCCGATAGAAGACCACAAAGAGGACAGAAAACCCCAACCAAGCAGTCCACACAACCCGCAGCAATGCAACACGACGTCGACGAAGACCAGCCTCTCCTATCCGGCGGTGGCACCGGCGCCTCCTCCCCGTCCCCGTTCCCCAGCCCCTCCCACGCAATCCCCCAAGACGGCAGCAAATCCCCCCGGTCCTCAACCGACACCGAGTCCGGCACGATCGAGCCACTCCCACGGACGATCGAAGCCGCCGTGCTACCAGAGACATCCAACCTCGGGCGCCACCTATCGTGGCAGTCAGCCTACATCCTCGTCATCTCGCGCGTCATCGGCAGCGGCATCTTCGCGACCCCGGGGGCGGTGGCGCGGTCGGCCGGCAGCGCGGGCCTCGCCCTGACCATCTGGGCCGCCGGCGCGGCCCTGGCGGCCTGCGGGCTGGCCGTGTCGCTCGAGCTGGGGTCCATGCTGCCGCGCTCCGGGGGCGACAAGGTGTATCTCGAGTTCATGTACCGGCGCCCGCGGTTCCTGGCGTCGACGCTTGTGGCTGTCAACGCCGTCCTGCTCGGCTTCACGGCTAGCAACTGCGTCGTCTTTGCCGAGTACGTGGCGTTTGCGTTGGGCATCGAGGAACCCTCCGATGTCCTCCGCAAGAGCCTTGCTGTCGGCCTGCTGACGGCCATCACGGTCGTGCACGGGTGCGCGCCGCGGGCCGGGGTGGTGGTGCAGAACGTGCTGGGGTGGATCAAGGTCGCGCTGGTGGTGTTTATGGTCTTCGTGGGGCTGTTCGTCGTCGTCTTCCAGCGCGGCCGGACCGAGATCGGTCAGGGCGGCGGCGGACTGCTGACCTGGGAAGGGCTGTGGAAGGACTCGGACTGGAGCCTGGGTGTCATCGCGACGTCGCTTTTCAAGGTGTTTTACTCGTACGCGGGACTCAGCAACGTCAACAATGTCTTGAACGATGTCAAGGATCCTGTGAGGACGCTCAAGTCCGTCTGCACTTCCGCCCTCGTCACGGCCGTCGTCCTCTACACCCTCGTCAACATTGCGTATTTTATGGTTGTGCCGCTCGACGAGATCAAGGAGAGCGGCGAGCTGATTGCTGCTCTGTTCTTCGAGCGCACCTTCGGGCCACAGTTGGGGAGGAAGGTGTTGCCGCTTGCTGTTGCGCTTTCGGGGGCCGGAAACGTCATGGTTGTGACTTATGCCTTGGTGAGTTGAGAAGCAGTTGAGAAGAGACCTGATCCCACCAAGACAAGTCGACTAATATCGATTAACCCGCAGGCGCGCCTTAACCAGGAGATCGCCCGCCAGGGGTTCCTCCCCTATCCCGAGCTGCTGGCCTCTTCTAAGCCCTTCAACGCCCCCTTGGGCGGCCTGATTGTCCACTACATCCCGTCTCTCCTGGTCATCACCCTCCCCCCGTCGGATCAGGTGTACTCCTTTATCCTAGAAGTAGAGGGCTACCCTGCGCAGTTTTACGGGTTAGCCATCTCCATAGGGCTGCTATGGCTGCGGTACAAGAGGCCGGACCTGAAGAGGCCGTTCAAGGTGTGGCTTCCTGCCGTCGGCATCAGGATAGTCGTCAGCCTCGCCCTCATCGCCGCGCCTTTCTTCCCGCCTAAGAACTACACGGGAACGCTGTTCTATGCTACTTATGCCATCGTCGGAGTCGGAATGTGAGTTTGCGCGATATAATGTGTTTTGATCTTGTTAACGCTGTGACACTGACGGGACTGCAGAATTGTGTTCGGATTATTGTACTGGTATATCTGGACTGTACTGATACCGCGCTGGAGGGGGTATAGACTGGAGGAGGAGGTTGATATACTGGACGACGGTGTTACGATCACGAGGCTTGTCAAGGTTCCCAAGTAAAGCATTCTTGGAGAGGATTTATTAAGATTAGACGAGGCGTTGGGGAATGCTTTCACTCGAGTAGACGGCTTGGATCCTAGGGGGTTAAACGGACTTTCACACGAATGACAATGACTAAATGTTGGACTAAGATGGTGTAATATTGCCAATTAACTGATAATCAACAACTCGATAAATTGGTTTAGCCCAAACATCACGGCACTAATTAAGCCCATAACCCTTTCTACCGTGGCCCGAGCTCGCGCTCCTGATGGTCGGCTCCAGGGGAAACACTGAGCTCTCAGGTGTCACATCTTTATAGACCTGATCCCACCGCTCCCTCAGCGCCTCGGGGGTCTCCCACGCATACTCCGGGTCACGCAACCAAAGCCGGATAAGGTGACGCCTGAACGACAGAGTGAGTCTGGGTTAGGCAATCTTCTCGATGCGACGAGTCTGAAAAAAAAGGGGGGGGGGGGGCTACTCACTGCTCCTCTGGCGAGTCCCTGAAATCGCCCCGGGCGTGGAAGATGCTCAGGTTGTTCACAAACTGAACATCCCCCTTCTTAAAGTCGAGCGCGACGGCATACTTCTCCGCCGTATAGTGCAGCGCGTCCAAGGCCTCTGCCTGCGCCTCTGTGATGGCCGGGATGTCCGCCGAGCGCGGCAGGCCCCAGTAGCCGGTGAAGCTCCGGCGCGCATACTGGATGATGAGGCGCTCAGGGGTAGTGTCGGTCGCGGGCTGGTGGTGCAACAGCGGCTTGGCCACGTACTTTTTCCCCTGCTTGCCGAACCTGATGAGGGCGACCAGCCATCGTCAGTCACAGTCTTACCTCAAACCGGAACGAGACTCACAGATCAGCCGCCCACGGCTCGGCCAGCGTCCGAACCAGATCGGGCCTCGTCTCCGCGAGCTCGTTGTAGACCCTCCAGCTGCTGGACAGGAAGCTCTCGCCGCCCTCGGCGGCGGCGCCGAGGGCGAACAGCGCGATCACGTCGCCCGAGTCGGTGTGGAAGACCTGCTTGTCGGCCGTGTACGCGGGGGCGCCGATGGCGGCCGCGTCCACCTTCGCCGTGAGGTCTCGGATGTGCGTCAGAACCACGTCCTCGCCGGCGGCCACGTGCCGGTCCTGCCGGCCCCGCACGGGAGCCACGTGCGCCGCGACGCCGGCGTAGATGGCGATGTTCTCGGCGCGCGTGTGCGTGTCCACGGGGAGGCCGCGCACCACCTTGAAGCCGTGGCCGGTGTGGATCTCGCGCGAGATGGCGCGCAGAGTGTGGTGGAGGTTGGGCAGGGGGAAGGTCTCCTGCGTGATGAAGCCGAGGGGCTGGTTTAGGGACTGGAAGTGCCGCAGGCCTTCCTCAATCTCGTTGATGTCAGCTGGCGTGAGTTCGTATGACCAGTCATATGAGTTTCCGAGATCCTTCCCTTCCCATACAAGGGCTGAGTTCAGCTTCTGTGGGAAGCCGGGAGGAAGTGATTTCTCCAAAGTCTCCGTTTCCTTTCGTCGCTTGATCCTTTCCTGGTATTTCTCATAGTTTGGAGCGTACTCGATATCTGGCTGGCCAGGCGGCCCGGCTGGAAATGGAATCTGGACTGCTGCAGTTGCCATTGTGTTCTGTGCTTGGGGGCTCTTGGTATAAGAGTATACGGGCTGAAGGTTATCGATATCCGGGGTCGAGGAAGCGGAAACGTGAATCTAATATAGGCATGCAGCAACCCCACGAGCACGCCACCCGCTCACGTAATTGAAGCTGCAGCAGCCTGCGATGTAGACCCTTCTTTATTCTATTGTCGATTCCGCCACGCCGTTCCCAGGTGACGAAATGTGCTTCTCGGTGGATTACTGGTCAGGTATGCTCCTTGGGTGGTAATTGGCCCGTTAACGGACGTATATTCTCTTCCTATGGCTCCTTCATCACTACGTCGTCTACTCTTTGACCTTGATCCTTCACGTTGAATTGAAGCGTGTTGGCCAGTGGACGATTTGACAAAGTCGTTAGTTAGGTGGACTAACCAGATGAGCCACTCAAGAATACGATCCTTGCCTGCAAGCCCGAGGGCTCTTGCAGTGTCTTTGGCTCGCGGTCATAAGTCGTCATCCATATTGCATATTACGAGCAGGTCGTGACCGGCATGCTGTGGTTCATATGATTCAGCAGGCTGTTACTCCAAACAGGCTCCAATCTGACAGGTTGTAAATCGACAAGCCTGATCCCTCATGACACGTGATGGATCTCGCCAAGAGCTTCGCGTTGAAGGAAAACGGGGTTCTTGGCTGTTGGCATTATGATGTCACCATGACTGCGTACACCAACAGGGGCACATGGATGATCCCAAACGCATTATTAGGCTTCCTGGTGTCTTCACAGTGGTCAATAGAGATCGGGTAGCTTAATTATACGAATCCGCACCGCGTCGAAAACAACAAAGCACCAACGATTTTGAGACATCGAGCATGTCTTCCGCGCCAACAGGCAAGAGCGGCAGCGAGCCCAAGTCATCAGGGGCTTCTGACGCCGACAAGCTCCCCCTCGATGCCGCGCCAGGGCAGGATGAAGAATTCGGCGCCGTCGCAGCAACCGGTAAAAGTGGGATGAATGACAACGACACCAGCAAGACGACCGACTATGTAGGGAACGAGATTAAGCCAGGTGAGGTCAAAAGTGACCGTTCTAGGTCTGACGACTCTTGCGTCCACTCCCCGGCCACGAGACTTGCAGCTGACCAGTTGGGAATCCCAGCTCCACAAACGCCTGAGGAGGTCGATGTTGGGAATATCACGAAAATCCCAATTGTGCCTTGGAACTGATGCAGCCTTACGCTGTGCAGGAGGACATCTATGACTTGATCAAGACTGGTAAGGGTGTGGTACAGCAACGGGGCAAATATCTACCGCTTCAACCAGGTTTGGCATGGTATTGGGTTTTACGACTGTTCGCATGATTCACGAATGTTTTTCAAGGCGCCAGGCTATCTACTAATTACTATCAATATAATTATCTACTTGATATATCAAGGGGATGCATTTTACATGTTATCCGCTTAAACTGGGTGACGATGGCCTTAGATTGCCTTGATGCATGGTAATCACTGATGCCATCGCGTTTCACGATGTTACGGAGGGCCTCTAGAACAGTGATGATGAGAACGTCTCAAAAGGGGCACAATTATTTGTGCTGACGGGTAATCTTTGCTATGGTTTTTGAAAGTAAATGAAAGGATGTATCTGCCTGCATATACCGGGTGAATGAATCAAAGAAGAAGATCATTTTTCTAAAAAGAAAGAAAGGATGATGGAAAGAAAAGGGGGAAAGAAAATGAAAGTAAGAATCAAAAAAAGATAAGAGAAATGGTACACGGTTCCACTGTCCTCAGCAACCTCCACCTTTACCACACAACCCCAAGCTCACCCCAAGTACATCCCAAAAAGATCATGATAACAATCCATCTCCCACATCACCGAATTCCGCCACGACCACGGCCCCGTCTCACGACTACTCCCAACCAAACCACCCCCACCACCTTTCCCCTCCTTCCTCATCCCCATCCCCACCTCCCACCCCTCCCTCTCCCCCTTCACCCTCCCCAAAACCTCCCTCAGCTCCCCCGCATCAACCCCCCAAAGCCCCTCCACCCCCTCCCGAAATCGCCACCCGGGCGCCGGCGAGTGCGAAGGCGCCCACTCGGCATGGCCCCGCCCGGCCGTCCGGCCCCGCGCCGGCCGCACGCTCGCCACCACCGCTGAATCCGTCGTCTCCCACAGCAGGCGTGGCGCCCGCTCCTCGGCCACGGCTCCCGAGTCGCGGCTCGGGTCTGTGGGGATCCAGCCTGCTGAGAGGCGTCGGCGGTGGCGGCGGCGCGGCAGCGGCGGGACGGGGAGGCCTGTTGAGGCGCAGTGGGGGCACTGGCAGGTGCGGCGGGGAGGGGGTGGGAGGAGGGGTTGGGCGACTTGTCGCGAGGTGGGTTTGGCTTGGTTGGAAGTCTTGGGGTTGGCGGCGTTGACTGGGTTGGGGTCCGACGCTCCGGGCTGGCCTGTGGGGATGGGGCGTGGCGCGGCTGGCGAAAGATATCGCGAGTTGGAGTGGTCTTCCGGTTTGTCCGGGTAGGGTGATGGGGTTCTGCGGCGACGCACGGAGTCTCCGCGGGTGGGTTTTAACAGCCCTTCACCTCTGTTTCCTCCCTGGGCTGTTGTGTCGGAGTCCGTTGATGGGTCCGAGTACAAATCAGAGTCATTCCCGACGTCGTGGACAGTGACGATGATTCTCTTGGGCGGCTTGACTGGTTCCGCCGCCCAGGATATGTGTCGCACCAGGTTTGCAGACCGAGGAGACTCCTTCGACTTCGAAAGTATCGTGAAGTCCTGCTCCCCCAAATCCCCGACAAGAGTGGCGTCGGAGTCTGTGCTGTCGCTGCGGTCTCGCCCGGCCTTTGACTTGGGGAGCTTTTTCAACATGGCCCCTAAGCTCCACCGGGGTGGGTTTCCGTCTGTGTGAGGCTTCTGGGTCTGGAATTCTTGTTTTGGATTCACCCCAACAGATGACGGAGCCCTGGAAAAATCAAGTAGTTGGCGCATGATGGACGATGGGAATGATCTCCATATAAAAACGAGTATCAATACACGGCTGAGATTGAGTTTCGTTGGTTTTGATACGAGGCTTGCGGATTTTTCAGGGGCTGAACGCACATCGAATTCGGCCAGCGGTGAATCGTGATTGGCAATTGTATCTGGATCGGGTAATCAAGGGAGACCTGTAGGTCAACCTAGTAAGAAGAGTAGAATGTAAGACCGTAATGCTAGTCGATGAAATGAGTGTGATTGAAAGTAGGGATCGTGGGCAGTTCACTGTATCCAGCAGCGAGTTGAGGGCGTAACCAGACGCGATTGATTTGAGCAGGGAGAAATTCAGAGTTCGGAATCCATGGTTCCAGCCCATCCGCCGGATATATAAGTGTTTCTCCCATTACTGTTAGACTCGGCGAATTCGCATACTTGAAATGGGTTGATCTGCTAGGGTGTTTCCCCCTGAAGGGAAGGTGGTCAACAACCGTCCTTGGCGCCCGAGTAGTTTGATGAAGGCTCGAATCATCCCACAGCCAGCTCGACTATCCCCGGAAAATTTGCAAGCAGTAATCTCAATTGGGGAACTGCGTGGCCCAGACCAGCCCTTCAATTGCTCACCCCCGCATTCGGGGTCTTGACGGTCGAGACTCCATGACTCGCCTGGTGGGGATCTAAAAACCGTTGAAACGTCGACCACCACACCAATCAGAGTTATCCCAAGGTCGTTGGGTAGTCACACGACTAGTTAACATGACCAACGTCCATCGAGCGACGAGGATGTCCTGAATCCATACCAGTCTCTGGATCGTAGCAACGTTGCAGTTCCACCACTATGTCCCTGAGTTGTTGGACAAGTTTACACCTTGCGTTGGTCTCTGTAGCGTTGGTCCACGGAAGATGCCGCCAGAATGTACCTCGAAGCCTAAAGTTCGAAACAATAGCAGGTGATCCAACACCGGTTAACCCGGGACGAGCAGCCTGCCCGAGGAGACATCCTTGTGCATCTAAAATGTCCCAACGATGGCTGGAAAAGGCGAGTCACTTGCTCAAGTAGAGCAGACGGTTCAATATCATATTATTTCTGCATATCAATTATGCTACCGAAGGCCCATCTGATCTGGTGCCTCGAAGATGAACGGACGAGTCAGGGTCACTCTTGGCCTTGGTGGACGCTGCAACCGTCCAACGTCCCTTTAATGTGTCGCCGACGCTAAGAGGTTCATGTGGGCCGCAGAAGGTATCACCAACAACATACCTACAAGGACATGGTCACCTGGGATAGTTGATACCCCAAAAGAAGGTCGAAGTTGGGTTCTCCATCGTTGATCGTGTGAGCTGAAGTGTGTCCCATTATCATTTGTCCCGGATCTTACAGAGCTTTAGTCTCTTGATCTGGTGTTCGAATTGTGCCTGGGACTCCCTGCTGGCAAACAAGACCGGACATCTCGGATTCATGGTGCCATCTTCGCCCAAGGGGTATCTATCACAAGCGTCCTGATCTACGCCGGGACGTTGATTGCTGGAGCTAAGAAGATCTGCACTAGGGTTAAGCCATATCCGCATTGTTTCAAGCTGCCTAAGCCTAGATCGATCCCTTTCAGGGATGACATCTGCCGACGAGGATCTCAAAAGATTGCCCCGAGCCAAGCCGGGCTTGTCAAGGGGGGTGCCTCTCGTCCCCCCCAAAGCAACTCCACGAGTCACCCATCAATATCGGGCAGCAACACTGTGCTGGCACCTAAACGGGGGCATCCGCGTTGTGATAATCCTTCAACTTGAACAAGGCCTTCGCATTGTCTCTCCCAATCGCACGATGCACATATTTCCAACCAACCACCTTCTGGATCTGCTCCGCCTCCCCGTCCCACCAAGCGGAGCACCTATCGATAGTCTCGTAAAGGTAGTCAACGCTAAACAGTACCCCGTCGGCGCTGATCGCGTCCATGACGTACTTCAGCGACGGGGTAAGAAGTGCCCGCCGGTGGTGACCCCGATGTTACGTTTGAAGGAGTCGTCGATGGTCTTCTCGCACATGACGCCACCCTGCTCCGTCGTGAGTGGCTTCTCGATGTCCTCGAACCAGCAATTGATTCGCCAGAAGTCGAACGGGACGTGTTCCACGAGATGGCCGACGATGACCTTGAGGGTGGGGAACCGATCGAAGACGCCATTGGACACGAGGCCAAGGAGGTGAAGGCTAATGCCGTTGGAAAACGACAGCGGCGGCCCGCCTGTTCCGGGTCGTGTATGGACAGTGACGCGAAGGCGCCGAGGCGGTCCCGGTGGCCCGCTTCTCGGCGGCGGCGCGGTCGGCCAGGCCCCTGGATGCCGGGGACCGTCAGCGAGACGATGGTGTAGCCAATGCCGTGCGCGTCGGACAGCTTGATGCGCTCCCCGGTGATGTCGGCGATCTGGGGAATGTAGCGGCTGTTGTTGGCTGGGTTGATGTACTATATAACTCGGCCTCAGGCTTCGACTTTGCTTCCATGCCGGCCGTCTCGAAGAACACTTCTCGCATTTCGAGAGAGTAGAGCTGATTCTAATTGAGGGTTGTCGACGACATGTAAGAAGCAACGGAGAGGGAAAAGTAAATAAGAGGAGGAAGAGTGACCGATTCCTTCGAGTCCTGGGTGCCGGGCATCGTTTATAATGTATCGTGCAACTACACTGGATTAAGGTTTGAACAGCAGATAGGTGGGAAATAGTTGGATCGAAGACGTAATGTTTGGGCCTGACATGACGTTGTGGTGATCAAAAGCGAACTGTAAATGTTGCATTGTATCTAGAAGGTTGCAGACCCGTTGCTAAATTGCACACTGTCTCCACGCCAGAGCCTTACAGATTCAGGGAACAGCTAATGTATCCTTCTAGCAAATGGTAGATGATGCTCTCTAAAGCCGTCGCGAGTAGCTCAGATAATTGATGATAATTAAGCCATCTTCGTGTGTCGTCCTTCAAACACGCGTCCTTGATCGTACAACTTGTCGCGATGGACGGCTCATTCAGCAAGGGAGACAGCCAGAGCTAGATCGACAATTACCCCTGAAATCTAGGTTAAGGCTCTAACAAGGCTGTGGAGACATGAGGCAACCAATAAGTGTGGCTGTACAAAGTGCGTAGGGTAATTCCATTCGAAGTAGCATCATGATCGTTTCCGCGATGCACTGCAAGAATTCAAACGAGTTTGTATATTCCGGTAGTGGCACTTTTAATTCAGGAGTCGGTCTGATTCAAAGGCATGCATTTACAATTATGTTTCCCACTCCAATGGAGATAATTTAGAGTCCCTTATACTGCACTTGTCGCGGTTTAAGAATATAAATGAATTGAATTTCATTGCGAAACATATTTGGTGCGTCACTTTCTCCAAACTCGGACTTCCCTTCGCGCAAATGTAAAAGTGCATTGCACCACCGCGACTCGTTGTGTTGGGATGGTGATTGAGTTGTTGGCAGGGCAACGGCAAGGGTGGGGCCATGAATACGATGGGTTAATGCTCGCGAATGCAATATTCAGAATGGGTACTACCAGACCACGCAGGCAGAGAGCTTTATTCCATCTTTTGCAGCCTCTCTTGGCCACTTGTGAATGAAGAGATGGTGGGTGAGGTTTGGTTTGCCAGGTGCAGAAGCCACACGTGCTTTCGTGTTGTGTCGAAGGCTGGCTCGTGCGCATCAGCGTTGAACCACAAGTGTGTGGGGAATAAGGATTTGCTTTTTTTCAGTGTGGCTGGGTTTGGCTTCGTTAGCCCGTCCTAGTTTTTCCAAGGTCCAAGCATGGCTACTGCACCGTAATACTGGGCAACGGTATTTTAGGTTGAAAAGACCGCAGGCAAGACGAAGTTGGGCTGCCTTGAAAGTAGAAAGTAGGAGAGGAGAGGAGCGAACCGAGTTTATATTTGCATGCGTTTTGTAAATTATTGGGCCGCGTGGCTCAAACAAGCCAGGTCATACCGAGGTACCTAGCATTTAGTCCCATGGCCTGCGTGGCTGACTGGGGGCGGTTGAGAACCCGTGCGCCTCAACCGCTAAGAAAAGGCCTCGAGTCGCGAACCGCGTAAACCCGCCTCCCACCTCTCCACATGGCCAAATCTCGCAAATCCCAATCCCGCCATTTCTGCCTCTTGCACGCGACGCAAACCCGCCCACCACCTGGCCCCTCGCTTCTTTCTTGCTCCAGGTGGCACAATTGCCATCTTTCCCTTCATTTACCCTGATGGACGTCGATGCGTCCTCCGTCCCGGCGCGACTCGACCAAGGCCGCGTCGGAGACGAAAATGCCACGACATTCCCGCTCTCAGCACCCGACCGACCCAGCGACGACGCCAGCAGAACCCAACTAGACAAGGATGCGGCGCCGAGTAAAGCCGGCGAGGGGCCTAGGCTATATAGCAACGACGACGCGGTCTCGCCCCGAGCGCATCGTCCCACCCCCAGCTTCTCCCTGCGCGATCCTGCTTCGACAATCGTCGCCAATCCTCCCCGGACAACCGGTTATTCTGCCCTGCTCCCAAGCGAATCCGGCGACCACGCCAGCCCGCATGACGCCCAATCGTCGCAAAAACACCAACAGCCTCCTCCCCACAGCAGCAATTCCCAAGGGACGACGAGCACCTCCCACGAAAGCGACCGGATATTTACCCCGCCATTCAGCGAGGGTGGCCTGAGTAACGGGCACGGGGACGGGCAGGACTCGAGCCAGGAATCCCAGCTTCTGCAGCTGTCCCAACTCGTTGCGGCCCAGGAGAAGATGCCCGTTTCCGATGCCCACATGAGTGCCCTGTCGCGGAAGCGTATGGCCGACGGCGCGGTCAAGCACTCGCGAGAACGGTCCAGCGCGTCTCCCGTGTTTACCGGCGGCCACTCCAGGAACACAAGCACCGTCAGTGTTGCCTCGACGGCGGGCAGTCGTATTGGCGAGGTAAGTGCAGTCGTCTGCATGTCTCACCCTGCCAGGCAGAGACAGGACAGGGGACCTCGAGCGGGTCTTTTGCTAATGCACGTCTCGTGCTGCTCCAGTTATCCGCCGAGCTAAAGACTCGCCTGTCGTATGCTCTGGTCAAGGTCAATCACGGATGGCAGTCTCACTCGATTGACCAGGTTGAGAACTTGGCCTCGCAAGCCGCGTCACCAACCTCCAGCAATTCGACAATTCATCTTCGCCTCGGTTCTTCTGCCAGTCCGCAGCTCTCCAACTCGTCCCAGCAGGGCAACAACTTTGCCCCCGCCACCGGCACCAGTCATCATTTGGGCAGCCGAGGCGCCGACTCTGCATGGCGAGAAAGTCCCCAGATACGAACTCACGACCCCCCGGCTTCTCCCCAGAAGCCCATTCTAACCCTTGCTCCGCCCGTCTCCATCCAGCCCTCCCGCCATCTCCAGAATCCGCGCCGAAACTCGAACGCCAGGCATGCTCCAACCTTGATGCCCGGCAGTCACCTTGCATCCCCGAATACCGCACCCCACACTCCCGGCCAGCCGAGCCCATATCTTGCATCTCACCAGAGGACGCCAATTGTCGACCCCATCCTCTTCTCGCCGCACCAGACCCCCCACCAAGCCGTCCGAGAACAAGACGCCATGGAAGCCCTCCTGTTCATGAGCAGTCCCGGCAACTCTGCCAACCTCAAACACTCCTTCCCGCCTTCCTCGTCGCACCCAGCCCCGTCCCGGACCGGCTCGCAAAGAACCGCGCTCCCGGGCTCACAGCCGAGGAAAAGCCTCCCATCCGGCCGACCAAGCCAACAGCAACAGTCGCAATCTCAGCCCATCCCAAAGCGCGTCGGGTTCGAGAGGTCCCCGGGCAACGCGGGCGGCGACATGGACGTCGACGACGTCCACGCGCGTCACACCCCGAGGCGGAAGGTTGGCGGCGGTGGCGGCCACGGGGGCGAGCAGCTGGGCCCCAGGCTCAAGCACTTCCCCCTCTCGGCCGGTCTCACCGCGCCGTCGTCGTCGAGGCCGCGGCCCCGGCTGGCCGACGAGGACATCGACCGCATGCTCGACCGGGCCGCCGCCGCCGACGACAGCTCAGACTCGGAGGGGGAGATACAGATACCGCGGCGGGAAGGGGCACATGTGGTGGGCGCTTAATCGGGGGTTGGCGTGAAGTGTGAACCCCCCACCACCCACCCCCCTTGGATCAACTCCCGTTCGCCGGCGCAGACATTTTGGATAGCAGCGGAATTGGTAGCTGTCGCCGACGGTCAAGCAGCTCGCATCGTACGGTCTTGACCCACACCCCTTCCCCCAGCGTCCGGGTTTGTTTTTGTTTTGCTTTGCGCTCGGATCGACTTTTTCGATGATACCACACTACCCGGATACGCTCAGGCCAAGGCACGGAATGATACATATATATGTGGTTGGCACGGGAGATTTTGTAATGGTTTGGAACAACCCGCGTGGGTTTAAGCTGGTGGTGGTGGGGTCGAATGCCGGGGTTTGGAACCCGACCTTTTTTGCTTTTTTTCCCTCCTTTTTTACGACCACGGATCCCTGTCTGGGACCCTTGCTTATTATGATGATGAGTGCTTTTTCTTTTTCTTTTTGCTCCCGGTCTCTCTTCCTTTCCTTCCTGGGTATGCAATGCAATCATAAAGTCCCTAGTGGTTGGAGCATCGTTCTGTCTGCATTCAGGATTCTAGGGTGAGCTGGGTGCCTCGATGCCTTTGGCTTGCGAGACCCAGCCAAGCTTCAGCATAGTTAAAGTGCAATTACATGTACATACAATTGCATCCTAAACGCGCTTGTCTGGTGGATGTCGAGAGTCCTGAGCCCTCGACGAATACCCTTGAATGCATCTGTTCCGGAGTTCCCGATCTCTTCGTGACTGCCCAACAGCAGGCGGGAGGTGAGCTCTGATGGTGAAATCTGCGTATACCACCACCAGAGTCCCCTCCTCACCTGGTTGGCGCCCGACGGTGTCGCATGCCATCCCGCTTCTCCCTACCCTCTTCGGCACAGGAATCCCAGTCACTTGGCGAGAGTCCCTGCAGTCTTGAAACCCAAAGGACTTATAACGAGCTAGGCTGGATGCGAATCCAGGGGGGGCATCCTACCTTGCTCGAGTGCACAAGGCAGGAAAGAGCCACTCATCCTGCCGACCGTGGAGCGCAGCTCCCTAGATTGGCGTCGATCACGACTAACAGACTGGATTGGTATTCAACAGGCAACGTGGTAACGAGTGTGCTTGCGGCTACTCCAGTGCATGGGATGGTCATACATCAAGCTGAACCTGAATCCTGTCACGACAGGCGCAAATGGGTCTCGATACGGTAAACAGGAACCAACGTAGGTAGGTATTCCTTAACGCCTTCAAAGTGGATAAAAAACACCCCTTCCCCATTGGTGCCAACCCAAGCCAACCGTCGTCGAAAGCAACCCAACCCGTAAGCCCCATCCATCATACCATGACCAAGACACCACCCACCATCAATCCCAAAACAACCTACCACCCAAAAGCCTCCTCAATATACTCCACCGTCCCCCCATACTCCCTCTTCGCAGCAAACACCGCCGCCCTCGCCGCATCCGCCATCCCCGCCGGCCCGCACACCACAACCGCGACCCTCCACCCAGCCTCCCACGCCTCCCTCGCCGCCGCCCCGACAGCAAGCCCGACGTCCGGCCTGCCCCGCCGCACCTGCACGTGCGCCGCCTCGGCCACCGCCCCGCCCTTCGTCTTCTCCGCCCCGGCCTCCTCCTCTTCCTCCTTCTCACTACCGCTCCCGCTGGCGCTGCCGCCGGTGACGAACAGCTCGGCCCGGAACCCATCCGCCGACAGCGCCTCGGCCAGAACGCCCCCGGAGGCAGACGACGAGCGCAGGAACGCGGCGCTGCGATCCGCCCAGACGAGGGTGAGGCGCCTGGTCCGCGTCCCACCACCAGCGCGGCGGCGGTGGGAGTGGTCGAGTAGGTACGGCGTCATGGCCGTGATGCCCGCGCCGCCGGCGACCATCAGCACGCTGTCGTAGGCGGTCCATAGCGGCTCCGTGTGCCCGTAGGGACCCTCAAGGAGGATGGTCGGGGAGATGGGCGTTGAGGGGGAGAGCTGGCAGGCGGAGCGGAGGTGGCGGGTCCAGCCGTCGAAGGGGCGGAGCCAGAATTCGAGGAGAGTTTCGTCTGGATTTGTGGGGGAGGGGATTGCGGAGGTGTGGATCTGGGTTGGGGGGGATTTGTCTGTTGGGGGGAGGTTGGTGGTGGAGGAGGTGGAGGAGGATTGGGATGGGGGTGTCGGGGTATGGGAACCGGGTGTCTCCCAGTAGGCGAGGGTGAAGGGGTGGTTCTCGTATCCGGTCCATCGGAAGGGCTGGTAGAGGAAGTAGTGCTGGCCTGGTCGCGGCTTCAAGTGGGAGCCCCGCACGGTGAGCTGGATCCGCATCATGTTGCTGTCTCCGTCGTAGGAGATGCTCGATCGCGTGTGGCTCAGCTTCTTTCCTTTGTTGAAGCTGACGTGGAGGTTGCAATACGCGATGCGGACAAGCCTCACGCCCCGGTCGAAGCACCAGATGGCAACCAGTGGCCAAAGGTAGGGGTCGTAGTCGCCCTCGAAAATATCGGTGTGGCTGAGGGGAAGGACCGCCATGTCAGTATTTAGCTCGAGAGACATCATCCTACTCGCTTGGCCGGCGGTGGGATGAATTGATTTGGGTCAAAGCTCACTAGAAGAGGGCAACGATCGTCATCAACGACAGAACGATATGGACGAGGAGGAAGGACTCGTAGAGGGCCTGCCTAAACCATGAGACAGAGAAGACGACAAGGAGGCTCATAGCAACGGTGGCCTGTACAAGGTTTAGAAACCCGCATCAGTAAAGTTCCCAAACGGAGGCAACGTGTAACTGATTAGAAGACTTACGAGGACACCCAGATAGAGCCAAGCATCTTTCATTTCTAACCGCAAGTCCGCTCCTAGAGACAAGGAGTTAGAATCAAGTGGCGTCCGAGCAGAAATGGCGGACGGAATCAGAGGCAAAGCTAACCTGTAGGGTCTCCAAGGTAATAGAAGACGACATATCCGACGGAGTGGATGATGGCCGCGAGGGTAGCCACACGAGCGATGTGCCTGTGGAAGAGATTGAAAGTGGAAAACTGCCACCCAGTCGCCCAGATGAAGATGTTATTCCGCCCACTGAACACCCAGAGCCACGGGAGATTTGCGTAGGAAAGGATCCCCGTGCGGTCGGCAACGTAGCGCCAGATCTGTTCTGGGACGTCGGACCAACTACGTTTCAGCCATTAGATGGCGTTTTCCCGAGGCTTGCTGATGGGGGCGGTGGGGGTGCTTACTATAGATTACCTGTAAAGCCTCGATAGTTGACGCAGCACAGCAATATAGAGATTACCCAGTATGACCCGATGGTCAGGGACTGCATCCTAGTGGGTATTGTGCACCACAAGTACAAACGCCGATGGTGAGAGTCCAGAGTACTGGGAATGACGAGGTGGGTCTGAACCCAGTTGTACGCTTTCGACACGATGCCCAGCGGGGAGGTGGGGGATAGTGTTTTTCGTCGGATGGGCTGGCCATCGCCTTCGACATCCGATGTGACACGGGCGAGACGGCTGTGGTAGAACAGCTGCCAGAGACGATTGAGGATCCCAATGAGCAGAACGCCACCCCAGAATCCGTAGATTGCGAATCTAATACCCGTCTCGGGTCAGTGCTCCATCTAAGGAATAGATGGGGAAGATATTACCCATAGTTGGCATGAGTCCGCATCTCAAAGTCCCATTCAAACTGTGGGTTTTGCAAAAGTTAGACACTGCAAGTTGATGCTACGAAGAGTGTGGCCCAGCTCCCAGGAGGATACACAACTTGATGTAGTGGGGTGGGAGAACTTACCACCGTACGGTCTGAGAGCTCAAACCAGTGTGGCGAGAGGATAAACGGTGCCGTGACATTCTCTGTGGCAGGTATGTCTCCGTAGTCCTTGACGGGCATCCTCTTGATGGCATCGTCGGTCAAGTTCTCGGCCAGGGCTGACTCAGGCAGCATCGATACCTCGCCATATTGGCGGCACAAAGCCTCAATGTATTTAAGGCCAGACTTGATCTCTCTTGGGCTGCAGTACAGTTTTGCTGCGGCATAGAGGGAGGTGACTCTCAGGGGGTTCTGGCATGCGCCGATGTAGTATGAATCGGCCCCAATTCCGTCAAACGTAAGATCAGCGTAGACTTCGAAGATGGCGTCCACGCAGAGGGCGCTCTGCGGCATGGTCACGGACCATGATGGTCGGACGAGAATGCCGAGCAACAGTGCGAGCGAACTCGAGAGAAGCATGACGGATAAGAGCCGCAGGACAGTATTTTCTGGGGAGGTTGATCAAGAGGTGTGGGTCTGGATACCAAGGACACTCGCAGGTTGCAGGAGGACATCGATTCATATGTGCTGATCGAAACCTCCCAGGCCCCGGGCACCGGGTAAGTCTTGGAAGAAAATTTCTCTCATCCCTCTCCCCGAATAGCAACCCCTGGGTTTCCCCCCCACGAAGAGTTCTGTCCCAAAGTGCATGCTGCCGAACTTCGGCCATGACAATTTACCCGCAGAGGGATAGTGCAGGAATGTAGTATTGTTTCTGCAGATCCACCCGGGTTGATGTATTTTCTCCTGTCAAGCTGATTCGTGGTTGATGGTTTAGGTTTTTTTATCTAATCTAATCAGATCATGTGCACGGATATTACACATGATCTGATTAGATGGAAAACATGCCACCCCTTGCTCAACTGCACGCTTCGGTTGGGGTTACACTGGAAAGAACCGGGGATCGTCAGGCGGATTTCCATTTTAGGACCGGCCTGGCCAGGCCCAAGCCCCGTTTTCCCACGAGACCACCAGGGCCACGGCTGCTGAGGATTCGCTGCGATTCCGCCGTTCTCGGAACAAAATATACGCTAGAGGTTTGAAGTGTGCATCGTGGGGAAGGAAGAGAAATCCCTGTCGTCAATCTGTGGCATGTCTTGTCAAAGCTTGATTTGGAGAGCCGGGCCCAATGGAAACGGTCCAATTACCCTCCACTGCGAGAACATTCCCGGCTTAGCAGACTCTAAATACCCTGTCACGCCTGGCAGTCTACTCGCTTAGCACTTCCTGCAACGGCGTGACCTACTCCCCGACACTGGAGGAAAATACAGCGATTGTGGAGTTGCTTATCTTCAACCCTTGACCAGGTATTGGCCCCTATTTGAAATTTCTTATGCGGGTTGGTGGGCACTTAAGCTTCCTTTTCTCGGTGCGACGCGGATGTGCACCACACCACTTGAGTTTGCTTGTACGTAAAACCACTCGAGTGCTCAGGCATTCCAGCCCGTACCTATCCGACACCTTGCAGGCCCGGGCCACAGAAGCACCTCGATTCCCGGTTTCCGTTTCTTCTCTCACCCCTCCAACCTCCCCCCCACATATTTCTTCCCGAGGAAAGCGAGCCTCAATATCACCGCCCCCCACGGCCATACTTCCTTTTTAGCGGTATTACCTATACCTACTCTGTGACATGCGACCTTGTTCACCACATGCAAATTCTGCCTGTGGCTGGGTGGGGAAAGGAAGGTCTAGAACCCAGATAGACAGCAGCTGAACTAGTGGCAATAATTAATGCGAAACCGGTGGGAACAAGGCCATCATGTAGTGTTAGCTTTTTGTGGCTTTGGCTTTCTCGCTTGTTGGAGGGTTAGGAGACTCGACGCTTGAGGAAACGCTTCCTCTTGCTGCTGCTATGAGCACACGACCACAGACCCCCACCCCCCTCCTCTGGTTGTGGGCCAGAAGAAAGAAAAGACACAGAAAAGAGACGTGACTCTCGTGGATAACCGGATTCGGAATCGGTGTTCCGTTTGAGGTTGGGGTTCGGCAACATCCGGACATTTCCTCCTCAACCGAACCCTGGTTGTTGAAATATCCTCCTCCCGCCGGTGAAGGATTGTTATACGGCCCAACCTAGCAGGTCCGCGATAGCATCGAGCCTAGCCAGGATGAGGATATAAGTCGCTCCGATGTTTGCAACTCAGATTACCGAACCATTACCCGACACTGGGTAGAAACTAGAAAACTAAATGCATATGTCAGAGAAGCTCGCCTCGTCCCCCATGCCCAAACAGATTTTCTAGCACCAAGGCCCAAAGGGACATCCCACAACCCCCTCCTTTTCTCCCCACCAACGTTCTTCTCAGCCAGGCATATTCACCGCTAACAACAGATTTCCATGTACCACAACACCAAGGCAGGCTAGTAGATAGCATCTAACAAGTCTCCAATGGGGACTCATTTCCCACCTCCTTCCATGTCCCTTCCAGTGACCCATTTCCCACCGTCTACTCGGGATTGCCCGCAGTCGATCCCCCAATCCACCGCCCCCCTCGCACGCTCTCGGCCGGTTCCCGCACGTCATACCACCACCCTGAGAGACAAGGGGGAGTCAACTATTACCCTACCAATTCCCGTCACTCGGGCCTATCAGCTCCAGCCATGCCCCCCCCCTTCCCGCCTGCTTGCCTCCCGCGCCCCCTGATGCTTTCTGCTAGCTCGCTCTGCTGCCCCCGCCGCCTGGAACACTTCTGGGTACTGTGGCTCGCCGCGGCCGGGACTGGTTGACCTCAGCTTCGGCGTCAGGGTACTTACGGCCGAGTGTCTAGACCATCGCGAGGGGTTTGGTATCGCCGGGGCGGGTGGGGTTTGAAGAGAGTGGGCGGCTTGAAGGCTGACGTTGCCTGTTAAAGGCTCTCCGGCAAGGGATGAGGTTCCAGGAGAATTTAAATGCCGCTGACGAGAGCCACACTCATTGGCGGCACCAGTAAAGTTGTCCTCGTCTTCGATTAATTAGACGTCCCCTACGGGTTCCGCTTTCTATCTCAGGCAACCGTATTTGTGGAGGAAGAGTTGGCTAATTAGGGCTTCCTCAAGGTGAGATTGCAAATAACGTAGTGAGCTACTTAACTACACCTTATTGTCAGAGGCGTTGGCAAGCTATGCTTTCAAATATACAGTTAGAGTTCCTCATTCGCTGCCCCGACGTTATCACGGATATCGAGCTGGCTTTTGGAGTCTGTAGGGGGTCACCCACTGAGGTAGACTTTCAACGATTTAATACCAGGATTTGAATCCCCCGACAAAGCCGATGTATCCCGTCTGAGGTAAACGCTACAGCCGCGTTGGAACTCCCTTTATGATGATGGAGTCTAGATTCCCACAACTCCAACGAAGATAGGTAAATGGTCCTAAACAACAGAAGAACCTCGCCGCCCCCTGTTGCAGTGAAACATCATTTCACGCCTGGACAAAAAGCCGGCGCAATATTGATCTGGCACTTCTTCACGACTTGCTGGTTGTAAACCGCGACGCCTAGGCAAAGTTTAGTTGGGGGATGTTAGAAATGAAAGACGGCTGGGATGGGGATCATTTATCCTGCTTCGGGAGGGAGGGTGGGGGGCTTCTTTTTGCACACTCACATTTCAAGTCCCTGTCCACAACCCTGATGCCCATCGTGTAGTTGATCCTGTAGTGTCTCTTCCCCTTCGAGCCGGGAGCCGGCTCTATAGGCCGAATCAAGCCCTGGTCGCGGAGGAAGGTGAAGTCGACAATGATCTCGCCTACCTTCTCGGCGCCTGATAAACAGTCAGTGTTCCAAGGGCCTAGGGAAAGGAAATCTGGGTAAGTGGCTTTAATCCTACCTTCGTTCTTTGGATGCTTCTTCTTGTAGTGCGATTCTGTCGATCTATCCGATACGTAGAGCACCTCCTTGCAGACTAGCTTGGGGGCGGTTATTTTGAATGTATGACTGCAGAGGAACGGCTCGCATTTCCAGGCGGGTTCAACTTCACGGCCCTTGAGACTGTATTAGGTAGGAGAGCTTGCGAGGGGCTGCTGGTTTGGCGTACCAATTTGAGTTTCCAGTCGATCGTGTCCTTGACATACTCCTGCCCGTCCAAGCGATCAACAAATGGCTTGACGCCTTTGTGCTCTGGAAGCTCCTGCTCCTCGAATGGTTCGGTTCTGAGGATGCCATAGCTTGACCGGGCCAACCTCCTCGGGCCTTGTTCCTTATTGAGCGCTCGCAAGACAGCCCCGGAAGCAACTGCTGTGGCACTGAGAATACGTTAGTTTCGGGGGAGGGTTGGGGTTATTGCGCTTGACGAGGGTGAGAAAACTAACGTGTTAGGAGGAGTGATCAAGTCAATTTTGCAGGAGTTAGCTTCTTCATAGTCTCGGAGTCGCCTGTCCAGGAACTTCTGGAGCGAACGTAGAGATGCAAAGCCGCCAATGAGGATTACTTTCTGAACTCCACGCGGTTAGCGTCCGATCAATAAACGAGACGAGTCTTGGATCTCTTAGAAAGGGATTCCAGTACATCAACTTGGACCCCTTCCAGCTTGGCAGCCTCGATTTGGTCTTCCATGAGCTTGGCGATGCCGTTGAAACAGGTGCTGAACATTTCCCTGATCTTCGCCCTAATGGAGCATTAATCGCTGTGATATGCGCGTCATAGGCTGGTAAAATTACTCACCTAGGAATCCAGAAGGAACTCAACCTGATACCTCTCTGAAGGTTTTCTCTCAAGTAGGGGATTTGCACTCGCTTTCGGCCAGTTGTCATGTCATAATCGAAACTCCGCTTGAACTTGTACTCAAACTCGTCGATCATGTACTTTTCAACGATTCCGTCCAACGTTTCCAACCCCTGTTCGAGGTAATCTTCATCCTTGATCAGCCCCCGAAGAAGTTTCCGGAAAGCCTGATTGATATAGCTGGACCCGAAGAGTCCCCCTTTGCGCGTCATGTTAGTGTTAATGTATCAAGGGGTAGTTTATGCCCCTATTTCCGGAGGACTCACCGTGGGGCCTTACCACTTCGCGAGAGAGCCTCAGCGGAGTAGTCTGGCCAACTGTATAGGTGTTGACATCGACAGTGCCTCCACCGGCATCGAGCAACACGAATGTATCACCGGGCTTCAACCACCAATAAGATTAGCTTATTGTAAACAGACAGACCAAATTGTAGCTCTCTATCACTCACAATAATTTCATGGTTCAGCTCCAGAACGTAAGCGGCAGCGGCCTCGGGCTCGGAGACGATGAAGAGGTTCTCGATGCTGTTATTCTGGGCATCGACGCCTTGAAGCCCGGCTCTCTTCATAGCCATTGCCATGGCAGTCTGCATGTCCCGACACGCCTTTTGCGTCCATATTGCCGGGACACACAGGACCATTTCGAGGGCGTGGTCCTTCGTGAATCCAACTTCGGTGAGCTCGTTCTTGACATGGCGCAGGAGACAGGTTAGATAATCGGCGATGATGTCGACTGCTGGAGAGTAGTCCTTGTTCTTGATGATTTTCTTTTCGCACAGTGTGTCGATTGTATGACTGAGATTCTCTCGAACCTCCTTCGTGACGGGACTGTTGTCGAGTAACAGCTTGAATCGCGCCAGCGGCTTGTTCGTTGCGTCGGAATGCATCTCTGGATAACTCCAGGCTTCATGGACCCCGTATCCCCAGCGGAAGGACGGCACGTCGTCTTCCATATCCACATCAAGCATTTCCACGTCACCGTCCGCGTCTTCGCCGTCGGTTGCTTCGGGATTCTCGTCAGAAGTGTCCGCATCCGCATCGGCATCTTCTCCGCCGCTGGGGACTTCTCTCTGGTTCCTTTCATTGAATGCCAGATTGTCTTTCTCGCGGAACCGTTTATCCAAGGGATAGATAACTTCTGTAGGGACCTCAAACTTCATCCGGTCACCCGAATCGTTGTTCCTGTCGCCGGGATAATTCTTAATTGACCGTATGCGATTCAATCCAATGGTTTCGGTCGACTCTCCCTTCTCTAGGGCAACATATGAGACGGCTGAGTATGTTGTGCCAAAGTCAACCGCAACGACGAATCGCTTCGTTGCCTGCCTGGCATCTTCGTCAGCAAAAAGGTAATCCGGGACTTCTTCGGGCGTGAAGTCTAGGTCTTCTGGCAGTGTTGCCGTCGAAGACCTCGAGTCTGTCGAATCCCGTGAATCCATCTTGAGGGCTTCCGTCCGAGGTGATTTGGGTGTCCAAATAAAAGCAAAAGATGGATTCCCTTGTGGGCTCTCTGTATTCAGCAATTTATGCTCCTCTCTTTCACTCATCTCGCTTCGAGCTCCACAACACCACATCACACCCACACCTTTTGCCCTGAAATCACAAGGCACTGGGAACCAATGGCATATGTGAGGCTGGGCGCTATCCCTCACAAATGGGCCAATCAGACTTGCTCGTTTTGTCTGTTGGCTGCAAGTTCTGAGGCGTGCATGAAAATGCCAGGGTCGGCCCGACAGAGCCCACTCACAAGTCACAACCTGCCTACCCAGCTACCCCCCCTAAACCGCCCCCACCCCTCTGACCCCAGCCCCTTGCTGCCTGGTGGCGGTTGCCTCAAATTGATGGCATGCCATGTCGTGAACTTCGAGATCTGGGCTTGACCTTAGCCATTGACCAGCAGGAGATCTGTCTTTCAGCACTAACCATGCCATCGAAATCCAAGTCCAAATCCAAATCCAAATCGCAGCGGGCAGGGCAGACGGAGTTTCGTCGGGTCTGGGACACAGATAGCACCGCGGAGCTCCTTGCTTGGCTGGATTATTGTTGCAAATACGGAATCGATTTCCTGGACACGGTGGTCAACCACCTGCATACCAAAACGGGACGGCGCCGTGACTTGGACCAGGTCAAAAGCAGGCTGCGGCTCAAATGGGACCAATGGGGTTCCGACGAACGCGGCTCAAACTCTCGCGACATGTACCACAAGGGAACGTCGTGTCTGACGCGGATTGACAGTGAGGAAAAGCAACCAATCCTGGAAGCATTCCGCCGACTGGGTGAGCTGGATTTGAGATATCGCCTTCGCAGCACCACTTCCACCACCCGTTCCACCAACCGCTCTCGCTCTCGCACCTTGGCCGCTGTTCAACAAGGCCGTGAGGCATCCCAGTCCCCTCTTTCCAATCTTTCCACCACGCCCTCCCCACCCCCGGTTCCACCCACGCCTTTTGAAAGCGCCTCAGTGTCGTCTAGCCCTGTCAAACAAGAAAAAGGGGAAGTGCCCGATAGTGACGAGTATCCACCATATCCCGACTCGAGTTCATCAGCAGAAGAGGAGGACACTATTACCCCTGAGAGATATATTAGCAGAGACATTGGGGGAAAGCGGCGACGCCTGGGAGACTTGGAAGGCAGGTTCCACGATAAAGCGAACCAACTCGCAGAAAGCACAACGGCAATTTTGGCACACAGGAGCCAACTCTTCACCCTGTCAAACCAATTCTCTGCGATCAGGCAAGAGAATGACCAGTTGCTTCGCAGTATTCGCGCCGCAGAATCGCAACAGGACAAGGCAGCGTTGCTCAGCAAACTTCAGTACGAGAATCTCATCCTCAAGCACAGACTCGCAGCCAGTCAAAGCTACCAAGATGACACGAGAGAGCTCGAGGCGGGGACTCTAGGGCCCACAAAAGCTGAGATCAAAAGAGAGATGATGATCATTGAAGACATCATCAACGATGCCGCATCTTCACTGTGGGGAGTGCATATTCCTTTCCAGGTCGAAAACGTGGACTTCCCGGAGCACTCCCGCGCCTTTGCCGAGTCTCTGATAGCTAGGGTTAGCGGTTGGAACAGCATCGATCAGTTCAGCGTCTACATACAAGATAACGATATCCCCAGGCTAGAAGTCGTCAGGTCTATCGCTTCAGTCGGTATATCTACACTAGTCTTCGAGTCGACGTTTCCCGATTTCCAACTGGTAGAATCTCCGCTCTTGGATCAATACCGCAAGCACCTGCTAATTCGAGGTTGGCGCACCCCCTTTGGGAAATTCCGGGGTTTACCTCCTAATTAATTATAAGTCAGACCACTGACAGAAATTGACAGACGGCCCAAACTCACTTCGAGATCTCGACCTCCTCGCGCATAAATCGCTAATCTCGCACGCCAACTTCATATCCCAAATCATCACCAACAAAGCCAGGGAACTGACAAGTCAGCTGGCCGAGGCACTGTCTCCATTCATCAACCCGAGCACTACCATCCCTCCTGGTGATGGGATGGTAGGTATCACCTCCACCGCCGACCCTTCTTTCGACCTAGAAGGCGCCGAAGACCAGGGAGAGGAAGACATCAGCCCAACAGAGGCTTTCCAAAGCGTCGTCGAAACGGCACTCACAATCCGAGCCAGGATGATCCTCGGTGGGCCCAGAGAGTACGGCCTTGTTTACGTCCCTCCGGGGACGGACTTCAACCCAGAGACAATGAACCAGAACGGGCAAAACCGCGATGACGATAATGACGCCACGCCCAAAAGGGTGGTTCATGTCAGCAAGAAGGATCCCCGCCGTCGTTTGTCGCAGATGTCATCGCATAGACCCCCGACCTCCACCAGCGGTAGCAGCAGCAACGATGGAAACAACAACAGCAACAGCAAAAGTAGTATTCCCGCCAAGAAAGTGAGGCTGTGCCTGTTCCCGGCACTGTATTGTCGCCCGCCTCCGCCGATCGATCCGGCTGGTGGTGGTGCAAATGTCGATGTCGGGGATCTCCTGGTCCAGTGCCGGATATTCACGGAGGGTGACCACGCGGACTTGGGGAGTCTTGGAAACGGCTTTGAATTGATAGCCAAGGCGGTTGTGCTGGTCTAGACTCCATGAAACCTATTTTTTCTACTCTTTTCAGCGTCAAGACGCAAGTTCACCTGGTCTGTTCTTCCGGCATCACCGATTATTTGCTATGTAAGGGCGAGACATACTCAAGGATTGGTGGACTTAGGGTATTCGAATCACATGTGTAAGGGATGAAACGGACTGAGCTGAAGATGGTATTGCAGAAGGAGAAACAGGACTTTGTTTCTTCAGCACTTCATAGAGGAGGACGGAGCTACCATAGGATCAGTCTTATGAGAGTCAATAATTTGATATCATGGCCTTAGGATTCTAGCTTCAGCCTATATATTAATAACTCCAGGCTGTTTCTAGCTAGAGTTTAAGCGCTGCTAATGGCTCCTGTTCCGTCCGCCGAGATTCTGTCCGCCGAGATTCCCTTTGCCGAGGAGGATTCCTCTCGTTAAACTTGACCATGGACAGAGTCAGGAACTGGCAGGGCAACTTCAGGCGAGGTGCCTACATCGAGGATCACTAGGCTTAGCCTAGCTCAGGGGAGCGCAGGTTAAAGCAGCGACATATCATGGTTTCGCCGACAAGCACAGTTCCTAGTGACCAGATTGGGGTCATATTCCTGTTGTGGCCGGCCAAGAACTCAACACAGCCTGTCACACTTATTCCCAACCGATAGCTATGGCACCTTGTCGCCACCTTGGAAACCATACCTTTCTTGCCTTCAAACTTTTTAATAAAATTTCATGGTTCAACAAACTTTCCCCAAATGTAAAGGATACGAGTTTACTTCCAAATCATATTTCCAAACCACATGCCCTGACTTTTATAACCGCGCCGCCTCCCACCCAAGACTGGCACAGCGTAGTCATCCATCACCACCACCAACAAAGACGATTCATACAAACGCCCAACAAACAATAAACTCGCCAAATACAATGTGCTTCGCAAAGCAGATCTCCCTCGCCACGGACGCTGGTCTTACCGAGAGGCGCAATCTTACACACACGCACGAGTTTAATTACTATACCTTACCTAGGTAGAGCGGCCGGAACAATGTGAGTGAGAATTATTCTGCCGAACTTGGAACACCACTTTGCTAATTTCGCCCATGAATCCCGGCAGTGTCGTGAGCTGCTTCCCTTGGACCTGTAAGGCTTCCGTGCCGGCCCACGTGGTAATTAGGCAGTGCATGCCAAGAATAGGCTTGGCTTATTGGTCCTCAGCCGCATGAGTCCAAGGCTGGTAATACTGCGATTGCGCCATCGTTTCAGCAAAACTTCAAACCTCTCTCTCTGATAGAACCGCGAATTTCAAACGACCTAACAGGAAACAGTGCTCGCAGGACTCCGAGTGTCTGCCACCCCTGGCAGCAAGGCGAAATGGGCCACTCGTCATGGCGAGACTTTTTGCCACGCAATGTCGCGCATCGTGCCTGGGAGGTGCTCCGCGTCAATTGGCACCTGGGCTTCACCTCGTTTGGAGGTCCGCCAGTGCACTTCAAAATAGTAAGTAGTAGCGGAGGATAGCTTAGGAGATGCAGTTCATCAGGTCTAATACGTCACGCAGTTGAACGATAAGTTTGTGAAGAAAATGGGATGGATCGACGAGCAGATGGTCAGTCGAATCATTGTAGCATGCTTATGATGCATAATTAATGCCTCATCGGCTTTGAGATTCAAAGACTGAGACCTCCAATAGTTCCAGGAGCTGTTCAGCATCTCCCAGGCACTTTCGGGCCCGGCTAGTACCAAGATGTTGTACTGCATAAACCTTATCCACGGCGGTACATTTGCGGCGTTGCTGAGCCTTTTGATCTGGAGGTAAAATAAGCTTCCGGGTCTTGGACACCCCCCCGCCCCCCTGCCTTTCCGCTATAGCTAACATGACATAATAGCCTTCCGGGTGCCATCGCCATGTACGGGCTCTCCATCGGGGTATCTAACATCGGCGAAACCCTTCCCCGGCCCGCCTACGCCCTCCTGTCCGGCCTTAACGCCGCAACAGTGGGCGTCATTGCCCTGGCAGCTGTGGAGCTGTCCCAAAAGGCCATCACCGATAGGCTGACCCGCATTCTGGTCTTCTTCAGCGCTTCGGCGGGCATGCTCTACAACGCGCTGTGGTATTTCCCGCTGCTGATGGTCATCACGGGGTGTGCGACGACGATATTCGACTACCGCTGGATCCACCGGCCCGTCACCTTTCTACTCAGGAGACGTAGGCTACCCAGGACAGGACACGCCCACGAGGCCGGCAACACGACAGAAGAGCAGCTAACAGACGTCCCCGCCCGGGGCCCCCACGATGACGACACCCCCGCAACCAGCAGCACCCGGAACACAACGGGCTCGACACACGCCTCGGAGCCGACCCTCCCCTTCGCCTCTCCAGCAACCCGCTCGACAGCCGAAGACGAGCCGCGCATAGTGCCCCGCGACCTCCGCCTCTCCATCACCTGGAAAGCCGGCACGGGCATCATCGGCGCCTTCCTCGCCATCTTCGTGACCATCATGGTCCTCCGCAGCACGCTCCACGACCCCCCCTTGCCGTTCCGCCTCTTCGCCAACATGTGCCTGGCCGGCACGATAATCTTCGGCGGCGGCCCCGTGGTGATCCCCCTGCTGCGCGAGTACGTCGTCGCCGAGGGGTGGGTCAGCCCGCGCGACTTCCTCATCGGCCTCGCCGTCGTGCAGGCCCTCCCCGGGCCAAACTTCAACTTCGCCGTGTTCCTCGGCGGCCTGGCCGCGACGGCGGGGTCGGGGTCGGGCGGCGGGGGGGCCGGGGCCGCCGTGGTCGCGTGGCTGGGGATCTTCGGCCCCGGGATGGTGCTGGTGCACGGCACCATGGGGATCTGGACGTCGCTGAGGGGGAGGCGGTGGGTTAGGTCTGTGCTGAGGGGCGTCAATGCCGGGGCGGTTGGGCTGATTTACACGGCTGTGTACCGGATCTGGCAGGTTGGTTACCTCGATGAGGGGTTTGAGTTTGGCCGTAGTCTGGGTGATGACCCCTGGTGGCTGGTCGTGGCGGCGACGAGCTATGTTGGGGGCTGCTGGTTTGGGGTCAAAGCCCCCGTGGCTATTCTTCTTGGAGCGGCGTTGGGCTTGATCAGATACGCTATTGTTTCTGCTTGATATTGCGTTTCTTTTCTGGCGACCGGAAATACCCGCGTAGATATTACACAATCATGGACGGTGAGGCCGTTGACTTGGACGATTAACCTGAACCGAGTCGCGACCTCCTCTCCCTCAGTGTGATATCCGACAGGCTGGCTGGTTAGTGGAATTATAAGTCTGGGTAGAACAGCAAGTGAATGATAATGCAGAAGTCAGGGTCTAAGATACAAGAAAAGAGCCGATAGACTGGCATTACCTTAAAACTCCGGCACCAATACAAGAGACTTCTTGCTGGTAATAGAACATAGTCTGGTGAGAGAACTTCAAGGCTGGGGAATCCGACATATTGGCGTTGACATGAGATGGAATACGCCGTCGTCATTCAGCCTGTGACCCCCATTTCCTCCCCCACCCCCCCCCCCCTCCCTTCGCATATTCATATCCCCAAGAACGCAAGGTTCCCAAGCTCCTGTGGGGTTTTGGCTGCTTTCCAAGCCTTAAGCCCCTTCCCACTACCTGAAGGTTATCGATGGCAGGAAGCGATCATTCCACGACCGTTTGCATTCGAGGTGTTTGGGCGGCGGCGACGGTAGTTGGAATGATGGTGGTGGGAGAGAAAGAGTCGACGGAGGAGAAGAAGGCGGCGATGAGATCGGGCCGAGTGAGGATGGAACCATCACCATTCCGTCGTAATCTGCCTCCGGAGGACTGGAATGGAAAGGGTCCTCAACGTCACTGTATGGTAGCTCCTCTCTAATAGCGGTTTGGCCCTGCGCGCGCAAGAGTATGCTATCTCTTATCGCCAAGAGGGCGGACAAGACTCTCTCTGGCGAAGGTGGTTGACGCGGCTCATCAACTAGATGGCTGGGCGGACTTGGAGCCCCCTGGGGCTGACGGGATGATGGAACCGATGCTCCTGCAGCCTGTGGTGCCTGTGGCAGATTGCTTGACCGTGTTGGTGTATTGGGCGGTTGTCGGAGCTGGGTCGTTGGAGGTAAAGTACTCTGAGGGTCGTTTGGGTTCATGATGGGCTTTCTCTTGACAAGGAAGGAGGCAAGTCGGTCTTGATGGATATGTGGCAGTTGTGGATGATAATACCTTGTCTTGGCTGACTCGCAAAGACGTATTGACAGAGGCAGGAGGAGGATAGGAGGAGGAGAGGTGCCTGGGGCGATATTTATATATTCATACTCAACAGGCAGTGAATAGTAAATTCATATCTCTGATATTCACCTGTGGAACGGTTTGCGGGAATCGTTGCCGGCATTCACTCCCAGCCAGAGGTTGTGATTGAGAGTCTCTGGCAAGAAGGTCGGAGCGACGGTTATATCCCTGATATTGACCGGATCGCTCCCGCCCAGGTGCGTATTCGAAGCATCTGCACGGGCAGCCCTCTCAACAAGCTGGTGTCGATTCTTTTGCGGACAAGCTATCGAAACGCTCCATCATGGATGGAGTCCCTGGGAGAGCGGTGGTGTACCCCGTCACCTACGACCACCTCAGATAAGATGCGACTATTGGGACGCAAAAAGCGAGCAGGATCCAGGACTGGCCGCCCAACTTCACGCCGCAGCAAAACGCCGACCGCCTGTGGGCTTTGCTATTCCCAAGCTTCTGTAAGCATGGCCACTCCCTTGCCAATATATCAGGTAGTCTAACATGAAAATAGACGACGAAAGGTGACTTCGATCCCGATACGAAAACCTGTCATAAATGCCGCCATCACGAGATGAAGTGCAGTTTCACGGATCAGCTACTTCTCAACGAGGGGCTCGGGACTAGAGGTGACATGGAGGGCCTGGGAATTCCTAATATGTTGAAACCAGAGGTCGTTGACTTGGTGCATCCACCATTCCCCGCTGGGAGGCCCAGTTGTTTGAAGAACAGGAACAGATTAGTCCCATCGATGAAACTAGGTAGGTGACTAACGGCAAGTATGGAGATACTACGTACATTCTATCAATAGAACCCACAGCTTGGGCTCCTTCCTCCCTCTCCGAAAAAGACGCTGATGGCATTATATGTGGCTCACAGTGTCAGGAATGTGATTGTCATGTGTATACCTCTGTATTGCTGATGACTGTTGATACAGACAGACGGGAGTTTTCGTCTGCCCGTCCTGATTCCTAGGCCTCTACAAGCCAACTTTATCAATCGCCAGTAACAGCACCAGGTGTATTCTATCTGTACTTTCTTGGTAGAATAGCTGCAATAGTACATGCAATACGACTGACCAGCCACATTAGCTACAAGACTGTCATTGCGTCAAAATCATTTTTGCCCAGCCTGCCCAACCTGACATGTCTTGCATCCTGCCTGTACGGGTCCGTAGTTATTTCTTTTCTCGTCTAGCATTGCCGTGGCGGTGGCTGTTGTGATCGAATTTGCGATTGAGGCGCAGTTATAGTGCTGAAGGAAGTGGGGCTCTACAATTCATCTGGCGCACTGGCTGGCCCTGTCATAAGCGGCATTTTGCAACCTCGTGATAAGGCATACTAGCCACTGAATCTACTCAGTCCCAATGTCGCGAGTTCGAGCCTCGCCAGAGGCTATCTCTTTTTTGTCCATATACCTTGTATTTTTGCCATTTACAACGTGAATAATTTAAATTGACTGTCAGGAGGCAGATTGAATTGTTGGTTTAGATGTATGTGTGTGGTGGTTGATTTTTGTTGGTGTGAAAATCTTGTCAACAGCCAGCTGAACGGCAAGTTATCACGTGATTGCTTCAGTCGCACACTGCTTTTTTACCAGAGCATTGTCAGCGAGGTGCTCCAGGGGCTAAGTAAGATAGGATTGATTAGCAACGATGACGTGAGAGAGCTTTCAAGCAGAATCCACGTCTTCCTCCTCGTTTGCCGCGCCCTAGGAAGTCATTGCGGCTACAACGTAGTACGCGGGCAGCGGACGCCAGGCTTTGGTGCAGCTCGTGGGGGCAATTCGTGGTGACGTCAAGGGCTGTCCTACGTCACGGCCCCCGTTTTCGAGGCGAGCCAACACTGGTGAGGAGCAGTCCATTATCAGCTGCTTCTGTATATCGATCGTGATCCCCAGGACATCTTCATCGAATCTCATTGCTCCAAATCTCCCGCAAAAATAATCAATAACCACTGAACAAGCCTTGATCACCAAAACCAAAATGTCGTCCAACAACAACGCCCACCAGCAACAACCCAACCAACCCGGCCTCATCGGCGGACACGCCGAGTACATCAAAGGCGTAGCCGAAGTGCGCAGCCCCCGCCACCACCACCTCCATCCTGTCCCATCCCATCCAAAGCTAACCACCCCCAAAAAGAGCACCGTAGGCAGTGTCACAGGCTCCCACGCCTGGACGACGTCGGGCGAGCAGGACAAGGCCCACGCACAGGCGTCGTTGCGCGCCGCGACCGAGAACCGCGACCCCGCCGCCAGCGGGTACGGCAAGGCCGAGGAGGTCGCCGGCAGGCTGACGGGGTGCGAGGGCATGAAGAAGGAGGGGGCGGCGAGCAGGAATAAGCGGTCGTCGTAGGTTGGGTGGGTCCGGTGGGTGCATGTATGATATGAGGATGTTGGGTGGGTGGAGAGATAGTGCAGTCAAAAAGGTCAAGGCAGAATTATGTCACAAGGGAACCAAAGGTGTGTGAAGTCTATCGCAGATAATTATTCCTATCTGATCTCTATTGCCCTGCCTCTGGCAGTCTGTATCCTTGCGTGTCTCGCCAGCAAAAGACATCCCGATCACTCGCCACGAGGGTCTCCAGTCCTCTAAGGCAAGCGATCCGACTCAAATGCAATCCACCTAGAGCAGGCCGACGATACATGAGACTCGAGAGATATTAAGGTCATCTCGAGGAAAAATCCCAAGGTAGTAAAATAGGAAAAAGACAGTTGCCAAACCATGCAAACCCCAAGCCGAAAAACGCAACTTTTTGTCTTCATCATGATGAACCGCAAAGCAAGACAAAGGGGAATTAAACAAGGGGAAAAAAAAAGGGATCCATCGTTTAGTCGTCCTCATCACTGAACACCTCCTCGCCGCGCTTCCGGCGAGCCATGCGCTCCTTCTTCTTCTTCCGTGCCTCGGAGCTGGTGAGCTTCGCCTTCTTCTTGGCCGCGACTATCTTGTTGCCCATGGCATCGAACTTGTCCTCCTCGTCGTCACCGTCCTCCTTCAGACGGGGACCGGCACCCTGGCCCTGGACCCAGTTGTGGCCGGAGGGCGTCATCTGGCCGTCCATGACGGCCCAGACCTCCTCGGTGAGATCCTTGGTGAACTCGGCGCTGTGAGTGATGATGATGACACCACCCCCGAACTTCTTGAGAGCCTTCGACAGGGCACCAAGGGAGTCACGATCGAGGTAGTTGGTGGGCTCGTCAAGGACGATCAAGTGAGGGCGCTGCCACGAGCAGGCGGCGAGGACGACCTTGACACGCTGACCACCGGACAGACCACGCATGCGCGAGTGGGAGACCAGCTCGGCGTCGAGGCCGAAGTTGGTGCAGTGCGTCTCAATCTCCTTCCGGACCAGAGGGCGGAACTGACCCGAGGCGAGAGCCTCCTTCATGTCAACCTCGGCGACGAGCTTCTGATGCGAAGTGAGCACCTCGGTACGGGGCAGCCACTCGTTGTCAGCCGACATCATGGGAGTCCAGCGCTCATTCTTCAGGCCGACGTTCTCGCCGAGGGCAAACGAGCACTCGTACTCGTAGCTGTTCTTGAACTTTCTCCGCGAGTGGATGCCGATGATGCGGCGCTCTGAGTCGTTGATCTTGTAGATCTTGTCCATGGCCTTCTCATCGTCCTCGGTGATGATCTTGTTGGCACGGTCCATGGTCTCACGATCCTCGCCGGTCTGGAAACGCCACTGGATGTACTCTGAAGGAGTTTTGTCCAGGTGGTTGTCGATGTGTGCGAAGGCGTGCTGCTTGATGTAGGCGATACGGATGTTCTCGTGCTGGTAGATCTCACCCGAGGTGGGGATCAACTCGCCAGTGAGGACGTTGATGAGAGTCGACTTGCCGGCACCGTTGGGGCCGATGACGGCAATACGGGAACCGAGAGAGCACTGGAAGCTGATGTTCTTGATCTGGGGTGCCGGGGTGCCGGGGTACTGGAAGTTCATCCGGGTGGCCCTCAGGATGGCCTTGGCCTTGGTCTTCACGCCCTCGAGGAAACCGGGCTCGGGGAAGCTGAACTCCATCTCCGAGGCGCCAAGCTCGTAGTAGGACTTGGCAGACGGGCACTTGCGCACAAACTCCTTGAGGTTACCCCTGTAGCGCTTGAGCTTGAAGCGCTCGTAGTGGACAATGTGCTGGCAGACGTTGTCGAGGAAGCCGCTGTCGTGAGAGACGATGATGGAGGTGCAGGGGGAGTTCATGAGATACTCCTCGAGCCACTTCACGTTCTTGACATCGAGATGGTTGGTGGGCTCGTCGAGGAGCAGGATATCGGGGGCCTCGAAGACGGCACGGCACAGCGCCAGCTTCATCTTCCAACCACCGGAGAGGGCGGTGATCTCGCCCTGGGTCATGGCCTCGGTGAAGCCGAACTCGAGGAGGCGCGCCTCGACATCCTCCTTGCTGGTAGTGACACCGGCATCGGCAAGCTTCTTCATGGTCCAGCTGATGGTGGTCATCTCAGTGTCGGCGGCATCGAGGTCGTGCTCAACGAACACGGTCTTGACCTCGCTCTGCTTGGGGAAGCCTTCGACCTGCTCATTGTTGATGGCACGCATGAGGGTCGACTTGCCCGAACCGTTGGGACCGCAGAGACCGTAGCGCTGACCACGCTTGAGGCGGAGGTGGGTCTGGTTGAGCAGGATCTTGGCACCGTAGGCAAGGGAGAAGGTGCAGTTGCAAAGATCCTCGCCCTCCTCGTCATCCTCCTCACCAGCGTCTTCCTCAGCGGCGCCGGGAGAAGCCTTCCTGCGGAGGGCGTCAACGACCGACTGGGAGTCGGCATCACCCACGACGACAGTGACATAGGGCTTGACGTTCTGGGCCCAGGTGGAAGCCTCGGTCTCCTTCTCATCAACGAGCTGGCCAGCAACAGCGGAGATGTACTCCAAGACAGGGGCCATCTTCTCAGCAACAGCGGCATGCTTGCCAGAGAGGACATCCTTGAGGTGGCCAAGGACAACAGCGATGTCGCCATCGTTGCGGGCCTCGGGGATCTTGCCGTCAACGACGTTTCCGACGCGGGCAAGGGTCTCAAGGGCCTGCTTGGTCTTCTCACGAGCCTCGGGGTCAGCCAAGTTGTCGTAGTTCTTCTGGAGACCGGGCATCATCTTGGGCAAGAAGGGGGCGACGATGTTCGGGTCGTCGACAAGCTTGCACATGTTGTCGACGATGACAGCGGCTTTACGCTTGATGGCGGTCTCGCGCTCGCCGAGACCACGGTCAAGCAGGGGAACCATGAGGGCGAGAGTGGGCTCCTGAACCTCGGTGACGAAAGTGGTGGCACCAAGCAGATGGACGGTCTCAGGGACATTCTCTGGCTTGGCGATACACTTGATAAGCTCGGGAATGAAGCGCTCGATATCCCTGTTGACAATCAGGGCGCAGAGCTTCTCCATGGTCTTGTAGGCGCGGTCCTTGACCTCCTTCTTGGTGTCCCACATTGCCTCGGAAATGACGGGGATGAGGTCGGGGACGCGGAAGGCCGTCTGGACGGGACAGTTGCTGACGAGGATATCGAGGAAGTCGAGAGCAGTCATCTTCTCGGGCCATTTCTGGGCATTGCGGAGGGAGTCGATCAGGGCAGGGAGGGTGGCCTTGATGGCGTTGGGGTTGACAGCACCAGCGATGGCAAGGGCCGCAGCGATAGCGGCATTCTTGACAGCGGTGATCTTGTCGCCGGCACCCGCCAAGACATTAGGGAGGAGAGCAACGAGGTACGGCTCGACATGAGCGGAAATCTCGGAATGCTGGGCGATGGCCTGGATAGCATGGAAAGCCTTCTCGCGGACGCTTGCGTCCTTCTTGTTGGCGAGTTGCTTCTTCAGTGCCTCGACGGTTCTAAAATTGGAACATCACATGTCAGCTTCGAAATCCCCGAAATTTTAGTGGGAGACCCAAAAAAAATTTAATGGGCAATTTGCCTGCCGCAAATAGGCTTCGGCTCAATTGCCGCCCGAGGCCAATTTTTTTTTCCCCAAAAAATTTGAGAGCCATGCCGCGCCAACGGAGTTCGCTGTGGCAAAGGTAATGGGCAGTCTGGGGATTGCCACAATTGCTCTGAATGTCCTCGACGCAGCAAACGTAGAGTCGAGACAACGAGCGGTGGGGCAGAAGTGCGGTAGGAGAGCAAGGAAATGATTATTTACCTGGTAGGGGCATCGAGATCCTCAATGCGACCGTTGATGAAGGAAGCAAGAGAGGTCGAGGCCTCCTGGACAGCAGCGGGCTCTTTGGCGATGGTGAGCTTCTGCATCAGCTCGTCGAGAACCTTGACGCTCTTGGCGTTCTCGGCGACTTGGGAATCGGTGATGGCAGGCATTATGATGGATGTGTCGTAAACGGTTCGTTTCGTGTCGTGGTGTATTTTGAAGGTGGAAGAGGTATGTGCCGATGAGGTTGAGGAGTCTATTGCTAGAAAACCGAAATGACAAAGAGCTCTAAATCGGGATCCGGTGTCTATTGAGGATCTATTCGATGATGCGAGTCTATCGGGGTATCTGCGATTCGCGTCGAGACGGAGAGTGAGCCCGCGAGAAAACTTCGATGGAGGGTCGAAGAGATCTTGCTCTATTCGTGGCTCTTCTATTCAGAAGTCGACGAAAAGAAGTAAAGACAGAGTGGAGAGCGTCCTGGGAAGGAACCACCGTCGAACCTGTGGCAGAAATGGAAAAGATGAGGAGACCTGAAGAGGAAAGAGGGAGAATGGGTGTGCGAGGAAGGGAACAGGAGAAGGGTTTTTAAATGGGAGGATGGGTTCCTAGGTGGCTTCGCCTCAAGCAACGACGAAAAAAAAAAGTTTTGGTGGTGGTATCCACCAATTGTTGCCGCAGCTGCGAGCTTTCTCCGATGCTACTGGCTTCAGCTAATCAAAGGTAAATTTAGGGCACGGAAGGGGCGATGCACTAGTACGTACCCGTCACGGTGCTACAAGGCCGATAGAGAACCCCGACTGAAAACTTTTCACTTTTCCATTCGACTGATTGTTTCCACGTCTCCTCGCCAGCTCTCCGTTCAGTTGGTCAAGGCGAAAAACTTGGTCAATTACCCCTCCATGATTGGCCCTAAAGGCGATCCTGACACGACGAATCCCTGCTTATCGCTTTATCAGCGACTAGCCTAGCCTGTTCTGGAATCCCAACAAGGCGGTGAGCCGGAGCGTTATGCAAAAATTTGAGATCCTAGCTCGAAAATTTTTGCCTTGCGCGCAAATAAGGTCTTGGAGTTTGCAATGGTAGTCTAGGTACCTGGCAGGTCCATACTATCACCGCCCCCAACCTTGTACCATGTCCCTTGCCACACTAACACCTGGGATTCTGGAGGTGGGCGGTGGGGTACCAAGCATCCATCCTTGTGATGCAAGGGACAACCTCCAAACTCTCCAAGCACGGTTTAAAAATCACATCCCCTGGCAGCTGCGAGGTGGCGAATGCCAGGGGTTCTAGGATTCTAGATTACCTTACTTACCTGAGCTACTCTACCCCGTGGAAAGCGCATTGCATCAAATCTGAAAACCTTGTCCAGACGGCAAGTGAATTGCGGGGGGCTGCTCGCCCGCCCACTTGGAGTTCTAGGCGTTGGGGCTGATGGGCAAAATACATGCCCCAACCTCGTACATTCCGCATTGCTCCGTTGGCATCCGCCTGCAAGCAAGTTGCCCGTGGTTACGGATTAGGTACCTATTAAGATGAGTCAAGCGGTGAGGCTCCCGGATGCAAATATCCATGGAAGGTATGGATTTAATGAGGCATGAAACCTGGCAATCCGAGACCGTGCCATTCCAAAAATGGCCATCCGATCATCTTTGCTAAACTCTATCGGGCCCATAAAGGAAACTCGCATTCAATTCCAGACAGGAGGTCTGGACAAGATCTACATGATCAGTTTGGTTGAGGCTGCAGAGTACAGCCAGCTCAAGAACCGAGGCTGACCGTTCGCAGCCCCCGTTGCCAGCCGTGCGAGTCAGCAATCAGCATAAACGTCTCCTAGTAAACTGTAATCCTGATCACTGTCTCCGTATCACCCATCGCTTTGCCACCGGTTTTGCTGTCCCGCCCCTTCGACAATTCGATTCTTGGCCCTAAATCCGGGACAATCCTGGAATCGTGGGGTACCTTATCTGAAAGCCCACAGAAAAGAAATTGCAGGGCATCCCTGCTTGGCGGTTGCCCCCGAGAATACGGCACGTGACTTCACCCCACGCGATACCCTTATGCATCATCTTGACTCCACCTGCTCACTCGCCCCTTTCATTACTTTCTTTCCCATGCCGATACGACGGGACTCGCCACTGGGCCGGTTGCCGGCCGAATTCTCGACCGGCCTGCCGGCTTTGCTTCTTCGCCCTTTCACCGGTGCCAGCCGCCCGCTCGCCTATGCCCAATAAAAATAAAGTAGGTGACCTGGAAAGTGTCATGACGATTTGACGGCCGACTCGCCTGGCCTCGATCCCGCGCCTATTCAGCCTTCCGAGTCTCCGCCTTCAACTGGCGGCCATCCCGCGAAGCGCTTCTACCGGTCAACCCGGTCAACCCTCGCAGTGAAACGCGTCGGTACCCTCGGTGGATATGGGCATTCGATGGCAACGGCGAGCCCGCCAACGGGGATACAGACACAGCCCTTGGTGCCGGGCAGCTTCAACCTAGATCTTGCGAACCTGTTCGAGTGCATGAACTCCTCTGTCGAGATGTTCGTCCAACACGAGGAGAGATCAAATAAGATCATGAGCTTGCAATGACTCTCTTCTTTATGCATACCTATCTCTAGAATACACATCCCGTCACACACCATGAAATTATGTCTCCACGTGCTTTCCGGCTCCCATGCTCCCATGCTATATGCCATTACTATTAACCACCTCAAGGCACGGCCTTCAGCTGGTGCACAGCCCTCCAGCTCGGATCATCAACAGGCACCTTGCGGCCCGCATAGCCGCCCTTCCGCGGCACCACAACCGGCGCAACCCCAGCGCCCACGCGCGTCGTCCTCGCCTTCTTGGGCGCCGCGATGCCGCCGTGCGCGCACTTGGCCCCATTGAACGCCGCGTCTGCGGCGGCCCTCCATGCCTCGGACACGTCGCCGACCATGGGCAGGGTCCAGTACAGGCGGCAGTCGGCCTCCTCTGCGACGAACTGGGCCGGCACGCCGTCGTCGACGTTGTCGCGCAGGATCTGGTCGCGCACGTTGACGGCCGCCGCCGTGCTGCGGCGCATCGGCAGGTCCGAGTAGCGCGACAGCGCCGCGCGCTGGGCCGCGTCGCGCGCCGACCCGAGCGCCTTGGTCGCGTAGCTGTAGATGTTGGAGAACTGCAGGACCTGCGCGCCCTTGACGCCCCCGACGCCCTGGATCGGCCCCGCCTTGGGCCGCCCGCCTAGGGCCACAGACTTGACTCCGCCGTGGATGCGGAGCATCTCCGAGGCGAGGGTGCAGGTCGAGGCGCACACGCCGTCGTAGAGCATGACGATGTTCTCGGGTTCGAATGGCTGTGTGAGGTTGGCCAGCGAGCCGTAGCCCGAGATCTCCATGCCCATGCCGAAGGTGTCGTTGACCGTCGTCAGCGGGTCAGTGAGGTTCCAGCGCATAAGCGCCGTGTACGGCGTGTCGCGGTGGATGTGGGGCGTGAACTTGTCCTCGAAGGTCAGGAAGTTCTGGTTTGTCAGGTTCAGGTCGTAGCGGTAGTTGAACCAGCTCTCGTAGTCGTTGATCTGGTTGCGATTGCCGCTGGTGTAGGGGTTGAGATTGGCCACCTCGTCACTAATGAGGTGGGCAATGCTGATGAAAGCGTCGTTGCCCTTCCAGCGACTGAAGCCGTCCTCCTGGACCTGGGGGAACAACTGCCGGTAGAAATCGTATCCTTGCAAGATGTAGCCTCCTCCATTTGCTTGGAAGTCGATGATCAGCTTCGTCTTGCCGGCGGCGACGGCCTGGGCAAAGAAAGATGCACATGTCTCCTGGAACTCGGCCGGCAGCTCGTTCTCGAACGCGAGGAGGGCGATCACGGCCACGTCTTCGAAGCCCTCGCCCGTGAGGTAGTAGCCCGAGACAACACCGTCGTCGGTGATGATGACGGGCTTGGGGTAGCCGGGCACGGTCACACCTTCGCCAGCTGCGGCGATCTCGGCAGTGGCACCCTCGACACTCGCCTTCTTGGGATTGCAGAACTTGGAGTAGAAAGAACTGCCGTCAACAACGCCGCTCATGTCCGTTTTCACGGCCGCCTTGTTCTCCAGCGTGAGGACGGTCCCGTTCTCAAACGTGAAGGTGGTGCTAGGGCCCTGGTAAATATACCGGATCCGACCACCATCCGAGAAGTACCCTTTGGAACCTGTGCTGGCGAAGTTTGCCTTCTCGAAGAACATGGAGTTGTACGCCGAGTCGACATCCTGGTTGTATGTCGCCGTGTTGATGGTGTCTTCGATGTACTTGGCGGCGTCGACGCCGTTGATCAGCTTGACGACGGATGCCTTGTCCGGCGCAGATATGACGTCCTCTAAATCGCGGTTAGTTTCTGGCTGGGGTACCTAGGTTCACAGCGGAGCCCGCTTCGTTCAGCACGTACCGTAGACCTTGATCACCGGCAAGGATTTGCCATCCTCGCTGATGGAAACCAGAGACCGCTGGCGCCTCCACTCGAACACGCGAGTCAGGGCATCCGGGTAGAAGACGAAATGGCCGTCGTGTCCTGGTCCGAAGACAGTCACGTACAGGTCCAGCTGGAAGGCATACTCGCTGGCATATTTGTCGGCCTCGAGGTTTGACTTGACCTTGGCCAGAGCAGCAAAAATGTCATAGCCCGGGTAGAAGTAGTCCGCGGGGGGGTTCGCCTTGTAGGGGGCATCACTCTGCCACTCCAGGTATGGCTCGATGGACTCGACAAGTGCAATGGCGCCAGCCTTGTCCAGCGGAATCGAGTTAAGGCACTCATGTGCGAGCTCTGCAGCCACGGTGGGAGTAGCTGGGTCTCTATGTCAGCCTCTGGGGCGATTGAAGGATTGGTCGATCTGAGCCGGGACGGACGAAGACTTACGAGTGGCAGAGATTTGTGCTGCCCATGAGCTGCTGACCAAGGCGCACGCTGCCGCCGTTGGCCCCGTGGTAGGTGTGGTCACCGGTGTAGTGGACGCGGGTTCGACACACGAGCAAGCACTTGAGATGCGGTAATACAGGTCCCCATTCTGGTTATCCTTGCAGTTGTTGGCGGCGTAGGACGGGATGGCGGTGGCCGCGACCGAGGCCGTGGTAAAGGTCGCACAGAAGGACTGGGCACTGGCAAGGCGCCCAGGAGTCTGCGTCGCCCGGAGGGCTCTCAGGCAGTTGTCGGCCGCGCAGTCGGCAGCGGCGAGCTCTGCGGCCCCAGCAAGGAGCGCCGAGGTCGCAAGGATGCTGCTCCGCATCTTCGTGTCAAGCTATGCTGCCGCAGCGATCTTGAACAGCGTTCACAATGGATCGTGCTTTGGGATGGCGTCGAGATCGAGACCAATTGCTACAGATAACAACCTAGAGCGCTCAATCGGTGGACGTAACCATGGGGAGAGAGTTAGCTATTTATTCATTTTGACTCGCCGAATGCATGGCATCTGCGGTCGGCAGGAAGCAGTTCCCGCTTCCCACTTCCATCCCAAGTTCCAGGTTCCACGTTTCCACCTTCCACTTTCTCCTGGAGCGTCCATGAGGGCGATAAGCTTTCTCGTCTTGCGCGGGTCCCTGCGGCGAAGACGCACCGCAACACCTCCTCCTCCCATGCGACCATGGTAGCATCGTGAGGACACCGGCGCGGGGAAAGGCAGGGACTACAGGAGCTACGATGGAGTTATTTGCTTGTGCGTCCTTCGAGCTTCCTTTCCGAGATGCAGAGCATACAAAAGGTTCGCCTGGGACGGGCTACTGGGACTGTTCCGTGGATCCTTCGTCGCCAAGAGAAGTCGAAGGCCAGGAGTTTTATTTTGATGATCCCGACCACCTACTGGATGGGGAAGGTGCACTCCCCGCTAGGGTCCCCCCCACCTATGCAAGGGTCCGGGCTCCGTGCCCCGGAAATTGGGTGGTTTGTTGGATTGCCCTTTCCTGGCCAAGCCCGCCGCATTCTGGGCAGCGGCCAAACAAGCTCTCTGCCAAGTGCGATCATCAAGAGGCGTCCCGGCTCAGCTCACAGGAAGACTCAACCTCGCTGCTGAGCGCTGCCATCTTCCAGTGTCAACAGTGACACTGCTCGGAACTGGCCTGCTTTGGGCTGTTCCTGCGGGCACACAGCATTGAGCAGTGCAGTGCAGGTACGAAGAGCTATTCTCCACTTCCAACGACGACGGAGGCATGCCAAGCAACGAAGTCGTGGCCCCCAATTTCATTCTTTGATCACGCCCCGGAACTTCTCACCCGCCAACACCAACGACATTTGCCGTTACCAGCGAGAGAGACACTCTCGGGTGGAAACCTCCCATCACCCATTGTACCCCGTGGTCCCCTAATAGGTGGATTATCTGTTTCTGGAGGAGTCAAAGGCCGCCCCCCTCCGGCCTCCGCAACCTATCCCTTTCCGGTCCTGTTCTTCTGTTCAGTTTATCCGCTCTCAATCATCACTGCCTTCGAAATATCGATTTCTTTGTCGAGCTGCCATATCCATTGGCAGGTGGGCTGCTGAAAACGATGGAAGCCAAAACATGCCATAGACCTTACCACTGCTTCGGTTCTCATCCCCAGAGTCATTGAGCGCAATGACATCGAAGACGGCCGTCCTCTCAGGGAGACAGAAGAAGACAGACTGATTGCTTGTAGGCATTATTTAGGAGTCAGCCTAGCATGAGACTGTTGCGGGCGACTAAACTACAATGTTCTCCTCACCTTCTTCTTTGTCCTGCTCTCGAGATCAAAGGCAGCGGAAATTCCAGAAATAGCTTTCTCCAGGCATTCTTTTTCCAGCGTTGACATGCTGCTTCCGCAAACGGAAACATTCTCACACTTTCGTATTCCCTCAGTTGGTCTTTGTTGAAGCCCAGTAATGCCAGCATTGCCTCCATGGCATCTATCTCCCCTTCTCTCTATCCGGCCCAACTCGACGTTTATTTCCACAGGTATATTATTTACTTACACTATCGTCCAAGTCGACCCGAGCTCTCCCATGACCCATCTCTGGCCGACAATTGATCTATTGAGAAAACATGAGCGCACCCGTAGCTGCCCTTGGGGAGCCTGCCCAGCAGTCCGAGGCCAAGGCCAGGTCAGGGTCCGAGTCGTCTGAATTGTCGTGGTCGACCACGGACAGCGAGACAGACACTGACGTGGCCGACTGGAAGCAAGTCCCCTTCAGCTTCCTGCTCACCGATAATTTGATATTGGCGCTGAGGGCGCAGAAGAAGCTCACCCTGCCCAAAGAACTGCCTCCGCTGAGCCCTCGCGCTCCCTCGAAACTGAGCCTCTGGGGACATTTCAAATTCGTTGAGTACATCCCGCCTTGGACACACCCGGACTGGAAAGATGACTCCATTAAGGGGAAAGACGGAGTGGCGGAGAAGAGACTCGATACCGATTACGGGGTGAGACGTCGACCTGCCCTGCTTCCGAAGGACGACCTGAAGAATCCCAGCCCTTACGCTCGGCGTTGGGGCATATACCCTGGTCGGAATGATGGTCGGTCGAGGTTATCTCCGACGGGTTCCACGACCAGACGCATCGGATTGCCGGAACCACTGGGGACGGAGGACAACCAACTGAAGTACTTTCTAACTGGGGAAGACTTGGCGAGGGAACTCGAGACGGAGGCCAGCAAGTTCGGAGTGCCAGTGATGGAATATCTGGCCGCCCTAAGATCAACCCCGATGCCGGCTGAGGACGGGTCTGCCCTGGGTGAGCTGTACAGCATGACCGAGGACGACAAGGACTTGCAGCGGATAACTTTCTATGACATGACAACCGATGAGGTGGCTGACCAACTGCCCCTGGTACCTCTTCTTGACTTGTTTGCTGACTTTGCTTCCCAAGAAAGTTGCCTATGGGATCCATACTGTCGAAGAGCTTGACTTTGTGCAGTTCGATATTGCTGGACCCCTGCATAGGTGAGCCTGTTGCCTTCAGCAGCTCCTTTTTCTATTCTTTTCTTCCTTCATGTCTTCTCTTGGCTAACATGATGGGTGTAGTCTCGTGTCGAGGCAGAGGTGGATGTCTACTGTCGACCGTGGCAGCACGAAGACCGAGCCTAGGTACCTCTACAATTTATTCGGTCGGCGAGGAGAGTACAGTGCCGTGGGTGCCCCCCTTTTCCCTAGCCCTCCGCTGGAAATTTTAAAATGACATTCTGACCCGTCACCCAAACCAGGACGATGAGCTTATCTGGATGGCTCTCCAGCCGGCTCTGCAGATCGTCACCCATGTCCTAAACACAAACCATCCGTTCTGGATTACCGTCATGGACGTGTTCCAGAGGGAGAAAATCAGCCACAGACGGAACCCGTTCGGCTCCTCAGGCCCGAAGCTGGTTTCTGTTTGGGAGTATCTCAAAAAGCCCGCGATGCCGGCTGAGGGCCAGACGTTGCAAGACGCCGGTTTCGACCTCAGCCGGGCGGCGGCGGAATATATGATGGAGCGCGTCGAAATAACCATTGGCAGCGCGTATCGGACCACCGGCAGCGGAGCCGTAGATCAGATTTGGGGCGCTACCACCATGATGAACGACACCGATGCGGCGATGAGGACGATTTTAATTGAGATTTGCGCCGAATCGATTTGGCCCTTGCTTGTTCCCACCTTCACTCAGGCCGAGAAAGCGGCCATTTCTTTCACGGTGGCATCGACACTTCTCCATGAGCTTGCTGTAAGCCCGTCCCCTTCCATCTTGACATGATCCGTCGTTTTGACAGACTTGAATGCAGCACGCGACCCACATGGCAATCAGGTGTTTGGTCGTGGATCCATTGAATGAGTACAGGGACGTTGCCCAGTTGGAAGACCTGGACATGCAAGTTCTGGCGGCCCTTGACAACGTGGGCAGGGAACTCCTGGGCGATGTTACGGCGGAGCCGTACTGGGAGGACGAACCACGGGATGAACTTGGATATGCTTTTGAGAATCAGGTCAGTCACCACCAGCATTGCGCTTCCCCTGGGCCGGCCTCGTCAAGACTCCATCTCACAAGCAGGCGCAATAGCTATGGGGCGGCGTGATTGTGAACCTCACCGAGCGAACCAACAGAAGTTTCGAGTTCATTAATCTCGAGGTTGGGCTCGAGACATGGCCTGGCGCCCGGGCGGACCCGCACAGTCTAGGGGGGAGAGTTCTCGTCAAGCCGCCATTGCCCGTGGACTCGATGGTCACTCCTCTACCCGTACAATCTTGGTCGAAACTGTTCACCAAGCACTTCTGGGAGCACAACTACAGGAAATACGGTCACCGAGCACTGAAACTGGTCCCGGACAAGCCAGTGCCGACCGTGCTCAACCGCCACTACAAGCGCCTGAGGGACTTCAAGCGCATCTTCGGCAAGGGTGAAGGGCACTGGCTGTACTATGCACTGACGAAGCTCCAGTTGGTGGGCAGGGGAACCATCCACACGTATCTGCGCGAGCTTGTCAACGACAGGATCGAGCACATCTGGGTCAGGAAACGCTGGCATCACGATTGCCGGCTGTGGTCGTACCGCAACAAGAAGCTCTCCAAGCTGTTCGACGCAGCCGAAGACTGGTCGAGGGAGCTGGCGAAGCACTTCAAGCTAATAAACGAGTCCGTCATGGACAAGACCAAGTCGGTCATGGACTACAACAACCGGGTCATGGGCGCCATGATTGCCGGGGTCGCTGGCGTTGGACAGATGCTGGATATGGCGACCTACACCAACATGCTCCTCCAGCAGCTGGACGCGGACTTCAACAAGCTGATCGCCGCCTACGAAGCCGTCCACCAGCACCTCCTCGTGGAGCTACAGCACATCCAAAGCCTCGTTGTCGACTACGTCCAGCAGAAGCCAGAGGACAGGCAGACACTCTACGACCGATACGGCATCTATTTCTATGAGCAGATCCGAGACACATTCGAGGATACCCTGGGGGATGCACTCGGCCACCTTGACCGTCTGGCACAGCTCTTTAGCAACGCTGGCAGTCTTACGCCACAAATCGAAGCCGACATCAAAAGGGTACGCACCAGCCTGCAGATCGACAAGAACCACTTCGCCCAGACCAAGGTCTACCTGCAGAGGGACTATATCCAACGCGTCGACGAAGGGTGGCGGGGTAGGTTCGCAACTGTGCCGTCGGGCCGCTACCATCGGCGCACCAAGGCGATGGAGAAGCTCGCGATCCAGGAGATGACGCAGTGCGAGGAGCCCGTCCAGAAAGTCATCGAGATGTTCGGCAGGATCCTCAACAAGCATACGGACTTGTTCAACACCGTGAACAAAAATCAGGAAGACGCGCTGACTGCCAGCCTACAGAAGACGCTGCAGGCGAGCCGCGAGAGGCGTGTCAAGGCCGCCGGCTCCCCCGTGTGGGCCGCCCTCAACGAGGCCCTCGGCGTGCCCAAGGACAACGGCATGAGATTTGCCAAGCCGGTCTACCCGAATCTTACGGATCCAGTTGCGATGAATGTCGACACACCGCCTTGGACCCCTGGTAAGTTTTGGATTTTTGCTGCTTTCCCCCTCTCCCTCATCCTCTCCGGCCCCGTTTCTCTCCAGTCTGTACCAATACAAAACCGGGCTCTGGCTGACAAAATCACCCATTCCACAGCAGTGACAGCCGCCACGACACGGACCTCGACGCCCCAGCACCCCTTCGCCCGCACCGTCGCCTTCGGGGTCCCCAACAAGCCCGTCCCCAGCCCACCGGGCACGCCCCCGAGCGGCGCCGCCTCCAAGACCTTCACGCAGTACGCCGGCGCGTCGAGCCCCTTCCCGGTGCAGTGGCCGGGCGGCACCTCGGTCTTCGCCACCAACCCCTCGACCGCCCTGCCGCCGCCGCCGACCAGCGCGCCGCGCGTCGGCCTGGGGGGCGCGCCGGTCCCGCCGGGCTGGAAGCCCTTCGGGGACCCGTACAGCGTCACGGCCACCATCTCCGAGGACCTCCATGGCGCCGCCCTGGATATACCCCATGTCGACCGGCTGTTTGGCGCCGAGGCGTTTATGCGGGAGAGGGCGAGGAATATGGAGGCTGGGAGGGGGGCGGGATCGTCGGGTGGGGCGGCGGGTACGGGGTCGGGGTCGGGGACGGGGGGAGGGTCGGCGGGGCCGGCTACGGGTGGGGGGTTTAATCGTGCTTTTCCGAGTGGGACGGGGGACTTCTAGGTTTTGGTTTGGGTTTGGTTCTGTGTTATTTGGTTCGTGTGGTTTGGGCTGCTGTGCGTTTTGGACGTGGCGAGGAGATTGGTTGAGGGAATGGGCTATGTAGGGTTGCGACATTTTGACTTTTGTCCTTGTTGTATGTCATGCTCGTTGGGTTTTGTATTCGCAGAGTCGTGAATTGAAGTTTTTCTCTTTACTTCTTGTGAACTGCTGCAAGTAAGCTTCGCCGTGACCTTGGTTGGGCGTCGGTGACGTGGGAAAGACAGACCTTAGTTGATGCTCCTGTGACGGTACAGTGTCTTGTTTCTTGTTGCCCTTTGGTGGGGTTACAAGTGAACCCCCTGGATGACCTGAGTAGCATGTCCATCTTCACAGCGCAGCTGAAACGTCTTTCTCAATAAGTGTAGATGTTTTTCAGTAGCGACTGATATTCAGAGACCCAGGGATACATTGGCTCGAACTCAGGGGCTGGTGAATCTAATGCTGTATGATGACGTCCAAGGAATGGATTCACAGCTGCTCTCTGTTCTCTTTATCGATTCCTGTATAGAGCCACTACCCCTGATCCGGGATATAAAGGCTACCCGCAGCACTTTCTGCCCTGCGGTTCGAGTGGGAGGAACACCCTCCATCTTCCTCTGCACAATAACACCAACCATTGTTCTTGCCTCTGCATTTCCAACCTATCCAATCTTCAAACAAACCTAGAGCCATGCCTTGGAAGTGGTCCGCCCTGACAAGCCTGTTGGCTGCAGCCTTGCTTTGCATCGGCGCCCAGGCAGCAGAATCGTCCTCGAAGGCCGCAACGGGTGCTTATTGCCAAATCAAAATTACGACCCTGTCCGTATGCCTGGGTCAATCCTATCCTACAGGGCACGCTGCTACTCCCTCCACCTCCTGTGCTCACTCTGCTGTGGCCACCTCGAGCTCGACCTCTTCCCATTCCAGCCATTCGACGTCGGGTTCTGGTTCCTTGACAACGAGATCCGCTCATTCGTCGTCAACTTCCAGCCATTCGTCGTCGACTTCCGGCCATTCGGCATCAAGTTCCAGCCATTCGGCATCAAGTTCCAGCCATTCGGCATCAAGTTCCAGCCATTCGGCATCAAGTTCCAGCCATTCGACGTCGGGTTCTGGTTCCTTGAAGACGAGTTCCACCCATTCGACGTCAAGTTCCAGCCATTCGATCTCGAATTCGGCTCCTCCGGCGGGGAGCTCCTCCTCCCCGGTTTCGGGCGGTTCTTATTTCTCGACTCGTCCGATGGCGACGACGACGATTATGGAGACGGTATTCGTGACTACTACGGCCACCACAAGTTCCATTAACAGCAAGAGATGCTCGAAATCGGGCACCAGTTCGGCTTCGACGCATTCGAGCCTTGCTGCCCGTTGATATTGGGCGAGGGTGGGACAGACATGCGCCCTGCAAATATCGTCCCTAGCATGGAAAAAGGTTCTGCTAGGCTGTTGATTAAGGGAACTTCGGGCGCTATTTTCGTATTCGGTGTAGCGATTAAATTTCCCCTCTTGCCTCTTTCTCCCTTCTGCTTTTTTTTAATCTTGCGGATACTCCCCAGATCCTCGGCGTGATGGAAATGGCAGCCAGCTTTCCAACCCCTATCAGAGATAGCCACTGTTGATAGACTTTACACTAACAAATCCGATTTTGGGCAACCAGCGAAGGAGTCTTCCTTTTTCATTGCCAACATTACAATCCTAGAGTAGAATTGCATCAAGCTGAATGAAGATCCTCTCCGCTGCCCTTGTACGCGGCCCAAATACTCGCTAATTACAATCAGTAGGATGCTCCTCAGTACTGTGGGGATCGTGAGAAGAGGGTGGGAAACGGGCAAGTTATGATGATCGTGGATCGGAAAGTCGTCGATATTGCACCATTCGATTGAACTCAGACAAGCCTGTGGTCCAACGCGTAGACAGCCAACGGGCCTGCGTTTGGTTGTCTAAGGTCGGAGTACCACTAATTATCTCGTGTTCAGCCTCGGTTAAAAGCGCCTGCTTGGGGGGCTGGCGATGTTGGGGTCATGTCGAACTAGGAATCCTGTATGCTGGAGCGGCTGACTGGCTCTTTCTTGAATTTCAATGCCATAACTTGTCGAGTCACCCTTAGACATCCGTCTGTTTAAACTGAAATTACGGACATATCAACCTCCACGGTATTCTTATCGCCGGACCGAGACCCAAACCGATTTTAACCATTCAACCTATATTCTGCTGTCTGAATCTGGAATGCCGTGCGAAGGTAGTCTCCAAATGGATGGGCCTAGCGACTGGCACGGTTGCACCGCCCCCCTTTCGCCAATAGTTTCCCGCTCGACTAATCACGATGTCGAGCTTGCGCCACAAACAGATCAAGAGTTCAGCTGACTAGGTACGGACTAGATTTGTCAATGCGTTATTTCAGCTGCTCCTATGTCCCGACGATGAGGGCAGTTTGCGCTTTCAAACCTTCACCTTTCATCCTCCAACTTTCTCCGGCCGATCATGAAGACTTCTCTACTGGTTGTGGCGGCGATGGCGGCTCTTGGCAGCGCCGACCTCATCCTTCACCCTGCCAAGCGATCAATTGCTGCCCGCGGCCTGTCGTCCTGGGGAGGGTTCGCCCTCCAGGCAAACCCCTGCCCATCTGGGACTTCCACCTGCCAGACCGACAGCTGTTGCCCAGATGGCTACACTTGCAACAGCAAGAGTAATACTCCAATGTGTTGCCCCAGCAGTAGGCTACTTACTCCCGCCATTGAGGCGCTTCCGCGATCCACGCCCTTTGGCGGCTAACTCGATCGCCAAACAACAGGTGCTGACTGCTCCGTGACCGTCAATGCTCTGCCTGCTTGCGCCGATAATTCGTGGGATTTATACACGTTTGCACAATTCTTCTGCTGTGCGCCAGACATGGTGGGCACATGGACTGGCGCCTCCGGAATACAATGCTTTTCGAGGGATCTCCCCATACCCGAGAGCATATCATTGACTATGGTACGTGCCTCATTCTAGCCCTGATTACGGCGCAACCGGGACGCTGATATAGGAGTAGGTTAGCCAAGTAACCGGAACTGGGGTCGGAGCTGGCGCTGTCGGTGCCACTGGCAGCATTACCTCGGCGAAGACCACCCCAGGTGGCAGCCAGGCGACCGGTACTGGAGGGAGTGGTTCGGGAAGTGGCTCGGGAACCTCATCCTCGGATTCAAGGACAGGGTCAGTCCCACCAGGAACTCAAACATCTCAAACATCCCGGTCGTCTGAGCCAGGAAGTACTGGATCACCCGTGTCTAATGGATCAACTGGCAGCTCTTCATCGCATGGCCTCTCCCAAGCCGCCACCATCGCCATAGCCGTTCTTGCTACCGCTGTGGGGATGTTGCTCATCTTCATCATCTGGCGGTGCTGCAAGAGGCAAAGTAAGCCACAGGGGCATATGCCGCAGGTACAGGAGCATCGGCCGCAGCCGCAGACGCAGGCTCAGACGCAGCAGTATTATCCCGTGTCTCCCAATCCGCCACCATCGGAGCGCGCCGAAGGGACTCACTCTATTCCGCCCCCTTATAGAAGCCCACCTCCTCAGGCACGAGAGGTATCTGGGGCAACAGCTTTTCATACCGGGCCCGTCCATGAGACTGAGGCGGTTCACCGCATCGAGCTAGAAGGCAATGTCCGAAAGTAAAGCTTGGTTTGGCGGGAATGGTTGTATTGATTCCGGTTGATACGTGTAGTTATATTTTTTACATGTTTTGAGAGAACTCTTATACTAGCTTCTATAGACTTGACCAATCCTTCTTTTTGATATTTGCTGTCTTCCTTGTGAAGCTTAGATTCAGTCACTCACCCTACTTACAGGTCTTCTCTCATAATCTTCTCTCATTAAACCCTTCTGATAGCTAGTCTCAAGAGTGTACTAGATTCTGACGTCTTTTTGAAGGATGCCAAGCGACGGCCCCCAAGCAACCCGTGACGAGGGGATGAACGTAAAGTGCTTGCTTGCATCATATTGTCGTTTTCTGACGTTTCTTTGCCAACCCAACACGTGGGTACCTTGGCAATGCAGTTTTGTAGACTCGACGTACGGATAGCCTCGAGAATGGTTAGTGTACGGCTTGGTTGACAAACTAAGGGTTTGTATGGGTCGTAGGTCGTAACCATGGCCCTCTCACACATCACACATTACACATCACACCGCCTTCTTCGTTATCCCAGAGCGGTAAAATGAAATGGCTGAGTGGATGAACGAATTGACACATCCTTCAAGCGATGGTGAAGTGAGTGATAAGAAACGTACGCAAAACCTCCAGAGAGTTATGTCCTAAATGTGCCCGAAGCTCTTGGCCTTTTATATCAGCATATAGAGACGTTGTCAACAACTAGGGCTACCAGTCTACCTACAACTACAACATACAAATTGGTGGTGGCATGATTAAACATCAACACTTTACCTGAAGCCCCTCATTTGGCAAGGATCCCACCCGGACGCAGCCGCCGTCCGTTGGTTGTCTCGCACATTAACGGCCACAGGCAGAAGCGCATTCCCTCATTCCAGGAAAGGGACAACACCGAAACCTCCTCACCTCCAACCCGCGAACGACCAAATTGCCAGGAGCCGAGTTCCCATCGCAGCCCACGCGCGGCACAAACCCTAAAAATGCGGAGCTCGATCCGACGCGTCGCCCGCGTCGCCGGCATACGACCCTTACACACCACCCGCCGCCAATTCTCTCTAATACCATTAGCCCATCCGCAAACCCGCCTCAACCACACCAGCAACCCGCCCGACTTCCCCTCCGCCTCCCCAGACTCAGCCACCAAAACAATGATAAATCAAATCCCCCGCCCACAGGACCCTCTACGGCAGACAGCCCCGGGCCACCCTCCACCCCGGCCGCGACCTGGTCACCCCGCAGCGCTGGCTCCGGTCGGGCGACTTCGGCGCCGGGCCCGGGCAGCAGCAGCAGCAGGAGGGCATCGAGGTCGTCACGGGCCAGCGGTGGGCGCGCGTGGACCTGGAGAAGATCCTGCGCAGCGACGGCGACGGTCACGGTGTCGTGGAGCGGGACGACAGGGGCTGTTCGCGGACTCACGCGACACCGACAGACCCGGCCGCGGGCCTGGAGCGTCTGCGGGAGCGCCTGGCTGCCGACGCCGAGACGGAGGTTCTGGAGCTTGTGGGGGAGACGCCGACGGAGGCGGCGTGGGGGGTTCTGGGGTCGCGGGTGCGGGGCGTGCGGTGGCTGCTCGTCGAGGCCGGGTTCGAGGAGGACTGGGTCGACGCGGGGTTCCCGCTGGGGTGGCCGCTCGAGCTGCTGGTCGTGTCGTCGGCGGGCGGGGACCTCGTGGGCACGCCGGCTGTGCTGGAGGGGAGGGTGCCGCACCTCGTGCTTGTGCGGACGTGTAATCTGCGGTTCGAGGGACCGGGGAACGAGGTGCTTGATCGTAGCGAGGAGCTGGGCTGCGAGGAGGAGGAGAGCTTCAACAAGGCGAGGGAGGAGGGCAAGTCCGGCATCAAGTGCATTTTCAGGCCGGGAAGGGCCGCTAAGTGGCTATGTAACAAGTACCTGGGCGAGAGGGAGTGGCCAACGCCGGCACCGGAGGACTGTCCGCCCTCGCGGCTGAAGATGCTGGAGATCCTGGAAAACGACGCCATCGACACCTTCCAGCGCCTCGCCATGGCCCACAGCCACCTCGCCATGGGCCTCGAGCGGCTGTACCTCCGATCGACGACCGAGAACGACTTCGTGCTCACGCCCGAGAGCATCTTCCCCCAGCTCTTCCCGGCGATGCACAACCTCAAACACCTGCAGCTGATCCTGGACTACCCTTTCGATGACGGCACGATCCTGCCGACCCTGCACCGGTCCCTGCCGCCCAACCTGGAAGCCCTCGAGTTCCGCGGCCCGGTGTCCCTGGCCGCGGACGCGCGGTTCGACGACTGGATCGCCGCATTCGGAGACCCGGAGTTTCTGCCCGCCCTGAAGAGGCTCAGCTTCGCCCTCGACCTGGGCAAGGAGCCGAGCGAGGAGGACGCCGCGTCGGGGGCGTCCCGGGTGGTGGAAAAGCTGCTGGCGGGGGCGGCCGCCAGGGGTGTCGTCGTGGATGAGTTTCGCGACCCGTGGCACGGCGTCTTTTGATTTCGATTAATGACTGACGACAACATAAGAGAGAGTTAGATGTCGCCATGTAAGAGCAGTGGCGTCTTGCGGCGTTTTTGGGTGCAATTTGCGCAACAGGAACTCCCCTCAGTAAGAAATTGCCTCCGCAAGGAACTCCCCTCCACAGAACTCCCCTCAGCAAATGTACAAATTAGAAACAATTAGAACCCCAGCCCAGAGCGGTCGGGGTTTCGCAACAATAAACTCCCCTAGCAAGTGTATGGATTGGGACCATTAGAATCCCATGCCATTCTGACCCTCCGTCGGTCCTATGGAGACCAGCAGACCATGCCAGCTGCCCAATGCTTTTGTGAACCCGATGTAACTTTAGAACTCGATTTCAATTTTGTGAGCGGGGTTCTAAGCTGCGTTTCGTGGGAAGGGGCTTGCTTTGAGAGGTATCCCGGCCCACGTTTGTTCGTCCGCCTGGCCCTAGTCGCTAAAGACAAATGACATCGACGACTCCGACGACCCCGTGTTGCCATCGGCAGACAGAGATTCCGTCGACTCGGAGCCCGGAGGCGATGCATGATTGAGGCCAACCAGATATGTCCTAGGAAATTCCAGCAGCTTCTTCATGTGCGGGACGCCGCCGTGAAACCTCTCCAGGTAGCGGCAGATGGCTTCGCACTCCATCTGGAGGCGTCGCCCCGACCACCACGGCGACCGACCGCGGAGCTTCGCGATGTAGTACGCCAGGAGTAGGACGGCGCGGTGGTCTTTGGCCTCGATTAGGGCGAGAAAGTCGGGCGGCATCAAGATCACGAAGCCCATGAAGTGTAGGAGAGTCTTCTGCGAAAGTTCAATGGGCATCAGGCGACCCAGCATAGCCGCGGGGCGGTAAAGCGGGTTGGTCTCGGGGCTAGAGCCTGGTCCAAGACCACAGAGCTCGAGGAGCTCGGCTGGAAGAGCCTTGAATGACTCTTGGTCGCTGACCTCAGCCATCATATTGTCGTAATGCTCCAATGCCATAGGCCGCAATATGCTGTCGGGACGGAGAGGGTCGGCAATCTCCCAAACCACCTTCTTGCCCTCGCCCAGCTTGAGCCAGTCAAGATCTGCGACCGACGGTGGTCGGAGCGGCCAGCATTCTTCCGGGCTGTCTCCTTGTACTTGGCCCAGAGTCGTGCAGCCTAGGATGGCTGACGCCATCCATATAGCATCTCGGTCTGACGAGGTCAAGGGGCCTGACAGCTTGCGGTTGAACTGCGAAGTGGCTTCGGTCCAGTGATAAAGCTCCAGGACACTTTGCTTTGTGCTCCACGAGTCTGCTCTGTCATGCATCATGGTGAGAGTCAAGGCTGCGTGCAGGAGGAAAGGGTGCTAGTGCGGCGATCAGCAGGAGTCTGTAGACATGACGCAGAGAAGGTGGCGACGCACCTGGAAGGCTAGTTTAGTTCCCTCTCTCTGAAGGACGAGGCTTGTCTTCTCAGAGCCAAGGGTGAGGACGGTCCGTTCACGGAACCGGTTGAGCAAGGCGAGATCACGGTTATTTAGCTGGAACGCCCTCCCGCCAGGTGACTGTCGCCTGATGGAGTCGTTCAGGGTTCCTAAAACGGCACGGTTCACAGAAACGGTTGTTTGCGGGGCTCCGAGGACAAAGGCGACTTCCTCAAAAGGTTGCAGCGCGGAAGAGATCCGATCGTAGGTGCACGAAACTCCGAAAGTCTGGCACTTTTTGCAGCAAGGTCTGGATTCATCACACTATGGAGGGCGTTTAGGATGACGTGTCTCGCAAACAACTCGGCTAAGGAGCTTCACCTTCACTCTTCGAAGTTTGCAGTTGCCGCAGCCGCCACGGGATTTCGTGTGGGCCCGGCGCTTTCGTGCCGAGTCGTTGTTGGCGACCTGGAGCGGGTTACGGGCCGACATGGTGACGCGCTATGACACGCGATCAAGGCGCACTAAGCCGGCTTGGTGGCGGAGGATCTGATCAGTCGATTACCAATGGATAGTGCAATGCATGCAAGGCGCTTGCAGGCTCGGCGTATGCTTATCACCGGCGGGCTGGAGTTAGCGACGCACCGAAGATGGTAAGAGCACAAATGTATTGCGAGAGACGGGAGGGAGCGTCGTCGTCGAAAGGACAGGAGTTGAGCTGAGGCTCGACATGATGCATTCCAACAGCTCCTTGACGTCCGATTGGACGGATTTCTCCGACGATCGACTGCGCTAGCCGGTTATCGTATTGTTAGAACTACGCTAACTACTTTCAGTTGTCGCGCGCACCAACGACCCCACTGCATGATGGCCCATCATCCTCCATCCTCATCAACCTGTCCGGCTTGCAAGTCGGCGATTACGGATATAGGATATTCAGCGAAACTAAATCCTTCATTCACAACGATGATGAAGAAATATAATGGGAGTTCGACAATCGCCGGTAGGAGAGAAGAGGGAAGAACAGAATCAGTACTATAAGACATCCAGAAGCGCAATCGATTCAGGCGTGGATAGCCTCGCAACCACCATCAAGTAGCAGTCTTCTTCTATTCGGCACTAGTATCATCCATCAACAATGGATTCTTCGTCCCTTCCACCCACCATGAAGGCCCTCGTGTGCCCTGAGGCAGGCCAACCCTTGGCTCTCCAAGTCGTCCCAACCCCGACCGCCGTCCACGGCAGCGTCATCGTCAAGATCATCGGGGCCTACTTCGACGATACGATACCCTTCATCCTCTCAGGCAAAGGCCCCTTCAGCTTCCCCAAAAACCTGATCCCTGGCAGCCGAGCCATCGCCCGCGTAGCAGCCCTAGGCCCGGACACGACAAGCCTCGAGGTGGGCCAGCTGGTGATGCTAGAGCCCTTCCTACGGGCGCGGGACAACCCGCGAGTGGAGATCCTATGGGGCATCTTCGACGGCCCCACCCCAGCCAGCAAGAAGTGGGCGGCCGACAACTGGTCCGCGGCCGGGTACGCCGAGTACTGCCGCGCGCCCCTGGAGAACTGCCACGCGCTCGACGAGCGCCGCCTGTGCGGCAGCGCTGCCGACGGCGGCCTGGCCTACTCGCCCGAAGACCTGCTGCACCTGCCCACCCAGCTGATCGCCTACAGTGGCCTTCGATCCGTCAACGTCCAGGCCGGCGAGACCGTCCTCGTCGCCCCCGCCACCGGCTCCTACAGCGGCGCCGCCGTCCAGGTCGCCGTCGCCATGGGCGCCAACGTCGTGGCCATGGGCCGCAACGTCGCCGAGCTCAAGCGCCTCCAGGACCTGTTTCCCGGCCGAGTCAGCATCGTGCAGAACACTGGCGACGTCGAGGCCGACGCTGCGGCGCTGCGGCGGGCAGGAGGGGAGATCGACGTCTACCTCGACATCTCGCCAGCCTCAGCCAATGATTCGACACACGTCCGCAGCTGCTTCATGGCCGTGCGGCAGTACGGGCGGGTGTGCCTGATGGGCATTATCAGCCGCGATCTGGCCATGCCGTACCAGCTGGCCGTGTGGAACAACCTGACCATCAAGGGGCAGTACATGTACGAGAGGGAGTACGTTCAAGGGCTGATCAAGCTTGCCGAGAGCGGGGCTCTCAAGCTGGGCAGGGAAGGGGGGGTCGAGATCGTGGGCAAGTTCAAGCTTGAGGAGCTGGACAAGGCCATTGCGGCGTCGAGGGCGACTTCTGGGTTCGGAAAACTAACCATTCTGGCCCCATGAGTCTAAGGCTCAAGATTAATGAGTGTCCTTAGCGAGAGCTTGCACATTATCCATCTAATAGCTACACTATGACCATCCGCAGAGCAATATCGCAAGTGATAAACTTCCGATTCAGACCACTTCTACGACCCAGCTAGGTACTGTATAACCCATAGAGTGATGAGCCGTACTTTCCTACTATCAGATTACAAGAGCAACTGCTATTCTTTTCCAGGCAAGAAAGAGACTATACAAGGTGGTCGATCGAATACAGGCAGGAATATTTGGTCAGAGGGGTTGCTATGGGATAAGTGAAAAGAAGAACCAGAAAGAAAAAATGTTTAAAAAAAAGCGTCGTAGGGTGGTGTAAGGAGCCTGCCTTCAGAACGGACTCAGAGGTGGCTGTCGTAGGCGCGACGGTCAGCATCGCATCTGACCATTACACTACCCTTTATTGTACCAGGCCACTTAATTTCTTTATCAACCCAAGGTCTGGTCCAGCCGACGAGGAGCATGTCAACAAACCTGGAAGTGGATCACCTCTCCTGGGGTCAGAAGCTCGACCACTTACCAATTTGGGCCATTAGCAATGGAGACCTACAGTAACCATTGCTTCGCTCTGAATCACCGAGACGCGGTCCCCTCAGACCGGAACCCTCACACAACCTCCCCAACTACAACCTCAGGGCAGCCCTTTTTTGCCCTTTCTCCCCCCCATAACTATTCGCCCGCCGCAAACCATGTCTGCAGCCTACCATCACTATCAGCCACCCAGAACAGTCAGGAGAAGAAGGGTGGGGAACAGAATACTCACCTACTCCGCAATAGCATACGCCGTCGAGCTCTTGTACGTAGCAGGCACAAGCACCACGACCGAGCAACCCGCCACACTCAGCCCCCGCACCCCATGCACCGTCAGGTCCGGCCCGAACACGCCTCCCATCCACAAGCCCGATCCGCGCCGCCCCGCTCGAATGCCCCTTACTCGGCCACACATTGGCGGTGATCCACTCCGCATCATCCTCCGCACTGCCCCCGCTGGGCCGGGATCCGTCTCGACGGGTCCAAACTTCCCCTCTAGAGCCTCGAAAGCCATGAACCCCCGGAGCCACGCCATCGCCGAAGCGCTGGGGCGCGTACTGCCGCGCTAGGACCTTGAGCTACTCGGCGTAGCCGGCTGGGAGGGTTGGGTAGGTGTCGGCGGGGAGGGGCTTGGAGTTTGGCCACGATGGCGTCGGACTGGTTTGTCACCACCGAGAGGGGGAGGAAGGCCGATGTGTTGACACGCATGCTTAGCGGGCCGGTCTTGTTTGCGTGCCATAGGGCTGCGGCCTTTGCGGCGAATGTGGCGTGGCGGGAGGACGGCACCATCCCCATTGGCTTTGAGGTAGGTCCAACCTACATATGCAGTGTTCCCTGCGCTTAAAGCAGGTGGGGGGGTAGGGGGGCTACTTACCTGGTAGGTATACATAGTGGCAGCCACAGCCGGTAAGGAGCAGACGGCAGAATGCGGGCTGCATGCGAGTCAAATGCTGCTCCCGCTTCCGAGTGGGATGATCGGCGTGCTGTTGGTGGCCGGATATGCAAGGGCTCCCGCGGTGGTGTGCTGCATGCTGAATCGGGAACAATAGACAACGAGGTGCGAGACCGACATCGAGGGACCAGGTTCCTCCGGCATCCAATCCCTATTCCCAGAACCGCCAGAAGGATACCATTTCCCTGACTGGAATAAAATAACGCCTTGATATTCAGATACCCTATCTTTGGGTTGGCAGAACGCCTGTCAAGACGGCTGATATGCCAAAATTCTAAAGTACACCCTCTCGCATCAGATAGGTCCAAGTAAATCTACCCAGCCTGTCCAGCGTACTGAACAAGGCAGTTTTCCCCACAATATATCCCGCAATGCAATGCCCTCAGAGAGAGTCAAACCCCAGACGCCGTGCTCTTGGTGCCACCTTCGGCAACACTCCCAAAACCCATTCCCAGTGGCTCTCGTCAACAGCTAGCCCAAGTCGTATAATACATCCATCTATCATCAAGTCACAAATATCCCCGCAGATCACACCGGGGCCGGCGTCTCTTGCGCTCCACCCCCGTGACCCGCCGCCCTCGGGCGAGAGTACGTCCTGCCGACACCAGCCAGCTCCTCCTGTATCAGGTGGTACTCGTCGAACGGCGCGATGGCCCAGGGGGCCCTGCCAGATATCTCAGCGACCTCGAAGGGAGATCCCCGTCCTCGGCAGGCGGGGTGATCGCCCTCGCCGTCTTCCCCATCCAACAGGGCCATGGACCGGCTGCTCCGGTCCGTGAAGCTGGAGCAGCAACACGTGCTCGGGGCCGTCGACGACCCCGCGGCCGCTTCCTTGCAGTCGCAATTCGGTACGCGCTCGGAGGCGAAGCTGTCCGCCCGCCAGTTGCGGCTGCGATCTCGATCCCGATTCCGCCAGGCGACGTGTGACGGCTCGGAGCCAATGGTGGGCGGGCGCTGGTACGAGCCGGGGCCAGCGGCAGCGGCTCCGGTGGGGTCGTCGTTTGCCGGGTCGGAGGGGCCGAAGATGCGGGACCAGAGCTTGGCGGCGAGGGGGCGGAGGGTGGTGAGGCAGGCGCAGGCGACGGCGGCGCACGGCTCGATGCAGGTCAGGTTGGCGATGGAGGCGGCGTTGAAGCTCATGTCTGGGTCGGGGAAGCTGACGCTTTGGAGGATTTTGTAGAGTCGGTATGCGGAGATGAGGACGACGCTGCGGAGGGTGGGGTTGTTAGTTCCTGCAGCTTGGCTTCTACCGGGAAGGGGGCGTGGGGTGGGGGAGGAGGTCGGGGGAGACACACAATAAGCCCAGCATGAAGACCCCACAGAGAGCAATCCTCTGCCGCCGCGGGATCGTCATCGACACGACGACGGGGACGGGCAGCAGGAAGATGAGGATGTCGGTCGACATGTGTAGGCCCGAGGCGGCTAAGTAGACGGAGCCCGGGTGGGTGTACACAACTGGCTTGGACAGGTCCCAGAAGCTGTCCAGAGGTATGCGGCTGGTGAAGTAGGCGCAGATAATGAAGAGCTGGCTGACGAGAACGATACCAAAGAGGATCTTGGTCATTCGCTGGGCGTACTCGAACGTGAGGATGCGGAGGTAAAGACATAGGATGGAGAGCTTGGTGAAGCCCAGGCTGAAGTTGTAGAAGGTTGTGGCGAAGTAGGTCCACTGGGTTGCCGCAGGCTGTGTCAGCAGGTTCTGCGTGGACGCGTGCGAACATCCCGGGTGTCGGATCTTACCTTCATGTAAGTCTGCATGTTGTGCTCCATGTAGATGGTGTGCTTGCCCAGGCCGGCACTCACGACTATAGATTCCGTATCAGTCACCCACCCACGAAGACGCATCACACCAGGATTACCTACCGACACCAATGCAGGCGCAAGTCCCGATTCCGCACAACTGGTCACGGTCAGCTTTACTCCGTCTCAGCTTTCCCCGGCCATCGCTGGGGAACGCACCAGAGCGAGCAGTATCAACCAGTCCTCCCACCCAACGAGTCGAACGAGGGATGCGCGAGTGTAGAACCGCAGCGCGACGAAGATGCTTGATATGACGGCGCAAAGGATTGCGCAGGCGGTGACGGACGGGCCATTGTCCTCGTTGGGGTCTGGCAGGGCCGTTGCCGTTGCCGTTGCCGTTGCGGTGTACTTGACAAGATTGAGATCCGAGGGGGACATAATTCAATTTCTCGCAACGGGCTCTCCTCTCCGCCCGTTGTGGTTGGTGAATGATCCACTCCAATCTCTCCTGTCTCCTCGATCCCGAGTTCGACTTCTGCGCCGAATGTCGTTCAAATCGATCGCCCCGCCATTTGGTTTGCCGTCGACAGTCGCTGCAAGGGCGGCGAGCTTGTGAGGTGTTAAACTTGGGGTGTTGATCGGGAATGGTGGGGAGGAAGGGTGGGCCATTGGGGATTGAATGCCGGGTCAGGGGAAACATGGACAAGCGTTTGGCGGGGGTCCTTTTCCGCCATGCTGGGCCCATTGCTATTGGCCGTGGGCGCCAGATTGGCAGATTGACGACTTGGATTGGTCCCACGTTGAAGGCGTCAAAGCGCGAATATTGTGTACGTAATCCTAGGTAATCCACACTAGCCTATATTCGGAATGCTAGGCCGCGACCGGTGAGAACTTCGGCAGTTTCATTTGGGAACCAAGTCACTACGATACATACTAGACACGCAAACTTCACGTCCCACTCGACGAACCCGAACCCAGGTCAACTCCTTTTGTTTTGTTTTGTTTATTTTCCCCCAATTGCATCTGTTCGACCAGCTGTGAGCATCTGAGAATCGCGTCGCGGTGATTATCGTAGATACCTTTTTAACCTGGCAGCCATCTCGGCATCGAGCGAGACATTCCGACCTCCATTTACCGGGCCGTATAACCACCGTCGATGACAATATTCGTGCCGGTAGTGTAGGTGCTAGCATCGCTGACGAGGTAGACATATGCGCCTTTGAGCTCCTTGGCCTGCCCGTTCCGGCCCATCGGGATCATGCTGTTCCACAGATCCTGCGTCTTCTGGTCGATGAAGTCGGACAGGCCCGTGTCGATGTAGCCTGGGGAGATGGAATTGACGCGGGCATAGTCGCGCCACTCATTCGCGAGCGAGCGGGCCATGTGGATGCAGCCGGCCTTGGCGACGTTGTACGACGTCTGCTCCTGCGGGAAGTTGGCGACGAGACCCGACATGGACGCCGTGATGACGAAGGAGCCGTGGCCCTGCTTCCTGAAGTGCTGGCCCACCGCCTTGGCACAGTACGCCGTGCCGTTGAGGTCTGTCTGGATGACATGGTCCCACTCCTCCGCTGTGCCGTCAACGACGCCGTTGTTGGCGGTTGCGCCGGCACTATTTGGGGGGGGGGCGTTCACGTCAGCATTGGGCAAACTCGTCTTCGTTTTTCACTCCATCGCAGCACCAAACCACTTACTTTGCGATGAAGGCGTCAATCTTGCCAAAGTCGTTGATGACTTGGTTGACCACCTTTTCAACATCTGCGTAGTCGCCGATATTGCACTTGTACGCCTTCGCCTGGATGCCGTACTGCTTCTTCAGTTCCTCGGCGTTCCTCTCGCCGCCCTCCTTGCGGGAAGAGTAAGTGAGGGCGATATCTGCACCCATCTCGGCGCACCCCCGAGCTGCCTCGATGCCCATGCCCCGAGGGCCGGAAGCGCCGGTGACGACGACGACCTTGCCCTTGAGGCTGAAGAGGTCCTTGAGGCTGTCGGATTTGGGGACTGGAATCGGCATGATTGCGGCTGTTCTGATGGTTTGATATCTAAATAGATGACGGGAAAAGCTGTCTGGGAAGTCTGCGAAGAGGTGGTAATGCGTGGGAATTCAAATGTTAAGATGGTTCAACGGGAGAGGAGGGGGTTGATGACGTTACGTCATTATGGATCTGATCGCACAGCACCTTGAGATCGTCCCCACCAGGAGTGAAACACCTCACATGCTTTCAGGTCTGATAGGCTTTATGGTACGGCACAACTTGAAGATACAGATACAATCGTATGATGTGTCCCTTGGGACTCAATTCATCTAAATCTAGGCTTGGCTTCGACTGCCAAAACAGTTGCACCCGAGTTTGAAGAAGCTGTTGTTGGATGGGTTTTTGGTTTGGGTTTTTGGTTTTGTTGCCTCTGCAAACGACCAGGCACCCATGACCCCACCAAACCGCTTCCGGCGGGTACGATCGTCATGCTGGCGAGGGGTCAAGAGCGGGGTGGCCGCAACCAATCCTGATAAGACATAATTACCCACTTGCGTGAGTTCCATTGAAGCTTATATAGTAGGCGTTATTATGACTGGCTGTACGTCTCGTGAAATGCAAGTAACTCAAAACTATCACACTCGCCAAGTCGGATCCAAATCCATGTAAGCTTCCTGGCTTCGCCTGCAAAATGTGGTCTAGTCCAATTGACTGGACTAGCTTTGCCTGTGATATCATGGCGGCTTCAGGTGGAGTTTCCACCTCTGCACTCGTCTTATGTCGGCTTTGGATACCTCGGCCCTTCTTCTCTGCCATGATAGGCAGTTCTGAGTCTTATTTGATCAGAATCGGTCTATATCGTCGAATTGGCATCACTCTTTCAGAGTCGAGCCTGGAATGAGGTTGTTGGACAGGAGGCACATGAGCGGCGGCGCCCTCCCTCTCTTCTAGAGAAATTCACTTTCGCCTAGGAAGCATTACGCAAAACACTAAAATTAACGAAGGTTAACCTAGAGATATCAATGAGATGAATTCCGCGCTTGTGGGATGAAAAACGGGGGAATCGGTCCTGATCCACGTCTAACAACAAGGAATACCCTTTCAACCCAGCGTACTACAATTCCTCACTCGGGAGCCTTGTTATTCCCGGGCTTCCTGCCGTAGCAAACAATGCTGTCGAGGGTCAGCGCTGTTTCTCAAATAAAACCTAGAACAACTTTTCACTCACATGGGCCAATAAGCATGAATCTTGACATCCCGGATCTCCCTCCTCGCCCCCTCGCAGAACGCCAGGGTCTCCTCCCTGCTGATGCCCAGCCCCCTTGTGAACAGGGCGAGAGTCAGACCCTCGAGGCCTGGGTCGATGTTGGCAAAGTTCCAGCGGCCCATCTCCTTGAACTTCTTGTCGCGCGGCCACATGTTGCTGGGCCACTTGAAGCGCTTGATGACGACGTCGACGAAGCCCGCCGCCTCGAACATGCCCTTGTACGTCGGCGAGAGGTCGATGCGCCGCCCCAGCTTCTCGGCCGCCTCGGTCGTCATGTGTGACATGCGCGCGAGGAACGAGTCCTCGGCCAGCGTGCCGTCGTCGCTTGTCACGGGCAGCGCGATGTCTTCCATCTCGAGGTAGCCGCCTGGCTCGAGGTTGCTATAAATTGGACTGTAAGATGGTGGCTGGTACTACAAATTGTCGAGGTGGGCAAATCACTCACTCGTAGGCCTTCTGGATGAATGCCTGCGTATCTGAAAAGCTGCCGGCCAACGTCCGGGAGAAGATGAAGTCGAAAGGTTCATTCCATGTCCACTCTTTCTCAATGTCGTCGATCTCAAAAGAGCAGTTCGGGGGAAGACTGTATACGCAAAGGGATGAGACAGGGGAAATAGTAGCTGTCAGGGGCGACAGAGACCTACAAGGATGACTGGACTGGGCTTAGATCAATGCCGATGACCTGCAGAGGGTAGGCGGGGTTAGGTCAACCAAGATAAATAAATAGCCTTCTTGAGGCTGGGCTAGATATATGCTCACCTTCGCCTCCGGATGGTTGTCCGCTTTGCACTGGTTAGTTGTACTGCCCACGAGAATAGAAATCATGGAGTGCTCACCGTAATCAATGGCCCAGATGCCAGTCCCCGTGCCAACGTCTAGGACCCTCTTCGCCCCATCATTCTTGGGACTCAAGCACAATCTATCGTCGAGTGTAAGGCGAAACAGGGAGTGCTGTATGTCTACTAGGTTGTCAGAGAAACCAGCTTTGATACGGGGTATCGTTCAGTGACAGGGTACACTCACCTAAACGATCAAGCTCACTCTGTCGAGAAGAAACGATTATTAGCTATCGGACTTCTCCGCAGTTTCCAGCCCAGTGGTCAGATAAATTTGCACGAACGTCGTCATTTGGAAACAAATATTCTATCCAAACACCGAGGTTAGCGTTGATCCCGCCAGACTGTGCCTGAGATCCTTACTTCCAGCGCTGAGTGCATGGTACGTCCTCCCATTTTCTTCATGGTACGCTTGGACCGATGACCGCAGCGAGGTTAGAGATGTCGCGAGAGACTACGCCGGCGGCAGAGTGTCAACATTTTTTCCAGTGATCGGCGGGAGTTTACGATTCCCGTACGTACCAACTGGAGAGTCGAGTCGACATCGCCGAAATCATCCGCGGCCTGAGTGTAGCACAACGGCTTGTCAGCCCTAGACTCCAAGAGATTTATATATTGAAGATATATCCCACAATTTGGGTGACGTCAGAAGTAACTTCCGCCATATTTTAGAGAGACGTTTATGTACGATCAGCACGGAGAGCGAAAACGAAGGGTATTGGGAGAACGGGGGGAAGGACGGGGGAATGACGGGGGCAGATGCTCTCCATGTTATGGGATGCCGATGACCTGATTCCTCCGCGTTTTCTTACCATACTTTCGACCCTAAGGGCCAACCAGGAAGCCGGAATGGCGCTGTTGGGGCGCCACACTGTTGCAGAAATGCATCCCACGGCGGTGCGTCTTACTAGTGCGGGTTAGCCCGCGTGGGACTGCGACCGCGGCCCTTCCGGAGACGCTGCCGGGGACGCAGCTACTGTTACATCGTGGAACAGATTCGTCTAATTATATTGAATTTGAACACACCATCTCGGTCTGCCCGGTTCGAGTTGCCTACATGCGTATATCTGACCGTTTAAATACTCGGTATTCTGCTTTGACGACTCTGGCATATAATTATCTGATTGTTTGACTACACCTTTCTCAAACCCCTTAAAAATACAATGCCGTCCGCCAACTCGCATCACCGTAGGGCTTCGCACTGAGGTGCCAGACAGTTGTCCACAAGGCACAATGCCAGATTTGGTTGTAATTAAATCTCAATCGAAGCAAACCTAGCCATCTATGGAATACTCCTGTCTCATACCAATACCTACACTAATTCCCATGGTAAAAGTGACTTCACGTAATCATATCAACCGTCCATCCTCTGAGACACAACCCGAAGCATGAACCAGTCCCCAACATATCCTCCTCAAGCCACGCAACTACCACCACACGCGGGGCGCCTCGAGGAAGTAATTCATAACATCAACAGCAAAGTCCCCATGCTTCCTCATCACCCCCGCCATCCTCTCCCTCGTCCCCCTCCTCCCCAGGCCGTTCCCAACAAGCCGGCACACGACCCCCCGCAGCGCGACGTCGCCCGGCGCCGTCGTGGCGTACAGCTCGTCCACGAGGGCCGGGAAGTCGGCCCGCGACTCCCAGCACCGCTCGGCCGTCCGGTACAGGCGCTCCCGCGCCAACAGCCGCAGCGCCGGCACGTCGTACCGGTCCGCCATCACGTACAGTCGCAGCGCCAGGAACAGGCCGCGCGGGCGCCGGGACTCCTCCACCGGGGAGTTCGCGTCTGCCTTGCTGGCCCCCTCCTGCTTCTGCTGTCGCCGTATCCGTATCGCCGTCTTGACCCGGGACTCCTTGGTGGTGGTCGTAGCGGCCGTTTGCTGGCCCGCGTCGGGCACCCCGCTGTTGCCGTCGTCGTCGTCGTCGGCGTAGCTTTCCTCCTCGTACTCGTAGTACTCCTCCGGCGGCTCGTCCTCATCGTCTGAGGGGTCCGGGCTCGGGAAGTCCGGGTCCTCCACCTCATCGTCGTGATTGGTGTCATATTTGGAATGCTCCACCCCCATCCCAGCCGCCTCAGCCCAGATGACGTGCTCCTCCGTGGCGGGGTCCCCCATCGGCTGAACGGCCCCCTCGTCGAGAGGATCGACCGAGTGGGAAGCTGGCCGTTCAGCACCGGCCCCTGGTCCGACGGTCACGCCCGGGGCCTGGGCTAGTTCCTCGGCGACTTCTTCGCTGGTCATCGTGGCGGGGATGGACGGGTCCCCCGTGTTCGGGTATTCCCCGTCCTTGTAGTCCCCCGTGTACAGGAACTGCAGGAAACGCTCCACAACCTCGGGATCGTCGTCTGGCAGGTCTATGACGCCGGAAACGGACTCCTAGGTAAGGGATGTGAGTGAGTCAGCTTCCCCGCTGCGCAGGCGAAGCTGTGCAATCTGCCCTCTCTGAGCAATTTAAGGTTGTGGGATGGTGGCGCTCTCACATTGAACCCGCTCGAGAAGGCCCTGTCAAAGAAGGACGACTGGCTGCAGACGACGGCGCGATGGGCCTTGAAGGTCTGGCCTTGGCAGGTGATGGTCATGTCGGAGAACTTTTCGCTCGAGCGGAGCTTGGAGAGGGAGGAATAGAGACTGCATGTGCGCAGGTCCTCGATGACGCCGCGCTCGTCATCCGGAGGTTGAGCGCTGGTTGGGGAGGGGTTCCCGCGGGCGATAGGGGTAATCGTCAAGACGATGTTCCCAAGATTCACAGTGGTGGGATTCGCCATTTTGCGTATGGTTGGGGGAAGGTGCCCGACTGCTAGAACAACTGGCCAGATCCCCCAATTCATAGAAGGAAGGAAGCAGAGCAGGGGGACAAAGGGATGGGGATTTGGAAAATGGAAAGCAAACCAACAGCTCAGGTGCGTTGGGTGTTGGGTGTTGGGTGCTTACAGTAGGAACCGCCACAGCCCTGGAATGCACACTGTGCCTCCTGTTTGCGTACCTGAGGTGTTCCCTCACTTTCGAGTGTCGTCTTCAAATGGGTGTCCTGCTCTTGGAAAATGCAGTGTTTGAGGGAGGGCGAAACCTCTCCAGCTCCTTTATTTGTATCTCAACGTTTAGGGCAAGGAATCATCGATGAGGACTCTGACACACCGCCATACGGTATTAGTTGCAAGTCGGCTCAGCTGCTGTTTATGATAGAACAGTGTTACGAAGAATGATCTGCTGGGAATGAGCAATTTGAAGCCTTGACAAATAATCAATCAATAGATATCCAGGCTGCTCCTGATCTCACCCAATCTTGAAATCCAGCAACTCCCCATACGTCTTCACCCCCCACTCCTCAAATCCCTCCTTCAACGCCTTCGCAAACACCGGATCATACCTCTCCCCGCTCTCATAATAACCCACCCGCCCCGTCCTCCATGTAAGCCACCCCTCAGCCGCAACCCCCTCCGGCGCCCTCAACACCCCAACCGCAACATCCACAACCCCAGCCCGCTCCTCGCAAGCAAACAACACCGTCGCCCCACACACCCCACAGAACCCCCTGGCGATCCCCTCACTCGACCGAAACGTCCGCAGCGTCCCATCCCCCACCTCCAACCCCTGCGGTCCCCCGATCCCGATCCTCGGCTCCGTCACTGCACCGGGCACAAACATCCACCCCGTAACATGCGCCCCGCCCACGAGCCTGCAATCATCACACAAGTCCAACGTCGCGACCCACCTGTCAGCATGCGTCGGGCTCACAAACTCCCTCGCCGCCTCCACCCCCGGCGCATTCGGCCGCGGAATCGTAAACGACACCCCGCCGCACCGACACTCGGCGCGCAGGCGCTCGTTCCCCTCGGCGTCGGACTCCGCCCGCGGCGGCGGGCCCGACGGGATCTCGTCGCGGTCGGGGTTCCAGACGCGCACGGCCTCCTCGCCGCCCAGGCGCGGCAGCCAGTCGTGCAGGCCGGTGCCGTGGCCGCGCGTGTAGACGTGCGAGCGGATCACGAAGTGCTCCTGGGAGTCGAAGACAGAGGTCGCGACGCGCCACTCCGCCTTGCCCGTGTGCGGGTCCGGTTCGGTGTCCGCGTCGCCGACGTGGCAGCCGCAGGTGCGGCAGAAGTAGCGGGTGCTGAGGGCGGAGGGGGAGTGCAGGTAGCCGGTTAGGGAGGCTGCGAGGGAGGAGGGGGGGATGAAGGTCGGCTCGATGCCTGCGGGGAGGGGCGCGTGGAAGCTGGAGAGGGTGCCGTGGGTTTGGCGGCAGATGGAGCAGTGGCAGAGGTGGACGGGGAGGGGGAGGGCGGAGGAGGGGACTGTGATGGTAAAGTGGGTGGCTTTGCAGTAGCACTGGGCTGTTAGGGTCTTGGTTGCTGTGGGGAGCTCTGGGGGGAGGTCGATAGAGGCCATTGTGTGGAGATTTGAGCTTCGATCGATATGGGAGACGGAGGACTGACGCGGACCAGAGAGAAAGGAGGCAGAGCGAACTTGACGAGGCGGCTCACGGTATAATTAGATGACGCGAGGGCGGGGGAAGTATTGACCCCCGCATCACCTATCAAACGCGCAGCCATGTGACCAGAAGTGACAAGAACTGACCGATAAGCTCGGGCAAATCCAGGCCCGGCCATACGATGAGACGGGACAGGCTTCGTGTTTTTCCCCCTTTCAAAATGTTACATACATATGTACCTGCTCATGCCGCGTCCAATCACCTCTCCCGGCAAACCCTCACCTGCCGATACGGCATCACCACAACCGGCCCCACCAGCCCGTACGCCTGCCTCGCCGCCGGCCCATAAACACTCGGGTCCACGACCCGCAGCCTGTTAAGCAGCGGCGTCGCGACCTCGATCTCGATCTCGTTGCGCCCCTTCTTAAGCCACTGCCCGACGTCGAACTCGGCGCCCAGCTGGTCCAGTGGCGGCAGCTGCTCCCCGTTAAGGCGCACCCGGAACGAGCCCGTGAAGGTCGGGATGCCGAGGACAGCGCCCGCGTCGGCGGGCCAGTCGGCGCCGAGGTCGAACGCCGTCGCGTAGGTGCCGACGCCCGATGTGTCCTCGAGCTCGGGATAGCTGGTCCACGGCTCGAGGGTGTCGAGGTGCAGCTCGTGGTGGACGTGGACCGTCTCGGTTGAGTAGACGTCGTCGGTCGGCCGCCAGTCGTCCACCGTCAGCGTCCAGTTGCGAAGCTCGACGCGCGGCGGGATTATGCCGATGGTCGACTTGATGGTCTTGCCGGTGCTGAGCTTCGAGGTGTACGTCCCGGAGACGTTGGAGCGGACGTACAGGCCGTGTGCGTCGCGGCCGACTAGCTGGGCTGTGGTCGTCACCGCGTGCACCGGGGCTTTCTCCAGGGGCGCGATCGTGATCATCATTCCTTGGTATGCCTCGAGGTTGATGTGCACCTTGATCTGGCTGTCGGAAAGCTCCTCGTACTGAGCGATCGGCGTCACATCTCCTGTCCAGAGATCCATGAGGAACGGCACTCCGTTGGCGTTTCTCCGCGGGAGGATAACGTCGGTATCGACGGCATAGACCTTTGTCTTGGTGCTGACAGCGTAGGTTGCTGGGGATGCCGCTACAAGGAGGAAGTAGTCTAGGTCGCCGTCGACGCGGTGGTAGCTGATGAGCTGCGACGAGTTGTACTGGACCTCGGGCAAGACCCCCGTCTTCACCACCCCTTCGCCAATATCGTCGCGGCTCGCGACGTTGACGACGTTGGGGAGACTGAGGATCTCGGCGAAGATGGAAGTTATCTCGGAATTGAGGGCGGATTCGCCGTACTAGCATCCTAGTTAGCCTGGCTACCTTGACCCTGCATGTACGATATGGACGCTGATCACTCACCCCGAATGCGGTCACTGTCGACCAATCGCCGACAATGAGGATAGGGAGACCTGCTTTGGCAAATTCCAGTATCTTCTTGGCCGAGGCAAGCTTGGCAACCGGAAGCTTATTTGCGAAAGCATCGCCCTCGAAGGCCAGGAGCTTGTATGCGGGACCATCAGGGGCAAGTCGCTTGTCGCGGACAGTGGCGCTGGGTAGGTCGAGAAGCGACGGTCCAATGATATTCAGACTCCATCCCAGCATGCTGGATGCCATCCAAGAGGTGACAGTCAGTACCTTGTTATGGAACTGGAGATTCACTAAGGAGGGGGGTGGAGAGAGACTCACGTTCCCGAGTCTGCAAACCAGGGGCTGTTATATCCGGCCCCGATATAGCCCTTTTGCTCGAAAAAGGCGACATCATGCTGCGGGATTCCCCGCTGCAGGATATACTGCATCCTCGAGATATAACCCGTGATGTCGGTGGCATGGTTCCACAGCGGGATCCGGGGGCCCCAGGATTCCGAGTAGCCCATGTTGCCGTTGTACGGAGTGAATGCCGCGTTGCCGGGCCATTTCGCGGTCTCGGCGTTTAGGTAGGAGAAGCCGTGAAGTACCTGATGGTTGTTGCCGCTGGTGAAGATGGGGTTCAAAGTCTTGAGCACTACACGACTCCTCGTCAGCGCTCATCATCTCCCAAGCCCGACCTATCCTGCGAGACTTACCAAGTTCCCAGGTGACGGAATATGCCGCCCCGGCGAAGGCGCACGCCTCGTTGGAGATCAGGTTCAGACCCATCATGTTCGCCGCCCCGGCCAGCGAGCGGTAATCCCCCATGTTCTTGAAGCCCAGGCTCTCGCCCTCGGGAATCGAGATCGCCGCCGACGCGGACATGGCATCAGTGGGTAGGCCGTAGACCTGGGCGCGGAACTTCATCCCGAGGGACTTGGACCACGACATCATGTGGTCGGCGTGGTTCTCGATGTACATTTCGCCCAGCGTGTCCCAGAAGTCGTTGATGACACCCCGTGTGACCTCCTCATCGGCAAACTTGTACGCGTTCTTCTGCTTGGCCTGCACCACGGCCGGCAGATAGCGGAACAGGTCGTAGCCCCTCCGCCGCTTGAACTCGCAGCGGAGCCCGGGGGTCCAGAGTGTCTCGTATTCCAGCTCGATGGAGTCCTCGAAGAAGGAGCCGCCGATCCCCTTGAGAACCGACTTGAAGGTTGGCGACAGGATGTTCTGGTCCCAGAAGTCGGTGCTGGCCGTGATGCCCGCCATGGAGAAATGGTCGATGACGGCGCCGTCCTCGGCGTTATGGGGTCCCGCCTCAGCGACTTGTCCGGTACCTCGCATGTGGTATGAGATGATGAGCCATGTGCCCTTGTCCGGCGGAGTAAAGGTGACGTTCCCATTTTCGACCTCACTCGTCAGATCCACCCTGGTGTCCAGGTCCAACACCACGGGGACGGCGGTGGGCGTACTCGCGGCATTCATCCTCCAGGCGTGCACGGCGAGGAGGGTTTTGTTGTTCACTCGATTCCCGGCAGCCTTGGCTGGTTGAGGGATCGGACCGCTGTAGGTGGCCCCGTTCGTCACTACCACCTGTCCGCCCACAACCTCCTTTTCGGCACCCACATCGTCGGGCGTCAGAGTCGGCACGGCCGCAGGGTACGAGGGCCCTAGCGCGAAGTCGATCTGGAAGCCCAAGGGCAGCGAGTGGTCGCTGGCAGCCTGGACGGCCTCAATCCACGGTTCCGTTGCCCATCCGTGGCCGACCGGGTCAATGGCAACCTTGACGCCGCGGTGGACGTCGTTGATCTCGGCGCCACCGAATCCGGCCTGGTACATCTGGTCGACCTCCGCCTTGATCTCGTCAACCTCGACCGCGCCGTGCGGCCACCACCACCGCAGCTTCGGCTTTGCCGACATGGGTGGCTCGGCGAACCCAGCGAGAACGTCGAGCCCCGAGCTGGGGAAGACGCCTTGGAGCCATGTTGACTGCGCGTATTCATCACGAGTTAGAGACCCGGTGGGCTAACGGGAACTTCGGGCGAACTCACCAGAGACATATTTCCCAAGAAGCTATCTGGACAGCGGCGGTTTGGAACTGGACCCTGTCTCTCCCAAGACGACGGCAGATATGAACTCTCCCATGGTACCAAGTCGGGGGCATCATACCCATATATGCTCTAGGGCAGCCACGGGCCAGACTGCGGTCCAGGACCGACCCTGGACTGTATGCCTTGTTCGTGAGACATTACACCGAGATAGGTTTCTATCCAAGCTAGCCTGGATATCTCACTTCCGCTAAAGCAAGTCTGGTCTTCCTGGTAGGGCGCCAGCAAACTTGCGACGTGGGGCCGAAAAATACTAGAAATTTAGGGCCTTCACTTCGCAGTAATAGTTTAGCGATTTCTCTAGGGTCCTCGTATTAACCCCATATAAGACCAACCCCCTCTCCTCTAGACATCTTCGAGCGGAGTCTAAGACACTCTTCATGAGGGGTAGTGTACCAGGGTGCCGCATTTTTTGCAGGCCAAACCTGGGGGCTGCCAGGGGTCAACCCGACTCACACTTTACTGAGAGGTGCCATAGCCGCTGCGGAAGTTCTTCAAGGTTCTTCAACGAGAGCGAGCAGGGAGTCTGATGGTCCATGGGCATAAGAAGTCGAGCAGCGAGGTACATACCATGGGGATCTCCCCAGGTTTCCGTCTCCACGGAAGAAGGAGAACCCCGAAAACGAGCGAGAGGCTAATGCATGTTAAGCAGCGCAGGCGCAAGGAACCTGGAAGGCCTCTTCGGTGCCATGTCCCACCGAAGTAGGTAGTACCCAATGATTCATTCGCGCACAGCCCCTCGGTATTTTTGCCAGAGTTCAACCGAGGGCACCCAATTGAGGATTGACCCCTTGCTTGATTTATTCTTTATTGTTTCATTTTATTTTCTTCGCTGAATTGGATATACTGCACGTTGGTATAGGTGGCAGCACTTACTCAGTACAATGCCCAGGCCCATCTCTAGGTAGGTCTGCTTGGGCGGCCTTGGAGGCATTTCTTTTCTCCTCTGGGGCGGAGCATCGCGCTACAGTTTCCTGCCTGCCATTGGTCAGCTCCCGCCAACGCGCCTCTCGCCCTCGACATCATTCTCCTCCTTTGTCTCCGATCTAATTCCACCAGCGTTGCCGCCGGCAACTCCATTACAATCCTCTCCCTCGCCATCCTGCACCCCGTCTTCTCCCGCCCCCGCCCCCGCCTCCTCCTTCCTCCTCTTCTTCCTCTCCTGCTTCTCCGCCTCTTCGGCCCTCCACGCAACCCCTTTCTTCATGATCAGGAGCAGCACCGGTGAGAACACCACGTACAACAACCCAATCAGCGTAAATGCCCACCCGGACCCCATGGCGTTGATCATGGGCACAATGACGGCACTCGACGCCGCGCCCAACAGACACCTGGTGAGGTTATTGGCCGCAACAGCAGCGCCAGCCCGGCCGGGGTGTATGTCGACGATGAGGACGTTGCTCGTGTTGCTAAACCCAGTCATGCCGGCGCCCATGACAAACAGCAGCACGCACGTAGCCGGCAGCCCGCCGCGCTCCTGCATGACCCAACCCCAGCACACGAGCGCCGCCGCGCTGAGCGCCAGCAGCGGCATGCCGACCTCGAGGCGCGCGCGCTCGATCGGGAACCCGGCCAGGTCCATCTGCCGGCTCTTGTCGACGGCGAGGCCGAGGCGCGCCGCGTGCCGGCGGTAGTTGCGGTTGATGGCCGGGCCCGCGACGAGCGCGGACGCGATCGACCCGCCCGCCAGCGGCAGGTACATGAGCCCGATCTGCAGGTCGTTGAGCCCGTACATGGAGCTGAGCTGCGACGGCATGGCCGTGGCGATGGCGTAGAAGCCCGCGAACGCGACGGCGCTGTAGAAGAGCAGGAGCCCCAGCTCCTTCTGGCAGAGGAGCACGACGGAGCCGAGCACGTCGGGCGCCGCGAGCCGCAGCGTCGGCGCCGCTGAGGCCGTCGAGGTCGTCCGTTTGAGGCCGCCGCTTGCCTCCTCGGCGGCAGCGCGCCGGCGACGCCGCCGGTCGACGAGCATCTGGCGGAAGGTGCGGTAGGCGAGGGGCGGGCGGACGGAGCCGTCGCCGACGATGCGGCGGCAGGTCTCGGGGAAGAAGAAGAGTAGGGCGGCGAGGTTGATGGCCGAGGCGATGGTGAGGAACCAGAAGATGGAGCGCCAGCCGAGGTACTGCGATAGCACGCCGCCCAGGACTGGCCCCAGGCTCGGCGCCAGCACGATGGGGATCACGGTGATGCCGATGTACTGGCCGCGCTCGGCGCTCGTGATGATGTCGGCCACGACGGCCTGGCAGAGGGCCACGGTGGTGCTGGACCCGGCCGACTGTAGGCACCGCACCGCTAGCACGGACGCGTAGTTCTTGCTGAGCGCCAGGCCGATGTTCGCGGCGATGTAGACGACGAAGCAGATGACGAAGGCCGGCCGGCGCCCCGCAGAGTCGGCGAAGCCGCCGATGAACATGGGCGTCACTCCCTGGAAGATCATGTACGTTGTAACTGTCAGGTTGATCTGGGATTGCGTGACATGAAACTCCTTGGCTAGCACGGGCAACGCCGGCAGGTAGATCTGGGCCGTGAGCGGCGAGAAGAAGGCGCTGAGGGCGGCGGCAAGCACGATGAACCTCTTCTCCCAAAGTGTGTAGATGGAGTATTTGGGCGGGTTGTCCGGCTGATCTGGTGAGGCGGCTGGCTCCTCGCTCCGAGGCTCGCCAGTCGAGAGTTCTTCCCCATGGCTAGGATCTTGTTCGTCCGAAGAGGTCCTCTCTGTTTCGGAAACTGGGCTATCTTCCGCAGGGCAATTAGTTGGATCTCCGTGTTGTAGTTCCTTCTTCTCATGGTCAACAGAGGGCCTCATGTCGTGGTGTGGTGTGGTGTGGTTTATGTCATGGATTGTTTGATTGCTTGGAAACCACATGCAGCCAATCTCTCGTCGACGAAGGCCGGGCCATACATAGTATTTATGCCTTGGCCCTCTCGGCCGGGGATAACGTCAGGGCGTTGTAGGGTGTTGTGGGGCACGCCCATTTGCCTCTTCCGAATTTTTGGTGGTGCTTCGGTGCCGAATCGGCACGGGTATGGTCGCACTAGGTTTACTTCCAGCCCCACCAGCAATGCAACAGCGCGATTACGATTGCGCCGGTGCGGGCCGACGCCAAGCTCCGCCGGATCGGCTGCTCCCAGGCCGCCATGGGTGGCCATGCCCAGGCCCGGGCTTCATGGATACGGGAACATGCCTCTCACATTGGCAAACAGCTGTTTGTTACACGCAGACCTGGTAAATTTGCGCACACACGTGACTAGGTAGTCCTCTTCAAGAAGTTAGGTTGGCACGTGCAGAGCGAGCCATTTTCTGGTATCCCCAACCAACAGCCCTGCTAAACCACAATTTGAGAGTTACCTTGCCTTCCATCTCTTCAACGACAGCGCCATGGATTCGCCAGTCATCATCGACCCCGACGGAGACATTTACCTGCGGTTGCAGGTATTTGTTGCTGAAGAAGAGCCAGCAAGCTTACCAGAAAGCTCGCCAGAAGGAAACACGCCAACACCAAGGAGCAAACACCCGCAACCAAGCTCGCAGCGGGTGAGAGTCTCATCGAAGGTGCTATCCCTCGCCTCACCAGTCTTCAGGGCCATGTTTAGCGGCAAATACAAGGAAGCTGTGGCATTGGCCGATGCTAGCGTATCCTTAGTGCGCTATACTCTGGATCTCCCCGAGGATGATGCGGAAGCCACGATACTGCTTTGCAGAATCATGCACTTCAAGACAAACGATGAGGACGATAAACCTACACCGGAGACTCTCCAGCAGCTAGCGGTGCTCGCAGACAAATACCAGTGCGCCCACGTCGTCCAACATCGCGGCGCTCTCTGGGTGAGGGGTATTCTTGAGAAGGAGCATGATCTGGCCATCGATGATCTCTGTAGCCTCCTGATCTTTGCATACGCCATGGATCTCCACGACGAGCTTCATCTTATCGCGTTCAAGCTTGTCATGTCTCACCAAGGACGCTTCTCATCCGGTTCCTCTCAGACAGCTATACTGTCTACGCACCCACTCCTATCCCATGATTTGCTAGGTAAGCATTAATAATCGGGATTCGCTTGTAATTCAGCCATGCTAACTCTACAAAGGGGCACTAGACGCATTGAGGTCCAAGATCTGTCAAGAGCTGTACGAGGCGTTAATGGCACCCCTGACCATGCCGTGGAAAACACTCGCATCGCAGTGCTATTGCGCAGCTAAGGCCGTCGGCAGGTACCTCAACCTTCTCCGCCAAGCCTCCATCTTCCCACAAGACTCGCAATTCTCCAACCAGATCCTTCTCTCCATCATATCCAAGGCAGGAGCTCTACCAAGCGTTTCTGCTATAGCCCATCGATGCGACAAACGTCACTGCAGATGCTCCTTCGATCTCAACGTAGATCTGACAGCCGGGGCTATTAAGAAGGCTAGGTCTATACGTGGAGGGAGTGATAGATATAACCTCTGCCTCAACGGCATCAACTCGGGGGGTTCGAACAAAAGGCAGCACAACTAGGTAATCGTCCCCTAGTAGACAGGTAGGTACCTACAATTAGCCATCACCGTCCTGCTAAACGAGCAAAAAATACTTCAATTCCTGTTTCCAGTTGCTAACAGCTCCACAGCCAAGCAGATGAGCCAAATCAAAATCAGGCGTATCGACGAGATCACAAAGGCGATTGATAGTCCCCAAGGCCCGCTGGTGGAGAAGGAACCCGATTATGGCAGAGTGCAAAAGAGCTTGTGGAAAATAGCAGAGGCGGTGGCGTCTGTGATGAATGATGAAGCAACATGGCCAAACCCATTCCTTTCTTCTTCCGATACGTAGTCTGAATAGAAATCCAGACTGCCATAAACCAAGCAATCCCTCCAAAATTAGCCCATGAAGACAGTTGTTTCCACCACCATGGGGACAGTGCCTGTGATCAAAGCGAAGCTTGGCCGCGCCAATACCACTCTGCTAGCAGCAGTGGGGTTTCTCTCAGAGGAGGGACATCTCCACAGGTGGCCACTACCCAAGATCAACAGACAGAGCAACCAAGGGACCAAGTTTTGAGACGGCACAGGGACCGGATTAGTAAAGCGCACAATGGAATTAACCATGGGATTACATGGCAACCAAACGCAAGCAGCTACTAATACAAAACAACGCAACAGATATAGGGCTGTTGCCTCTCGTTGCTAGTCATAAATCACAGCCATCATTTCACAATAATTGTCACTAGAATTACGAAGCAGAAAGAGAAGTATGGATGTTGGGAAGGTTTGGTGTATCTTTGTTTTGGTGGAGACTATGGTTGTTCATCGTTTGCCCTGTTCCTCCCTTCGTCAAGCTGGACTGGAGATGTGCTTGATGTATACACCGACGGACGACGTATTGTCCCGAGCAGCAGGCTGGGCCAGGTGTGGTGGTGGTGCTGGTGGTGGTGGTGGTGGTATCAGCGGCGGCGGTCTTGAGGGAGGTGATGTTGGCGGTGTTGGTGGTGGTTGTGGTGGTGGTGTCGGCGTCGTCGGCGTTGTTGGCGTTGTTGGCATCGTCGGCAGCAGCGTCGTCGGCGGTGTTGGTGGTGGTTGTCGTCGGCGGCGGTGTCGTCGGCGGCGGGGTCGGCGAGTTGGGTTGCGGTTGACAAGAATTATGGCTGGACCTGCGTTGATGTGGATTCCATTGAGGTAGATGACGGTGGGTGAGACGGAGGAGGCGGGGACCCATTCTGCTCGGGGTAATCATGGCACCGGTTAATGGTAAAGGTGCGATTGTGCTGCCTTATCCATTAACCAGGGTACCAGCGCCCAATCGAGCTCAATCTGTCCACCAGAGAAGCCCCCGTGGCTGCCGGCCATATGATTCCGGAGGGCGTCGTTCCTCGGGAACTCCATGCTGAAGATTCTGTACGTAAAGTGAGCTCTCTGCCCAAGTAGCGCCCTCTAGAACAGTCACCTACGACGAATCTCGAGGCCAATGGCCAGCCTATGTCGCCCAAAGGGCATGAGTTGTGTCGCCCAAAGGGCAGTGTCGCCCAAAGGGCAGAAGGTGAATCGACCAAAGGGCAGGAGGAGTGTCGCCCAAAGGGCAGTAGACATCTAGAGAGGCACTAGATATTAGCTTTGTGAACACCGAGGAGAAATTCCAGGCCAGCTTGAACTCTTGTAGACACTTTGAAGAGACAACAGGATTCTTTCCAACCACAGGAAAGGAATATGAAAAGTTGATACATACCGGTCATGATTCTTGCTGGACAGGCGGCGGTGCAAATTTAGTCATTCGACCACAGGTCATGTCTTGCACCTGCTTGCTGTGGTATAGGTGGAAGCAGATCAAACCATGCCGATGATGGGTGGGCCTTTTTAACGTCTTGCCCAGGACAAGTCTCAAGACTAGATTTCTAGGATGAAGAGGAGAAGAAAAGTTGTCAACAGCAGCTACGGCAGCCTCTATATATATATGTATCCCAACTTGCAATTCACTTCCCAAAGCTGGATCGCAGGGCTAGCCTAATGAACTGAGGCCATACTTCTTCACTTGATTAAGCCCACTTCACTGAGGTGGCCTTCGAACGGGCCGATTGTATCAGGGTTGTGAATGGGAAACATACCTAGGACTCACTAATTAGGTAGGGATTCAATGCCAGACCTATTACGCTATCTTAATTGTTTATGCGTCTTGTTACCTTTGCTTGGTACCTACTTGAATTTGGAGATAGTGAATAACGATGTTTGCCCACATGCTCAAAATATGCTCACACCATTCAGTGAACTCTCCTACAATGATAGTGTTGTAAAGATTTCATAAGATAGGTGTAATATAACCCCAATCTGGTCGTCTCCCGGTCGCTATGTAAAACAAAAGAACCCAAACCATCGAGTTTCTGGGGGGAACAGCTAACTCGATAACGCCTCAAGATGCTGACCACTGCCTTCAATTTTCCTGCTGACACGGCACTGAGGCTTCTGGTAGCGGCGCAAAAGACCGTTGCAAAGGGGACAGTTGTCGAACCTCAATCTTCAACTCAAAACTCCGCCTCCCAAAGAACTCCACCGACTTAAATCGTAAGGCAACCTCAATGGACCCCGGCCGGAGGCTCAAAACCAGCCCTCTCCCCGACACCTCTAGTCCATCCTCGGGGTCATCGTAGCTCAGGACTGACAGAATATCTTCCTTCCACTTAGCTGGCGAGGCTTGCCATCCCTTCCACCCTATGATGTGAGACCACAGCTCCGGCTTCTCGCTGTAACGGTCCATCGGGTCGAATCCCACGCCCCAGATGATCACAAAGTCGTCTCCGCGACTGCCCATCCAGATTAGGCCACAGACATAAGCATGATTTCCACTGAGCGACACGCTGGCATTGACGCTCGACGCGGTGACGTCGCTGCGGTACGGGAAGCGGTCGCCCACTAGGGCTGGGAAGGTGTCCTTGATGCGGTAGTCATCGCGCGTCATGTCGGCAACCCGTACGCTCAGCTCCGGAGACGAGGGTGTGTATCTTCTCGGCCTGTCTCCCAGAACTATGCGTTCGACCGTGAAGGCGCCGACCGAGATAAAACCTGGATCGTGATCAGCACCAGCTCACTTCCAGGAACAGTGGGGGGAACCTGATTAGGAAACCTTTATAGGCGGCTCGGTGCGAGAATGCCGTGGCCGCCAGCTCATTCGCTCTCGATCCTGGATCGACCAGAAAGCACGGGGCGGACAGGTAGTAGAAGGGAGTGTGGCTGGGGGGTTGATCCGTCTCCCGCCTGGGAATGAGAATGCACGCGAGTCGAGAGAGGTAGCTGTCGGCCATGTATGTGTTAAAGATGGCTAGTCGTCTGCCAGGAGTCGGTAATCCGGACTCACCCCCGCCGAAGACGGTGCTCGTCACAGTCGCCACCACCAGGTCGACTTCAAGACCATCGGGCGTGATGGACATCCTGGAGCCAGCCAGCGGACCATCAGCGGCCAGCGGACCATCAGCGGCCAGCCTGACGTTCGAGCAGTGGACAAAGTCTTCGGGGCTGTTGGCGAGGTACTGGTAGACGTCCAAGTGCAGGTGCGGCCCGTACTCGAGGTCGCGCCGCAGGTCGAAGCAGAGGATGGACTGGTCCTTGGAGTGGGCGATGATGGCCTCCTGCAGGCGCCGGAAGGCGCGCGCCCCCTCGCCATAGAGCAGTGGCATGTGGACGTCGAAGATGCCCATCAGGCAGTAGGCCATATCCTCGAGGCGGCTGGTGACGCGTTTGGCCGCCCATGACATGCGCGCCGCCACGCTAACGCTCGCCAGGAAACCTCGGAGGGGCGTGTCGCAGCAATCGCGACACGCAAGCAATCGCTTTCCAAAATGCAAGTAGTGGTCCTCGCAGGGCAGCTGCTTCTTCCGCACGAATGCCTGTTCGTCGATCTTGGTGATGCCGCTGAGCAGGCCGACCATGGAGGTGCGGTTGCCGATGCGCTGCCAGGTCTTGTCGTAAAAGACGACGGTCTCGGGGGCCATGAGCTCCTGGAGGGTCCAGCCGCGCGTGAACCACCGACTCCTCTCGACGCCCCGCTCGCCGTCCTGGGCCGCGACGTCGGCGAGGTAGGCGTAGCAGACCTGCGACCACTCGTACCAGGTGAACATGGAGTTGATTGCCTCGGAGAGCTCGGCGCTGCTGCTCTTGTCGATGCAGCAGGTGTCGATCCAGATGTAGTCGTGGCCGTCTTGCCGGGCGGTTGCGCAGCTGTCCCGGACCTTGGCGTATCCCTTCTTGGTCGTCGGGATGGCCTGGGGTCCGGCCTTGACGTCTTCGTACAGTATTTCCTCATCGTCCCACGTGTGCGACAGGATGGCATACGGAGGGGCGGCATCGACGCCGGCAAACGACTCCAGATGGAGATCGTCCGTCCTGAGGAGCCTCATCGCTGCAATGGTGGTCAGAGCTGGTGATGTTGGGTGCAGATCTGGGTCGGAGCCTCACAAGAAAGAGAGCTTCTGCTGCGCCTCGGGTGGCTGCCCCTGCCACGCCCCACTTTCGGCTGCCTCAGGCTGGGCACGGGACGGTGATACTGGCTTGGAAAGATCCAATAGAAGCGGCCTCCTCGAATGAAGTGGGAGATTAGGTGATTTACACCTATGATATTCCCTGCAGGCTATTATTGCCAACGAGAGTGCGCGGCACTTGGACAGCGAAGATGGAGGAAGAATCTAGCTTGGCCTGCCGTCCACTCACGGCGAGATGCGACGGTTCAGTTCAGATCATGATTTCTTATTACTTCCTACCTACCTAGGAACCGAGGCACATCTAATGTCCAGGCCAGCTTCGAAAGCACGTCGATTTCTAGTGCCACATGCACCCCGCAAGATGTGTTATTCTGTCTCGCCCACTTAAACGCTTGCATTATTTGACTATGGGAACACTCTTTCAACCATTTAGAGTCTGCTGAACGACCATGAGTATAGAGGACAGTCCCAAAGGCTCCAACTCTTCGCCTGGTGGTGTGGCCTATGTTCGCCACCTGCGTCCCCTCCACTGCAGGAGCATAGTAGGTATAACAGCGGTTCCTACCAGGATCCCCGTCGGGATACCCGCGCTCCGAGCCAAACCTACGTGCTCCAGCATCTGCGGGAACCTGATCACAGCAAGTAAGCGACAGCTCCACGTGAGACCTTGACACGAATGTCACTTACCAAAACGGTCCGATAAAGCCCCATATCTGGCGGACAAAGGTGATGAACACCCCAACTCCCGCCGATTCCGCAGGATAGCAGTCCACGGCATAGGTGATCATGACCGTAGTCACAATCTGATTCCCCGCAGCCGCGATCGCCGCCCCGACGATCGGCGTGACGTTCCAGTGCTCGCCAGCCCTCTCCGTCTGGACCAGGAAGACCACCACGCCGCATATGGTCAGGGCGTGCCCGACGTAGCTGAGCCAGAGGCGGTACTCGGGCTCCGGAGACTTTCCCAGCCGGCGCCGCTGCCACATCCACTTGTCGGAGAGGCGGCCGCCGACCTGCTCTCCCAGGACGGTGCCGATGATCAGCCCGATGTTCTGCAGTCCGACCTGTTGGGTGTTGAAGCCGAACTTCTCGGGGAAGAGCTGCGGGATCTCGATGGCGATCATTACGCTGCCCCATAGGAAAATCATCGAGTACGCTGCCGCGGGGACTGCGGCGCAGGGGCGTGTGACGAAGAAAAGGGGCTGGATGAAGTCCACGAGCTTCAATGGAGTCGGATCGATTCGGCGGAAATACAACAATCGTGATAGAAAAGATGTCTTGTTGCTGTCGTTGCGTTGTCCACCGGGCACGTAGCGCGACTCGGGTCCGAGGAAGAAGTAGAGCACGAATTGCACCCCGTTCGTCTATGAGGGAGGGAGGTTAGGCTCAGCACACGAGGGTTTTCCACTGGGGGTTTTCTCTGCCTACAATAGCAAGGGTCCAATAGATCCATCGGTAGCCGACCCTCAAGGCAACAAAGCCGAAGATGAATGGTGCAACTGGGACGCCGAGGGTGACCATGGTTGCCCAAATGCCCATATACCGCGCCCGCTCTTTCTTGAAGAAGGTTTCCGAGACAACGCCGCTTCCGATCGAGGCTGCCGGGGAGATAAAGAACGCAGTAAGGGCTCGGCAGAGACAGGCGGTAGCGTATGAATGGCTCGCCGCGCAGCCGATGTTGCAGACGAGGCTGCAGATCAGCGAGAGCAAGAAAACGGGCCGCCGTCCATAGACGTGCGAGATGGGGCGCCAGAACAGAGGGGCTCCCCCTAGGACGGCGATGACAAGCGACGTCAGGTAGGTTGCCTTCTGGACGGTAATTCCCAAGTCGAGGGCGATATCGACGAATGCTGACTGGATTGCGGCTGCCGTGAAGGTGGCCATCATGGCGTGGAAGGAAACAAGCATCAGGTTGACTAGTTTCTGCAGATCACCAGATTAGGAGGTTCCCCTTTCTCAAGTCCCGGCCTTGAGCGACAGTAATTACCTTTCGTTTGGGCCAATTTAGCGGATCGGCGTCGTCCATGGCTGGGATCGGGTCAAGATCCACGGTGCCATGGCGCTGGAGGAGGAATTCGCGGTGCTCATTCGAAAGGGCATCACCCTCGGACTGCTGAGTCATTAGCAAAGCTCGATGGATTTGTGTTGCTGTGTGGTTGTGAGGTTCTTGGTGGGTTAGGCCTATAAATGTTGGACTGACACTATATTCGACATTCTGGTCTTCTTCTTTGGACATGGCGGCCTTGCTCTCGGTGCGTGCTTGTGGTTTCTATGCTGAATTGATACTGTAGCTCTTCATCTAGACTTCCATGGGCAGTGGGCACTCTCGACTTTTGAATCCAACTTCTCCAGGTCTCCCCCACACGGAGCTTGCCATTTGTCTCCGCATTCCCCGGATTTTGAGCCCACTCGAGATTCGTGATCCCCCCCCCATTCTGACAAGGCCAATCGGACGCGGGTAATCCGGCGTTGTCGTCGTAGGCACTCTGATCAGCATACCCCATGTTTATCAATGCCCCTGTGACAGGTCTTGGCGCTGATTGTCTAGAGAGTTACTGACTGAATCTGGCAGCCTGCAGGTGCCAATATTTTGAGAGATCTACGGCGAATTGGGTGCTGTAGGTCGGTGGGACTTCCTTCGGGTGTAAACCAGATTTCAAATTGCCTCAGAATTGGTAAGGTAGATCATGATGTCCCATCAAGCATGATTTTTTGAACACGGCGAAATTACCTTAGGAAGAACCTTGTACTTTTTCTTTGTCCTCTGGCTTGCAGCACAAAGCAGAAGTCGGGGGATGTCTTGGTGGTCTAGACCCAGTAGATTTGGTAGCCCTATTTACACCTCTCAATATCCTTCGTTTATACTTTATGCTCTTTAGATACGTGGGCAGCCCGTGTGTCACCTAGCCCAACAAAATAGGAAACTGCTCCTTCAGATGTGCAACTATCGCATCTGGTCCTTGATTGACTTGTAAACCTTGAGGGATCGCATGTGTTTTGATACCAGGGAGGATTGATCTTGCTTTCTCCTGCATTTCCGAGCTCTCCGCCGGAGTCCACATGGAAGCACAGCACTGAGCATGGTCAATAAGTGGCTCTTAAATAGCCGCAGTCAATTGATGATACCAGGACAGACGACTAACAAGAATATCAGGGCGCAGTTCTGTGAGCATTGGTTCGAGCTCATCCTTAGCTATAATTATATCAATACCTCGTTAGACTCCAGGTGCAGTAATCAAATAAACACAGTGGCTTACTTACATGTGCAGTTTCCAACATGTTCAATAATGTAGCGATCTTGAAGATCATTAACCACGCGACCGATTAGGACCTTTGCCCTTGCAGGCGCGTTGTTCACCGTCAGTAGCCTATAAGGCCCAGTGGGACCTTCTGAATCAGTAGGAGCCATCGTTATTGTTTCTCTGAATGCTGCGCCGACGTCGAAGGCTGGTAATGCAAGTGGAAAGAGTGACATCTTTTCTGGGTTTATTCCAAGATAAGCACCTCCGATGCCGCCCTCTCGAGTCGATCGTGGGCTCCACGTTTGGGTATCCAATATGCCGACCCGCGTGCCGCAGTCTCGGGCGCCGGAAAGAACACCATAGGGCGAGGGGCGGCGGGTCTCGGGTATCCTCACGTTGATTGGTCACAGTCTCCAAAAGCGCGGGAGACTCTATGGTGATTGGCCGGAGCTGCCATGCGAGTTCCGGTTTGGAAGCGCTAGGGGCCGCGCAATTTTCGGCGGGGACGGCGGAGCAAGCACCCCGAGTATCGGCGAAACAATAACACGACGGTTGAGTATCTTAAATCCATAGTCCCACGCTAATTACTACATATGCTTGTCATCGTCGAGTCCGAGAGTAGCAGGGACAGATACAGACAGCTAATCAGGAACCCTCGCGTGCATTCTTCCTTGATTGACGAGGACGGTCTGAAGAGCTGATTCGAACCCATGGCCATGCACGACGACCAGGAGAGGTCCGGCTCCGGCCCGACCAACATGCGCATCGCCATTGTGGGTGCAGGTATGAGTTTCCCCCCTGAACGTGCTAGACGCTGTCCGGAGACAATGGCTCACGTTTCCCACAGGAATGGGCGGCTTGGCCTGCGCGTTGGCGCTGGCCAAGAAAGGCTTCACAGACATACAAGTCTTTGAGATGGCTTCCGATCTTGGATTCGTCGGAGCAGGCATCCAGCTTGCGCCCAACCTGGTCCGTATTCTCTCGCGTCTAGGCTGCTGGGAGAGCATAGAGGCCGAGGCGACCGATGTGCTAGAAGCTAGCATTCGAGGTATGAATTCCTAGTCATGCCGCATGCCATTGAACTTCGAATGAGGGACGCTCCTAACGCGAAAATTGAGAAAGATGGCGCGTCGAACCGCGAACTAACGCACGTGCACATGCCCGACATCCGCAAGCGATATGGTTACCCCCACTGCACCGGGCACCGCGCGTCTCTCGCCGCCGGTCTCTACGAGGCAGCCAAGAAGGAGCCATCGATCCGGTGGAACTTTGGGTGCACCGTCGAGGGCATAGACCAGTACACCCCCGCAGTAACCTTCACAGTGAAGCCCCGCGATGGCAGCGCTCCCCGGCAGGTTGAATGCGACGTCCTCCTCGCGGCCGACGGCGTCAAGTCCAACGTCCGGGCCCACGTGCTCGCCGAGCTGGGCGTTCCCGCGGTCGTCGAAGACACGGGTCAAGCCGCCTACCGCATCACCCTGCCGCGCTCGGCGATGGCCTCTGACCCGGAGATGCTCGCCTTGATCGACAGCAACCAGGTGACGCGGTGGATCGGGTCGCGGCGCCACTGGATCGCCTACCCGGTGGCCAGCAAGACCATCTACAACATGTCGTCGACGCAGCCCGACACGCACTTCGCCGCCGCGCCCTCGGCGACCTACACGACCAAGGGCTCCAAGGCCGCCATGGCCGACGTCTTCGCCGACTTCTGCCCGCTCGTGCACCGCCTGATGGACCTCGTGCCCGACGGCGAGGTGTGCGAGTGGAAGCTGCGCGTCCACGCGCCGCTGCCGACGTGGGTGCGGTCCACCGTCGCCCTCGTGGGCGACGCCTGCCACCCGACGCTGCCGCACCTGAACCAGGGCGCCGCCATGGCCGTCGAGGACGCGGCCGTCCTCGCCGAGGTGCTGGCCAGGGCGCCGGACGCGACGCAGGGGTCGGTCAACAGGTGTCTCAGGGTGTACGAGCTGCTTCGCAAGGAGCGGACCACGACCCTTGTCGATCTCGCGGCCGAGTCTGGGCGCACGCTGCATCTGGGGGAGGGGAGGGCCAAGGAGGAGAGGGATAGGCAGTTTGCGGAGGCGAGGGCGAGCGGGAAGAAGGCGGTGCCGGATAAGTGGGCTTCGCCTGATGTCCAGGAGATGATTTATTCACATGACTGCATGAAAGTGGCTGCGGAGAAGTTTGATGAGCTGTATAGAAGTCTGGCTTAGATCTTAAATGAGCAGATATGTCTATGACCCTCGTGTCGTCCACAATATCTCAATCATCCTGTAATTATTTCCCAAACGCTTCCTGCCTATAAATTCAGCATCTTCTCATCTTAACGCCCTTAGATAGCACTATTGGTACATAAAACCCCCTACATCGAGATTGTTGATCTGGTGTTCCACACCGAACCCACCAGCACTCAAGAAATCATTGTCGCCGAGCTGGCAAAAGAGATCATCGACGGAGGTCATAGTGAAGTCTGGGAAGCTATCCCGGAGGAATGACTCATTCGGCAAGAGACTTTGTTGTAGATCGTGAAAGATTTCTGATCCAACAGACCCAGCTATGCTGTTCTGCCTCCTTGTGTTGGACGCTGTAGTGTGGTGTAAACTGCGTCAGCACGACAATACTGAGTGATTATTCGACGAGCTCCACGGGTAAGCACGTAAAAGGAGTAATAATAGCCTACCAATTACTCTCGAAAGCTGAATATACCGAGTCAGGCAACGGTGGGCTTTGAAACTCATTATGCTGGAACCTCCAATAGATTTCAGAGTCTCGAGGCCTTCGAGCAGCAAGGATTCTGCCTCGGAGCTTGTGAGGCCAAGAGCCGATGGCATCGTTGCCGAGAGTATAGAGGTCATCCATAAGGCAAATAGGTGCAAGCACATCGTGAAAGCTATGATACCAAAATGGTGAGAACTCTGGCATAGAACAGGACGGTGCTGTTGGGGAAAACATACCTGTAAAATTGCACACCCACCATACCGCGTTGCGTTTGAAGAAAGGTCTGTCGTGTTGTAAGATGCCGCGGATGATTCGCTGGAACTCTTTAAGTGCCTGCAGATCGCTCTTTAGGACAGACGCAGAGGCGTCTTGTAATATCCCAACCGCGGCACCGTCGGCCGCAGGGTCTACGGCTCGTTCCAAGACGGCTATCAGCACAGGGCCACTCGCTAGCATGACAGTCTTGTAGTAGTAAATAGACAGAAGTAACATATATCGCTCGGTGTGGAATTTCGAGGCACACCATGTATTCAGGTCGGATTTCTGACTCAGAATGCCGAAAGGACTGATGCCGTCGCGCCATTGCCCCAGTCGTGATAGGAGCTCTATGGTTTTTGCAATCAGATCTCCCGGTGCCAAGTCGGATGGCGAGCCAATGTTACAGCCGTAGATGGAATCTATAGAAATTCCCATGATCTCGTGTAACGATCTAGACATTGTTAATGGCGTCGGGCGCTTCAGAGTTAGGGCTAACGGGGGTGCCTACATGAGGTGGCGGAAGCAAACCAAGTTCTCCATAGAGGACGGCATTGTGACAGTCCTCGTATGATGCATCAGGACCAGACTGTCTGCAATCTCGGTTCGAACGTGTTGTAGTGGAATCAGACATGGTCGACCCAAGGCAGCACTCAGAATCCTATTCCAAATCAGCATCGAAGGCATGACAGGCTTTGCCCTCGAATGATTTACCTGTCTTGGTTCACTACAGCCAACCAGACTTTTGCACGGAGCTCCTTTTCCAGCGTGCCAAGACCCTCATAAGAAGACGGGGAATGAAGTCCAAGCTGGTATGAAGTCTTGACTGCGAGGGAATGTGACGTGAAGCTAGCCATCGCCCGTTGGCTATTTTGCTGGAAGCTTCCTAAGAGAAGCAATGCTTGGACTGTGTTCCATCAGCGTCTATCGACGTCGTTTGTCCAAGAGATACATCCGTATAGATCCGGCATTACTCACCCGTCTCTAGATTCGAATTGCACACTGTTTGCTCGTCTGCTAAAAGCAATGCCAGGGCCCGGTGGTAGAAAGGCTCTGCCGGGCCAGCATCGGTTGTAGATAATGCGTGAGCGAAGACAATATTAAGCAACGCCTGAACAGATCGCGAACGTAGCCTGCCGTTGTCGGGCCGCGCCCGCGCCCCCGTCGTATCCACCTCCCTCAACAGAGCGGATTCATTGACGTATGGTAACACAGCACCAACCGTGTCCGAGAATCTCGTTATCCACTGGATAGAAGCTAGGGGCCCGGGTAACATATCCTGGTTTTCTTGCGTAGTTGGATGGTGGTCCAGGTCCGAGGACGTCTGTGGCACGGGCGTCCGACCGGGACCTTCGTTGATCGGGGTTTGTCTTTCACTCTCATGAGAGAGAAGCGCGCCACGATGCCCGGAGTTTGCAATGGCATGTGTCAATGACCGAAACAATGCATGGTTGGAACTCGGGCCTAAGATGTTTAGTTACCCTTGGTCCTCGGATGGTAACATGTGACGGGAAGCTTGCAACTTACCAAAGTAGCCGATATCAGCTGCCGGCCTCTGATCAAAGGCACCAGTGGCTATGATGTCTATGGCCGATTCGGTATTCGTGCTGTGGCTTCCAGCGTCCGAAACGCCACCATTGCTCATCTGAGCAGGTGATGTTTTCTCCTTTGGCCCGTGACCGCCGAAGGTGACGTTTGAATCCATCGTCTGCCCAGTGGTCGTGGAGACAGCAGCCAGCTGCGCCTCGAGCTCATTGACCCTGTTCTTCAGTGCCCAGCGAGCCCTGTACTCTAGGCACTTAGTTATCATGTTTCATGTCTGAAAAGGGGGCGTGCGAGTTGGAGCTGGACTGACTTTCGTTCTTCCTGGCGCTCCATTCTCTTATCCCGAACGTTTTGTGAGTAAATGCATTCGATATTCTGCCTTGCGCAGCGGCCACAGGCAGGCCTGTTGCTATCGCACTGTTCTGGTTAGTAAAATAGGCCATGAACCAGGGACACCGCCATCCACAATGGCGATCAGTAGCTAGCTAGTTAGCTTACTTTCGACTTCGTCTGGCGGCAAGTGTTGCAGGCTACAGCGGCTCTATCCCGCTTGGTTAGTGGACGACTGGTGCATTCCATTGCGCAATCATCCATTAATCGGAAGACTAGGAACAGACGATAGCGAAATCATAACAGTCTGCCCGCCGGTGTGCCGATGTTGGGATGTTTGGGTGGCGAAGATTAGAAGGCCTCGTGGAAACAGAAACAGGATAGAAAATGTATGTGGCCCTCGCTCCTTCCTGGCACTTGTTGCGCTATATTATAGCGCCATCTTAGCGCAGTGCGGGGTAATGTGCACTCGGATCCGCTGCTCGGAGAGAATGACGAATGGAGGAAGGGCATCCATACTTGTCGCCCCCGTGCATATTACTTTGGGAACCCTTTTGGGAAAACTTAGAAGCGAGTAGGCTTCCTCGAGACAATAGGAGCATGGAAGGACTTAAGGCCGCATGACTGTTCCTTGGATAGGCAAGTTGGAAAAAGATACTAATAAATAGATACACTGCCCAATTCAACGTCATACCAAACAAACAACCCCTTACTCCCTTCTCTTGGCTCTAACAAACAGTGGGCCTTCGAGATCACTTATACCCACGCTGATGAGGCTGGGCAGTTTGCCATAGAACTCCCCCATTTCCACCCCCTCCCTCTCCTTGGGATCAGCGAGTTGAAACTCGAATACACGTAGCAGTGTGCTGACCAGCTTATAGATGTTGGTCTGCGCCACCGTCTTGCCTATGCACTGACGACCTCCCAACCCGAAGTGCATCAGGTACTTTGCCCGGGCTGCAGTCTCGGGCACCTCCCACCGCGAAGGATCAAACACGTTGTGATCCGGGCCCCAGACCTCGGGGTTGTGGTGGAAGGCATGGTTGCAGACAGCTACCGACGTCTTCAGGCGGAATGTTAGCAAATCGTTCACTTCGAAAACGTCCCCCTTAAGCCAAGCAATGATACTTACTCCTTGTTTTATATGGCGGCCGGCCACCATGATGCCCTCCGGAGCCATGACTCGTCTCGCCAGCGGCATAGTGAAGACCGGTGTGATGCGGAAATTCTCCCTGACGGTCTGGCGCAGATACGGAAGTGAATTCTCAACCTTGGTAACAGAGTAGGCGGGCTGGTCAGGCTGGAGAGGTTCAAGGTTTGCATCAATCTCAGCAACAACCTTTGCTAAGATGTCTGGAGCGTGGAGCAGGTGATAAAGCAACAGGGTAGTCGTCGCGCTGGTGGTATGGGTCCCGGCGATGCTGTATTCGAGCAAATAGATTAGCAATCAGGGAGAAATGGACCAGGAGGATGTCTCCTTACATGAAGCCGAACGCCTCAGCCTCCAAGTCTGACTGTTTCAACCGTTCGCCAGTGTCCGGGTGTGTAGCCATGATGAGATTCGTCAGAATATCCTTCCTCTGCTCACCCCCCTCCTTGCCGTCTTGCACCTCGGCGATTCTCCGTTGGACACACTTCGCCGCCAGCTCTGCGCATTTAGCCCGGCCCTCGAAGAGAGCCCGCAAGCCAGAATGCGGCACTTTGGGGAGCCACGCTTTGAGCCTCATCGTCATGGCAGGCCAGGCGCCCGTCGCGGCGGCAAGTAAACTGTGCTCGATGACCGGCGGGACCAGGGATTCATCGTCGGTGAGTTGGACACCAAAGGGCTGGCTGAAAGCAAGTTCCCCAAGGACGTCAATGGTATAGTAGTGGAGAATGTGCTTGAGATCGAACACCTCCTGACGCCTGGCAAAACCCTCAATCTTGTGCCGCAAGATGTTGATGTTGATATCGAGGTACTGCTCCATATCCTTGACATAGGACATCGAGAAGCTGTGCGACATGTGGCGTCTCCGTATCGAATGCACCTGAAGCCTGTCAGCAACATATAGACGTCTAGGAAGCAATTCAAGGGGTTGGGATCTTCACATTTTCATCCCTCATGCCAAAAACATTTGGAGTCTTTGCACCGTAGGCGTCGTAGAACTCTGTCTTGGGCATGTTGCGGGCGCTCTTCTGATATAAGAGGGGAATTGCATCCTCGGATGTGACGCTGAGCTTGTCTGGGCCGTATCGTACGAAGGGACCGTACTTCTCGTGAAGTTCGGTGAGATTATACGGCTGCTTCAGAGATAGGAACTGTCGCACTTGCCAGAGGTCCGTTATGGACGCCCAGAAGGGGCCCGGATAGCAAGCCAGTGGATGGAACCATCTTTGGTATACCACATACACCAGAGGCACCAAGATGCCAAGCGCAATCAGTATATGGACAGTCGGAGGGGGTGAACGAATAGCTGTGAGCAAGAGTGAGCCCATGGTGACCGCTGAAGAGAGAAGAGAGGACCGATATCATCCAATGGATTGATGGCCCGCAGTTGAGCTCGCAGAATCTGCTGCATTATAATCAGATCCGTTCATGGAGAGGTTTATGCTGACGGCATATCGAAACGTTGTCATCATTCTCGCTCGCCAGCACTCCAACTGACCAGAAAGTTGGCGAGCCAATAGGATCAAGGTTATCCGCTTACAGGCCCCTTAGTACCCCGGATGCGGGTGGCCCCCCGCGAATTACGGGCCGCTAAGACCAAAGGTACTCCACTAAACGACAGGTGCAAGAGCTCTGGTACATGGAAAGGGATGAGCAAGCTCGGGAAGACCAATAAATTCAGGTCGTTGAAACTCTGCATCGTAGGCTCTATTTGCGGCCCCGGCTCATGAGTGCCGCCAATCGGGTCGTTATGCACGACTTAATCACCTGACTCTCGAACTGCCGTCCCCCTTGGGCTAGACAATAACACGCTCTGCTTCGTCGTCATGATCATCGTCACAATGTGGAGTTTGAAACAGCAGTAGGGGGAAGATGCCTGCCGAGGCGGCTCATTGAAGCCGGACGGACGGCCGAATGAGGCCCACGGCATAAGGATTAGCAATTCATCAAGCTCTCTACGACAACACAACAGATACTTTCAAGTGGCAATTCAACACTCGTCATTGTGCTCGGCATCAGATATCTAGTTACATGCTGTCTTGTCCTAACGCCCTGCCTAGGCAACCTGTCCTGAATCCAGAGCGAGCTGTTGATTTTCTTCTCGTTTTCCATCTTCCCGGCTAAGCTAATGCCACTGACATATCCATCCTCAGAAGACTGGAAGAGAGTGGTGACTTCGATGACCAGAATATTGACTTGGCTGGATGTTTTGTGAATGCATGTTCTGAGCTGGATGTTGTTCTGAGTTGTTTCGAGAATCGGTGTTGTTTCGAGAGCAAGATGGGTCGGCGAGGTACATGTTTCCCCTGGTAGATGATTGATTAGCTTGGCTGGATAGGTAGCAACATGGAAGTGACAGCTTGGTAATTACCTGAGCGGGGAGATCAGTCGGAGAACCGACTTCCGTGCTGCCCTCAGCGGGCGTCGTCTCTTCGGGCGTCGTCTCTTCGGCCATCGCGCCCAGGTCGACAGCGACCGGGTCGCTATTGCTGTGTGGGTGTCTTTTCCGCTCCTTCTTCCTGCGCAGGTAGTCCTGCGTGTGCTGCCGCTTTCATCGTGCACAGTCGTTACACTGCTGGGCCGCGCTGCGGCCCCCCAGCGAGTGTTCCGGGCCCTGGAACTCCTCGACCGACTTGATTTGTTTGCAGACCGTGCACCTCTTGGTGCCGTCTGCAAACACGGGATACGGGACCGGTGGCGCTGATGGGCGGGCGGGGGCAGCAGCGCGAACCTGGGGACCAGCCAGCTGCTGCGGGCCGTCAGCGGGATGGTTGGCCGGGCCGTGGAACAGAAATTGGCCGGGGGCGAACCCGGCGGCCGCGTCAGCAGGATAATAGCCCGCGGGAGGCGGGACGGCGGCTGCAAAGGGGTGCTGGTAATAGCCCACGGGATACGCGTGGGCGGGACCGGGCATGGTGACGATGACTGGAGCGTGGCGCCGACCACGGGAGGGCTGGGCGTGCTACAGCGCGTGTTGCGAGGGTGGAACCAGCGGAGACAGTCCTGGAAGCCCTTTCGATCGTCCTCTGGACATCGCCCTCAGGGCAAATGAGCCTTTTCATGTCATGCTCAGGAGCTCGTCCACAGGACAAACAAGCCTTTTCATGTCATGCCTAGGACGTCGCCCTAAGGGCAAGGGGAGCAGTTTAATGTCGTGCTCAGGACGTCGCCCCAAGGGCAAGGCGAGCAGTTTAATGTCATTGCTCAGGACAGTAGCATTCACAAAACAAAGGGATAACGACACACCAGTTTGAAGATGACAGTGAGTATTTCCTATGATTGCTCTAAGTAGAACTCCTATCGAGCATTGAAGCAAGTCCCACCATAGACACATGGCTTCCCAGGCGACAGCTGGCAGGTGTTGTCTAGCTGAAATATGGTTTGAGGCTCATGTCTCGGCATCTGACTGAAGGTGGGTAAGCATTGTGCTAAGTGGCTGGTGGCGGGATAGGCTAGGTAGGTGCCTTAGGTAAGTAGCAGAGAATGGAAAGTACATACCAGTCTTGGGTCCCCCCTTGGTGTTCCTGCTAGATGGGATGTATGGTTCATAACACTGCATCAGGAAACTTGTGTCTCGGGGTGGGAAGGCAGTGCTGTCAGCAAGGGTGGGTGTGTCTGATGACAGCTTACTGTGTGATATGACGAACATGCTTTGTGCATGAGATTGTGTCTTTGATCAACGCGTCAAAACTTACCTGCCAGGTCATTGGAAGTATTAGGGTGCTGTGTGGGAAGAAAGGGCGCAGGTGGGAGAATGCTAGAAGGGGTTGAAGACAGGCCATGGGAAATAGAAGAACGGCAAAGGAAGAAGCAGAAGATATATGGTGGTGTCACCGGGCCAGGAGTAGGGGAGATAAGGATGGTGAAAATGGCTCCGGGGAAAAAACAGGTGGGCGGGAAAAGAAAACAAACCGTGAAGTGTGTCCTAACCTACCAAGTAAACAGGGTCTTTTCTGCTGACACCTACCGCTGAGATATCTCTGCTTGATGATGTCACATCGAAACATGGAAGGGGGACTCAACTGCTGACGAAATATCTGGTGATATTATATTGCCGCAGTTAGATGTCGGTGGATCGGAGAAAGCTTACAGGATGAAGTTGTCGGATATTGTTGAACAGGTTTGGATCTTGATCTCTCAGCAGAATCTGTAAAGTTCGTGATGATATGTGGAACTGTAGAAGATCAAAATGCTGGGGAGCTCCGGAAGTAGCAGAAGTAGAGGTAGGAATGGAGGAGAACAAGTGCTGAGTGTGTGTGATGCTGCTGTGGGATTGTTGATGGTAGGAAGTTGGGCAGAGGCGGGAAACGTCCAGCTTTATATCCAGGAAGAGTGGCCCGTGCAGCCTGTCAGGGTGAATTACCTAGGGTCTTGGGCCTGCTCGAGGTATTGGTGAAGACGAGTGATATGATAGAAGGGCTGGGGAGGGAAGTACTGTCCCAAAGATGGAAGGAGCCCTGACCCCCTATATAGAAGGGTAGTGAATGACGGCGCTGCGACCAAGTGAGTAGCAGATATATGAACAGGGAGAACTCCTTCCAGCTCACCAAGCAGAAGTGAAGCCTAGGTTAGGAGATAGCATTGAAGAGACATGTGATAAATATCTAGACATGCACAAATCATGTGAATATTGCACCCATTCCATCAAGATCTCACACAAAGAAGCCAGGTATAGAAACTAGAAAGGTGTGTAAATAGCTCCAAGCACCGCCCTCCTGTCCAAAAGCTAAACAAATCTATTCAGGGGGAGATCTGTCCGAGGGTCCATCTCGCGAGGGTTCACCTGTGATGTTTCAACTCAGGCCACCAAGATTTGTCTGGTGCAAGACAAACAAGCAGGTAATTCCCATAGAAGTAGCCAAAGCGGCCAACTAACCGTTTCACATAGCCATTCCAGCCCTCCGGGGCTCCGTCTCGGTCTCCATCTCCTTCAAGTCCTCCAAACCTCAACCAAACCCCTAACCTCCCTTCCCCTTTGGTGGGGGAGGAGGGAGAAAACGACAGCAAGTCCAGCGACGGTAATAAGCCCTGCCTCACGAAGGGCACGCAGCCCTCTTAAGCGAGACCACCTGGGTCTTGATGTGCCCTCCCCTGCCTCCGAAGACAACTGACCTGTTGATGGGATGGCAAGCGAGCACCGCCCCTCAAGTAGTGTGCAACGAACGATAAAGAAGATATGGTCTGGCTGGCGTGAGAACAGGGATAAATACTTGTCGTTCAACAAAATCTCCATACCGCGTGGGCTGTAATGCGAATATCCAGCCAGACGCTGCCACAGGGTGAGCTTCAGGGTGCCACGTGGTTGAGAAGGGCCGGCCCAAAGCACCACGCTTTTACGTAGGTAGGGTAGGATCTACGCATTCCAACGAGCATCAGGAGCTTCCCGTGGCAGAGTCAGGGATCCGATACTTCCTTGAGGGGGAGATAAAATGTTACATCCATCATTTTTGCCCATTGTTCCCTACCTCAGCCAAAGATATCAGTGACGACTGCTGAAGCTGCTCATCCCACCCCTCAGGGGTGGCTTGGTAAGACTCGCCAGTCAAGACGAGATCCCTGGTTCCTGGTCCCTGGTCTGGTGGTAGCGTCGTTGAACAGGTCGACATCATTGAAGACGAATTCAGGAATGCCCAGACCACCCTGTCTTTGGGTGGTCACGGGTTCGTTATCTGGAGCCCGTAGTCCTTCTCGATGAAGGGCTCTTGGCTGAGGGATATTGATGGCGTAGACTGCGGGTTTCCAAGCCGTAAGGCTGGCTCGGGTGCAAATTCTGATGCAACCTTTAGTGTGGTGGGAGAGGTTGCTGGAGCATGCAGCGGCAGGCCTTGGGGGTGGGACATTGCCAGGCACGCCTCGGGCCGTCCTCCTTCCCCAGCCCGATGATCCCTATTCTGCCATCGTCGGTGCCTCCACTGAGACTTTCCCATACACCATGTCCATTCGTAAGGCATGCGAGCAGCGCGACACCCAACGCCCAGCCAACCTACTAGCCAACTGCCCCGAGCCAGCTGCCCCGAGAAGACCCGCCAGTGTATAGTCCCCCCTGAATGTGACCCGTGCTAGCTTAGCTAAGATGCGGAGGGAGCTGCCGCGCCTATGGGGGACGGGACCGGAGAATCGGAGAATAAACTCGGCCAATTAGCGCTCGCCGTCGGTCAATCGGCCGCGTGTAGCTCGGCAACGCGCGCTTGAATCCATTCTCCTCGCCCATTTATACTTTGGCTCTCCTTTTATAGCCAGCGTGGGTGTTGCTGTCCCTCTTTCCTTTCCATTTCTCAAGCCGAAATGCAATTGCAAAGTGGATCGATCCTCCAAATGCAACATCGCAACCCTTTGGTCACCTCCCCCCTCCAAGTCCAACTTTCTCAAGCCAAGGTCCCTCAAATCCACTCTCGGACTCTCCCTTACATATTCCAATTAGCCAGGCCGAAATATTCCATGCAGCACCCTGTCTGAAAGCATGGGAGAGCACAACCACCAAAGCAGCGACTCCCAGACGTTGGGCGAAGGAGCAAGCGCTGAAAAGCACCCGGAAACTGGGCAGGCCAACAGCCATGTTGACGCGGCGCCTGTGGATATTTCTCCTCGGAGTATCCATGGTTGGAAGGTAGGTCACCGATCTCCCTTTTCTCCAGCTTGATTATGGAGTTTCGAGTTGACTGAATGAGCAGTGGGCGGTGGCCTACATGGCCATGCTGTCGACCACGTTTCTTTTTGCCCTAGATAACACGATTGTACGTCGTCTCAACATCATTTTCCCCACTCGCCATACCATCCATACCATCCCTACCCGCCCTTAACACCGAGGACAGGTTGCCGACATCCAACCCGCCATTGTTCACGATTATGGAAACGTCGAGTTGCTCCCCTGGATCGGAACCGGCTTTGCCCTCGGCACGATGGCAATACTTTCCTGGGGCAAAGTTTACGGCATCTTCAATATCAAGTGGGTCTACACTTTTAACATCCTGATCTTCGAGGTTGGTAGCGCCCTATGTGGTGCTGCACCCAACATGTCGGCCCTGATAATTGGGCGCGTCATCGCTGGCGTCGGCGGCTCTGGTATGTATTCTGGCACCCTGACGTATGTGTCTGTTTCAACGACGATGAATGAGAGACCGGCATATATGGCTGGAAGTACCGCCGTCTGGGGGGTGGGAACAGTTCTAGGCCATGTGGTATGCTGAATCCCTTCGCCCCCTTTTCTCCCCCTCTTCCCCCTCTTTTTTTAAAAAAAAGGGGGGAGGGTGGGAGGGGGGGGAGGGGAACCACACACAGCGCCCGGGAGCCGCTCTGTTGTAGACAAGACACTAACAGTGATGCAGGTTGGCGGGGCTTTTTCAATAAGCAGCGCCACATGGCGATGGGTGCGTACCAAACCAAATTCACCACGGGACGGAGCGTGACGGGGCGTGACCTCCAGACAGGAACTAACATTTTCTCGTCAGGGCTTCTATATCAATTTCGTCATAGGCGCCGCTTTTGCCCCAGCATACCTGTTGCTGTTTCCATCCATCGATCCTCAGCCCGGAAAGACGTCCAAGGAGAAACGCGAAATGATGGACTGGCCAATGACAGCGGTCTTCTTGGCCGGGTCTGCCTGCTTCGTCATGGTAATTACATTTGGAGGTAGCCTATACTCTTGGAATTCTGGAGCGTTGATAGCCTTGTGGACGGTGTCTGATATCTTCCTAATTGTGACTTTTCTCCTTGCGAAATTCCATCCCGGCGTCTCCAAAGACCACAGGCTGTACCCTGCCCATTTCCTAAAGCGGCCCATCTTGATGAACCTGCAGCTTCAGGTATTCCTATCGTCAGCAATTATTCTTGTAGGTGCTCTTGCTTCTCCTTCTGAAACGCAAATTAACCGCCGGCAGGCCATGACATATTACATCCCTCTCTTCTTCCAATTCGTTCGGGTGGGTGCCATCGACGAGGTGAACGAGTAGTGAGAGTTGCGGCGGCTGACAACCTCTAGGGAGATGGCCCGCTTGATGGGGGAATCAGACTCCTCCCGCTAATTGTCTTCATGGTTGTGGTATCTATGGTCAACGGCGTCCTCATGTGTACGTTGTTCACGGAGCGGGCTGCCTGCCGTGGTATGAGCGATGAAACTAACAGTTCCCGGGAACAGATACCATCCATGCCGATACTCCGAATACAAACATATACGGCTACACCATCCTCATTGGTGCAGGGGCAGGATGCTACATTGTAGCCGGATTTTCCATTGTCCAGTCTCTTGTTCTTGTTACGGACATTGCTAATGCTGTTGGAGCCATGACGATTGGTAGGTGACTTTTCAACCTAGATCTAGCCTGGTATCAAAAGGTTTCCACCCATCCCGCTAATGATTGTTCTTTTCCTTGCAACAGCACAAGACCTAGGAATGGTTCTCTTCCTCGCTATTTCAGGGAGCATATTCCAGAACACAGCAGTCCAGAAGATCGGCAGCGCCCTCCCCAATGCCTCGCCAGCCGAGATAATGCAGCTTATGACTGGAACCAGCAGCGCTGTCTATATGGACTTGTTTGAATCGGACAAGCGGGTCGTCATTCCGCAGATCACCGACGCTATGAGCAACGTCTGGTTCATGTTTCTGGTTGCCGCGGCCCTGAGCTTCGTATGCTCCCTGCCTCTCGGTGTAAGTAACACATTCGAATCCAGCACGCCTCGTGGTTTGTCCTTCATACTAAGGTACCCTGTCCCTTGTAGAAGACTCGCCTTGTGACGCATTGAGACCCGCGCGTTGCATATGACAGTCGTCAATGCATATGTCCTAAGAACGACAGCTATAAGCTGAAGTTAAACTACCTAGGCTTAAGCTACTTAGCCTAAGCAAAAGCAGCGAAAGGTCATGTAAGCTAACGGGGAGGGGGGTGATCATATTGGGGCTATATAACAACGAAATTAAGTTAAAAGCAAGGATTTATCTAACTAGAAGCAACAAGTAACATGCTCCATTGCCACCCTAGTCTAAAGCTCTTCCGATTTCACGGGGGATGTCTCGCAACTCTTGCCACCTACTGGCGGGATGGACGGTACGATAGCTCCGAAAAGCTGGCGCCTAGGTGCCCCATAGTACCACATACTGTCAACCCTCTCCCGCCATCTAATCAAGGCGCAACAGCATTGTTGGAAAGGTCATAAGCATCCACTGTCTGCCACTCGCCCTGTGGCAGCTGACGACTCGAATATCTGTAGTGGGGAGCTGGCGAATACTGTGCCTCTGGAGCGGCCGGGTTCGGGGTGTCATATCGACGTTGGAAGATGGATGGGGATATCTAGAGAGTGCGGGCCATCCTCCGTCACACGCAAGGCACGTCCATCGCTCCAATAGGCAGGTAGGCATGTAGTCAGTTGCCCCTTCCCCTAGCTGCGAGCTGGAGAGGCAATCTGGCTGCCGAGGGCACCGATTGGATCGAAATAGCCGCAAGGTTTGTTGAGCCTCTAGCGGTCTCCTGTGGGCGATTGGGCGATCAGGGGCCTTCCCTGATTTGGCTCCTGCGCTACTGCTGAAGAAAAAGCATAAAGAAACAGTGCATGCAGGTTAAATGTGGGTGGAGAGGGCGTGGGGGCCATGGCTCGTGCGTGCTTCCCGCTGATTCGCGTCACTGGCGTGCTGTTTTGGGACATGCTCCATCTCCACTCCACTGCTTCCATCCTTTGTTCCCGGAACCATCAACAACCTCTGCTTCACCTGCCTGTTCAGCCAGGACATTCCCCCTTCTCCCATAAGCCTGAGCTCCTGTCTGATATTTTTTGACGCGCTTGGGGGACTCAATTGGTAACCCTACACGCGTGGTTCTAGCCAGGATACCCCGCACTGCCTCCCTGCCACTTTGACGCGTCCATTTGCAAAACCCCCGGTCTCCAGCCACCGCCAACGCGCAATCGACCCGAGTTCGAGCTTCTCTGCAGCACCACCGCTGTGCTTATATTGGCCCTGTGTCAGGTGTAGGACTGAAGGAGCCAGGTTGAACTGCCAGACGCGAGGGCAGGGTCTAGGAGCTATGGTCTGACTGTGCGAGGGTCGATGGTTCAAATGCTCCCGACAGCGCGCAGGACTCTCCATCTCCCCGGGCCCTCTGCCCGGACACAAGCGCACTCCCCAATATGCCGACCGTACATGTCACACCAGAGTCGGCCCTGCTGCTGCAAGACATTGCAAACTCGCTGTACAAGGCGAAGAAGGTTGTGGTGGTAACCGGTGCTGGAATCAGCACAAACTCTGGCATTCCGGTTAGTCGACGCGTCTCCCAGGGCATCTTGGCTCCCGGTGTGGGACCCCTGCTAATTATCAAGTCAGGACTTCCGATCTGAAAATGGCCTGTACTCTCTGATCCAGGCCCAATTCGACGCCGCGACCAATGAGCTCTCTGCGAGGGATGAGCCTCGCTCTCTCTCTCCAGGGCTACCGACCGATGCTTCTCAGGGGCCACCAGCGAAGCGGCGAAGAGTTGTGTATGATGAGGCTGTGCCTCTGTCCAGTGGGGCGCCTTGTCAGGATGGCGCCGAGAGAAAGATTGGGCCAACAAAGTACAATGAAGAGGGGAAAGCAGGGTCTTGTTCTGGCCAGTCGCCATTGCAAGAAGACTCTGCAGGGGGCACAATGATTGAGGATCGGTGCATCACTGTGTCGTCCCCCTTGTCAGATCTTCCAGACTCAGAATTTGATGGGATGGGGGAAGCTTTGGAGCTCCCGTATGGTGTTGGCTTGCCCGATGTCGAGGGGCGTGAACACTCTGCAACTCACCCCAATGGACCCCCGGGGGTGGACTATGAGCTCCCAGTCAAGGAGGATCCTTCCACGGGGGTGAGGATATCGCCAGCGGCCACTCCCAAGCTGCTTCCTCGGCTGCCTGAGGACCTCGAGCTAATGGGTCCAAGACTAGACGGGTCCTGCTCCTCGGGTTTTCGTTCCTCCCCGAGAGCCTCAACGCCAAAAACCTCGCACCTTTCTTCTGATTCTGAGCTCCCATCCTGCCCTCTCACCTCATCACCTCTCTCATCTCCGCCTCCAATCCTCTTCGACCCGTATGAGGACTCTTCATCAGGGCAAAGCTGTTTGCTGAAGCAAGCTCCCTCGTCTCGAGCCAATTCCCCATCTCCATCTGAGAGTGGGAAAACTTCGCCGGCCTCAACACCACTCCTCGCCTCACAATCGAGCTTCGGTTCCTCAACTTCCTCACTTGCGGCCCTTCCGAACCTCAAAGGACGGGATCTATTCGACTCGTCCATCTGGGCAGACCCTGTCAAGACCTCAGTCTTTTACACCTTCACCACTACTCTAAGACAGAAGGCGAGAGATGTCTCGCCTACTCCGAGCCATGAGTTCCTCGGGGCGCTGCGAGATTGCAGGAAGCTCGTCCGTTGCTATACCCAGAACATTGACCAGCTCGAAGAACGAGTCGGCCTCGCCACCTCCCTTGGCCTTGGACCAGGGAGCCGCGCCAGGTTCTCCACCAGAAGCCGTGCCTCGGGTGTCGGCCTCGCAGGAAGCAGCGGCTGCTCCGGGGATGCACAACGGAAAGGAGACTCGGCAGAACAAGCCAGAGGGTCAAATCCAGAACAGCAAACGCGGGAGCCAGAATCGAAACTCGCCTCGGAACAAGGTAAAGCCTCTCCTTCTCAAACTCAAGTCTCTCTTCACCAAGACTCGAAATGCGTTCCGACCCAAGAAAGGAAAGACGGGTCAGACAAAGGCAGCCGCCGAGAAGGTGACGCAAGAGCATCACCAATCTCCGACTCCGGGCCCCGTCAGCCAAGAGGTCAAGGAGGCAAAGATGGATCAGCCACGCCGCCGAGTTCGTCGCCGCCCCAGGACCATTCGGGCAAGGAGGGCGCCCAAATTGTTCGGCATGGGCACCAAGATCCTCAAGCCAAAGGCGCGGCCGCGCCTGTCGAGCATCCGGGAGTCGCGCATGATTGCCCAGGAGGACATAGTCCGGGACCGACGCATGCGGGACGGGCGGATACTTCGAGGCCAAACCGAAGGGATACTCTCCAGACCCCTCCCCCCTCTTCCGGTCGGAGCGAGCACTCCCAGACGGCCAAACCCGACGCGGCCGACCAGGCTCCCCCAAAGAATCGTGCCCGCCCGAGCACACTCCCTTCCACGCTCTCCGCCCCCAACCGGGGCGTAGAGTGTGTCTTCCTTCACGGCTCGCTAAACTGCCTCCGGTGTTTTGTCTGTTCGCGTACCAGCTCGTGGGACGAGGCGGATCGAGAACTAGACACACTAGCGGGCCGACAGCCGACGTGTCCTCATTGCGCAGGGGCCACGGCGGCGAGGGAGGAACGGGGGAAGCGCGCACTCGGAGTCGGCAAGCTACGGCCCGACATTGTATTATACGGAGAAGAGCACCCGCTCTCACATCTCATCAGCCCGCTCGTCCAGCATGACCTGTCTCTGGGTCCGGACATGCTTCTTATTTTGGGGACGAGCCTGCGCGTCCATGGGTTGAAGGTCTTGGTCAAGGAGTTCGCCAAGGCAGTGCACACCAAGGGAGGCAAGGTTGTATTTATCAACTACACAAAGCCCCCCGACAGCGTGTGGGCCGACGTCATCGATTACTGGATTCAATGGGACTGCGACGCCTGGGTCGTCGACGTGAAGGGTCGAAAACCCGCTCTTTGGTTGCCTCCGGGCAGTGTCCTCGAGGACGAAGAGCCCAAGCCCGCAAAGACGAAGCGAGAGAGCAACGGAGATGAGCGAAAAGGCAAGCGAGAGAGCAACGGAGATGAGCGAAAAGGCAAGCGAGAGAGCATCGGAGATGAGCGGAAAGGCAAGCGCGATGCGGGCAAGCCCCAGCGAGAAAAGAGCAGCTTGTCGTCGCAAAAGAAGGCGAAGGACGCGGCCGAGCCGGCAAGACCACGCCGCGGTGAAGCAAATCTCACCCGCGACACCAAGAGACCGGTGGCTGTACGCGACGATAAAACCAATGGTGCGTTTTTGACGTGGAAGATCATGAGGGATCTTCGAAGAATCGCAGGCACATCTAGCCCAAGCGACTTCCCGCCGCCGGCCTCAGCAAAAGCAGGTGCAACAATTGCAGCGCCGAGGAAGAAGTCCCGGAAGTCTGCCCCAGCAATTATGGAGTCCTCCGAAAGGCCTCCCAAGAAACCGAAGCGGGCCCGGGCTACTGCCCTCCCCAAGGAGATTAAAGAGCCGGCCCCCGCCCCGATAATCCCCGACAGCTCGATATCCGCCGCCGTCAAACTCAATCCGCGGAGGAGGAAGGCGAAGTTCATTGAGGGCTACGAGCTCGAGATGCGAGGATCCCGACTGTCTGGTGCATATTTGACGCCGACTCCGCTTCTTCCCGCCACCCCCACCGCTATCCCCCCCACCATCCTTCTTCCTCCCCCCGTCCCCCACGGCGACGTAAACATGGGCGGTGTGGTGTCGCCCACCTCCGTCCCCAACCTCTCCCCATCTCATTCCCGATCCTTCAGCCTACCACTTTCCCTTCCCCCGTTGAACGAGCTCGCCTCTCAACCAGGGGGGACGCCGGGGAAGCCCGAACCCCTGGAGCCGTGGGTCGGGAGCCTCGGCCCGCCGTCGAGGATCTCGGCCGACGTCGGGGGCGGTGACAGGTGGAGGCACAGCATGGCGGACCGGCTCGTCGACCCATTCTTCCTCGCCGACCCGCTCGGCGGCCAGCTCTGGCATCCGCCAACGATGGAGGCGGTTCCCGCCGTCGCGGGACTGCAGGGCGAGGCGGCCAACTACGGCCCCAACGAGCAGTTGAGGAAGGAGCAGGATGCTGCGTTGGTTCTCTCGGGTTTGAAGGCTGGGTTTACGTGGTGAGACGGTCCGTCAAGTACGCTGAGGGAAAGGGGGAGGAGGCTCTTGATTGGGATGACGCGGCATGGCATGGCATGACACGATATCACATGGTATCATGACGGTGTTGGTGGCGTTGCAGTGGCTCGGATAATGGGCCTTTTTTTTTCTTTTTTTTCCTATCCTTTCCTTTGGCAGTGTAGTCTCTTGCATAGACAAACATGCCTGACCGTCACGGCCATTCACTCTTAGTCAATATTCTTATCCCGAATCCACCAGCCGTAAAGCTGGCTCGAATTGATCGATTACTCGGGTGCCCTGCATCTACCCTGCTTACCCGCGACATGGCATTGCCAGCCTTGATGGAAGAGTTGCCTAACTGAACGCGAAGTGATAGGAAGCGGTAGGTACCAAAGATGCATGTTGTTTTTTTCGCCCTTGACTCTCCTGGCTCATCCCTCTGCACGGAATACCCATGTATCGCATACATATTCCCTACAGCTCTTAGGTGGCATGCCAACCTCGGCCGGATGGGAAGTCTCCTCCGGGTTGGAGCCTCAGTAATGCAAAAGTCTTGACCACCAAGGACTCGGGTTGCAAATCGACTGGTTACCTTGCTGCCGGATACGCAATACAAAGAGATACCGAGAAAACCACGGGTTAGACCATTGAGCAAAGGCTCGTCGAAGAGTTGGGCTTGGTTTCGATCACTTTATCGCCACTCTAGTAATATCGATAACTTCAAAATGAGCCCTGCGTTCCTTTCTCTACCTAGGATGAGGGCAGTCCTTCGGTGATATTCCTGATATTCCCTATTATAGACTCTATCGAGGTCCATACCATCATGGCATCGGGAAGTGGCATCTCACGGGAGCCGAGGTTTCCATGATATGTATGCTCATTTGATAAACATCTCATTGTTAATTATGAGAAGTCTCCCACGTGAGATAGTAACCTTGCATTTTGCCAGATTTACGGTCTCATGGCAAGGTTGTGGAGAGGAAGCATGTATTTATTTGCTGTACAAAGAGGTGAGGATAACATATCTACACTATCCTGATTCAATATCCGCCATCGTATGTGCCCGGATTTCAACAAGACGTCCAATTTATAAATGGAACAGAGGCGTCGAAAATCAGTTCTCTTTCAACAACCACTCTCCCACATCATTTGTCGTATGGACTTCGATGACATCGTGAGTGTGGATTTTGGAATGCGCTCAGAATACCCAGACTCGTGCGGCAAGCTCGCCCGTTTCACCAATAAAAATTCCACTACTGACACAAGACGGTTTGATCGCCGTCATCCCAGCAATCCCGCTCCATCTAAGCTTCCACACCCCTACGATTGGCTGGTCTTGGCGGACGTGTCGGAGATCTCTTAGATCTGAAACCCAGGGACAGGTCAAAAGACGTCCCCCCCGCACAAGATCGTGGAGAGCCATGGCTTGCAGGGGGTAGATTCATATGTAAAGCGACGTTCCCCAGCATTATTCGGGAATGTCCTCACGCCCAAGCTATCGTAGATCGATTCCCTCTTTTGCTTCCACCCTCGTTTATTCTTCCATTCTAAACTAGTAATTGTATTTATTTTTATTTTTGGCGGCTGGCCTGCATCTACATTTCCAAGATGGTTTCTTCACGCTCCTTCAGCGCAGCGTCAGTTCTGTCGCTCGCTTCGTCTGTTCTGGCTCAGACCTGTACTCTTCAATTCGATGGCCGCATACCGGCGGACTTTGGTGTTGCCTCGTTTGACACCGCGAACAACTTCTTCAGTTCGGGCAATGTCTTTGGACAAGGTATGCCGCTGCCGTCTCCGCATCGCGATAAACCATGAAAGCCGAGACTGACGCCGAACAGGACTGAAATTCAGCCAATTGCTCAAGACCCCCGCCGCAACGGGATCCCTGGTACGTGATTAACAGCCCTCGTTCTCCGTGGGCAGGACGGATGGTGCCGAACCCCTCTGACCGCGTCCTCTCAGTTCGACACCAACACGATCCCCGTCGAGGTGACCATCAGCGACAAGTCCATCTTCGCCCCGAGCGCCGACAACATCCAGACGGGTTTCCGACGCGCCGAGCTGCTGCCCGCCAGCAACAGCGGCACCGACCCCAGCACGACGGGTGTCAAGACGCTGCACTTCAGCCTGATGAAGGACGCCCAGCGGCCGCTCAACCTGTCGCACGAGTACCAGCTCGTCTTCCTTGAGAGCAACGACTTCAGCACGAACCAGCTGGTCCTCAAGACGGGCACCCTCATCGGCGGCGGCGGCGGCGCCAACCCGGACACCCTCCAGCTGTTCGGCAACGTCAACTCCCCACAGCTCCTCTTCAGCACCCCCTTCACGCCGGGCGTGTTTCACAACTTTGCTGTGACGCTGGATTTCAATAAGCTGTGAGTGCCTACCCCACCACCACCACCACCCCCGCTTCCTCTCAACCCCCGAAACCAGTGATCTGACAGTTACGCGGCACAGCACCTCGCAAGTCTTCTTCTCGACAGGCACCGCGGCCCTCAAGGCGGTCACGCAGGCCCTGCCCAACGACGTCAGCGGCCAGGGCCAGTTCCACTTTGGCGTGCTGAAGAAGCCGACCGACGGCGGCAATGACATTGTGCACAACGGCTTCCAGGAGGCCGGCATCGACGAGGGCATCATCTACGGTGGAATCTTCCAGGAGGACAGCTCGACGGGCTGCGTCAGCCTGTCGCCTTGATTTTTTTTGGGGTTGGGAAAGCCGACACCTGAACTTGGGTGGAGCGGGGGTTCTGGAAGGTTTTATACAGGGGCTTTCCTCTGAAGGATATGTTGGGGTTGGGGAAGGGGAGGGAGCGGATGGTTGGTTGCGGAACTGGAAAGGAAATGTAATTATACCGATGTGGGCAGCTGGGGAGCTACTATCCTCCAACTTCTATTACACTTGAGACACTCGAATGCATCTAGATAAGGAGAAACGGCTCGGCCGGAGCATCGGTCCATCCCCGATCCATGAGGCCATGGACGTAACAGCAACCCACTAGCTCAAACCCCTCCGAGGCTAGTCGAGACTTTGGCCGCAGGAGGACAGGCATCCGAGCACCCTTCATGACGCAGATGATGTCGCCTTTCCGAGAGTCTGGGGGGACGATGGCCATTCGACCGTTGGCGGTGACGCAAAACCGATTCTGGTATACGACGCCAAGGGATGATCTGAAGAATGGCGACGCTGCCACGGAAGCCCGATCAAACCTTTGGACTATATCCTCCATGTCCCTGTCGACATTGGTAGAATCCGCATCTATCCCCGAAGTAATATGTTGGATGGCCCGGTACATCTCTGGTTCTATCGAATCTCTGTTCCAGGCAGCCGTGTTTCGAAGACGTCGCTGCATCGCACGGCAGTCCAAACGCATACTTGCAGCACGAGCCACCTCGAAGAGGGAGAAGTGTTCGTGCAGAGCCTCATAGGCCTCCAGGCATTCAATCGTCGACGGTCGATGGTCAAGATCGGAGATTCGGTCGCCCAGGACGGTGCGCACGAACATCTCCAACCGCGTGCTGCCCTCCTCGGGGTAGTGAGCCGCACACTCCATAGCCATGCACTCGGCCGCCTTATACCACCCTCGAAGGGTCCGGTTGTCCTCCACCGCACCCTCCATGGCCATGAGCTCGGCCGGCCTATACCGCCCTCGAAGGATCCGGTTGTTCTCAACCGCGGTCGTCTCGCCGCCCATCTCCAGTGCGTCTCCGAGTAGCTCGACGCGGTCGCGCTCCCATCCCTGCACGGAAACCACGAGTGGGTTTTCCCTGTCTAAGACCACCGCCGCCGCGTGATCGGTTCCTGCACTGTAGGACGACACGTGATAAGGCCCGTTCGTGGAGCCGCCGTCCCAGTCAGGCACCCACGACGGCAGGTTGGCCGCGCGCCTCGCTCGGCCGGTGCCTGCAAATTCCATGGCATCGAGAGATGTTGCCTGCAGGAGGATTTCCCACATGGCGTCGACGTAGAGCGCCTGAAAGTCTATGCGATAGTCTGGTGTGAGAGTCGAAGATTCCATGAGCGACAGGAGAGCGTAGATCTTGTCCCTCTCGTCCTTGCATTCAAACTCGAGCGCGCATTCCAAGGCGGTCGCCAGGGTCAGGTCTCTCGAACAGTCAACGTCGCCGCGGAGCTCCAGCATCACATCTACGTTGCATAGGCCCCTGAAGATCCGCTGCCTCTCCTTGCTGAAGAACGAACCGTCCATCTGGGGAAAGTTACCCATCATGTGTTTCCCCATGAGGATCGAGAGAGATTGGCGAACAACGTCCCAATCCATGCATACGTCGCCGTAAAGTAAATGCAACTCTTTGGACAGGGCCACTTCCTGAACTATCCACATCCGCGTGAACCAAGGGTTGAGAAAGAAATCGGACAGGGCGAGCCACTGCGGTCCCATTGGGTCGGCGGTAGCATCCTTCAGCTGCTCGACCGAATACCCCAGTCCCTCTTTCTTGTAGCGGAGTTGTGCGAGGAACGACTGCACAACGTGGGCCGTGCTGCAGGGCCCAAGCCACGCCACCACGCGTCGCGCATTCGCATACAGCGCACCCATCATCTGGACCTGCGAGGCTCTCTCGTCGAGGTTCTCCTGGTCTATGCACAGCCCGTCGATCCACAGTAGCCGCTCGTGCCATCGCGACCGTCGTCTTGCAATAATGGAATACGCACTGTCGGTCACGTCCAGACGCGTCGACTCGTCGTCACCTTCGCCATCATTATCGATAACAACGAACCGGACTAGGTCCGCACTTCCCCACACGTACGATACGGCCTCGAAGGGAGGGGCGGTTCCGAGAGCAACGGTCTCCAGCCGGCATCGGATGGGCTCCGAGGGAAGTCCGGGGAACACTCTGAGAAGCCGGATTTGCGTTCCTATGAGATGACGGTACTGGTACTTCTCTTCGGGTTGATTTCGCGAGGAGCCGTGAATTCCACCTGATGGCTGTCCCAAAACCCTCATGAGGGATTTGGCCGCACGATTTGCCAAAATCAGGAGCATCCGGGTGGCGTAGAGAACGATTTGCTCCGCGGCCCAGACGACGCGGTGTCTGACGACTTTTCCCGGCTCTTCGGCCGGGCGGTACCGTATCCAAAGCCACGGCTCCTCGTTGGACACCACAAGCGCCCTAAGCAGAACGGCAATGGCGGCCCCGATATTAATGGCAAGTATTCCGCGAAAGGTCTTGTAGTGTGCCATGGCTTCGGCCACGATAGAGAAGAAGCCGCTGAGGAGAGCTCCTACCAGAAGCAGCCTGACTTGGTCTCGGTCCGAGATGTCGTCCTGGAGATGGTCGACAAACGGGATATATAAACTCTGTACCCAAAGCCAGCAACTGAACAGCCTCGTGAAACTGCCAGATATGGCTGGAGGCATCATAGCTAGAGCCGTGAGGACGAGAAGAGGCACGTGTGGCAACTGCCTCCTGGACACCGCGTACAGTAGATGAATCGCTAGAGTAGCACCTGCATATGGCGCGAGGCTCTTTGGGCCGATAAACATGTCGCAGAGCCTGAGGATGGTTACCGGAAGGAGAAGTTGCAGCAGACCATAGTTGATGGTCTCGTGCTGAAGGCCTAACCACTCCGGAACAGCGTCTTCCTCGAGCCACTTTAGCGCAGGCGGCTGGTCTTGCAGTTCCTTTGCTTGCTTGCGAAACAATCTGTTTCCCGGGCTGCTGTCCTCCAGTGCTCGGTAGGACGATTGCACCCTGTCAAGATATGCCCGCCACATTGCGACGATTGGCGCCCCTCGCTGTCTCGAGTGTCACTAGTTCGGCGTGAGATGGACCAGTGTGAAAATGGACCGGCGTTCGAGCTGTGGCGGCCGGCGTTATAGACGCTTGAGATAATTGACAAGCCCGGCCTAAAAAATTGGAGGCCTCATGGGCGGGACTGCTTGAGTGGCAGATTCAGGACATGTACGGCGTTTCACGAGGCTGTACAGCTGAGCAAGAGCCGCGGCGCAAGCCACTCCTTGGCAACCACAATGGGAAAAGGCCGACCTAACGTGGCGCCAACTATTGGAACCACACGGACGGCTGTGCCTGCAAAGCTCCCTGAAGACATTTTCTCACTTGTTGCGGCACTACCCTTTCGCCGCCGACCCAACCCCGGGATATACAGACGAGGAGTTCAGAGAAAAGTACGGCGAAGAAGAGTATAAATAGCTGGTTATCGGGAGGGTCGTGCAAAGAAAGCGGTGGGGACAGAAACTTCCAAGGCACGAGCAGGAATTCCTCGAACAGCACCCGGAGCTGGCTGAGCAGTTGTAACAATCGTTCGGCGGCGCTTTAACCTCGGTGGAGGAAGCAGATAGAGGGAAATGAGACTCTCAATGTCCTATGCAGGTCAGGTGGAACGGACGGCAGGCTCGAGTCCTCTTCTCATCTCCAGCAAGGGATATTCTAATTCTTAGACATGTCGCGAAGCATCCAAGAGATCTTTGATGTTAGTATTTGATCCGACTCAGAGGTCAATATAGAGAGGGGTATTACTTGTAGTAATCGGTCTTCCTATTCGCTTTATGAGGTTGGGGCAAGTTTCAGTCGTTTCCGCACTAATGATTCATCGAGATTCGAATGAATGCGGAGAAGTGGGTGCTTCGTACTAGGACGTCGAAGTCCGACGGCGGACGTGTTGGATAACAGTTGCCGATGAACGCCGGCCACCCAGTTCCTTTACTCGTTTATATTCTGGTCGGGGAAGACTTTGGAAATCTCATCAAACCATCCTTGGATAGCTAGATATACGTCAAAGATATAAACCCACGATTGTCGATCGGATTGCAACGTCTATACTTTATAGTACAATTCATATTAGCGGAGTACCATGTCGAATACCGAGAAGTTGATACGAATTACCACGCTCATCCCGAGAAAGAAAGGAATGACCCAGAAGGAGTTCTACAAGCACTGGACCGAAGTACACGGGCCAATGGTTGTGGACTTCATGATGCGACACGGCGTGGTCGAGTATCGTCAGGTGAGTTTCGAACGATATTTTTTTTACCTTTCAGTTGCTCTGTTTCCCATCACATATTAACGGCGACGGCTCACAGTATCACACAACGCCCGAGACAAAGGCCCTGGGGGAGGCCATGGCAAGGGCGGCGGGGCGGCCGATGCTGAGCTTCGACGGCATTAGTGACGCGTATGTGAGGGACTTCAAGACGTTTGAGGACGCGTTCAAGGACCCGGAATATCTTGACAAGATCCGCGCGGATGAGCTGGCTTTTATCGATGTCGAGAATATCCAGATGACCATTGGCCAGGACTGGCTGGTGGTTGCGGACGGGAAGAAGGTGACTGAGCATGCTCGGAAAATTGAATGAGTGGGAGGATGACTGAATGTGAGCCGAGACTGGGGTCTCAAGTGTGCGTGTGTAGAATGGAAATGGTTCCGAGAGGGTGTGTTTGGAGTCAGAGTATAAAGTGGGGGGGTTTGCGGTTAGGGGGAGAGACATATATATAGGTTTAGGGACTAAACTCGTACAGACTACAGACGGCGGCGGTATGGCCATATCTGCATGTTCCCTGTAGGCTGGTCGGGTGGGATGGCTAGAGACGTAGCGAAGGTGGCAAAAGTCAACTCATCGTGAACTCTTTTGTTCGAACCACCTCCGTGTCACCCCCCCTTTTTTTTTGTCTCTTTTTGTCTTCTTCCCCTCCCCCGTCCCTCTCCTCTTATTATGTTTGGTGTCTCCTTGGCCTCGTTTTTTTACTCTCCGTCTTGCCCTTCTCTGAGGTGATATCACATGTACCAAGTGCTTCTATCTGAAAATGAAGTAAGGTGGATATATATGCTAAAATGGAGTGCGTGTTTGTGTCTTATTTATATATATATAGCACGACGACTTGGGGATATCTACGGACATGACTAGGTTATTCAGCTTTCGCGTCTCTATACTCCTTACGGTCTACATAACGTTGTCTGTGGAGGTTTAGAGGTGTGGTGATGAATCAAGCAAGAGTTTTAGTTGCTCTCAAACCTTGCTATTCCCAACACCTCCTTCACGAGATAGGTATGCCTGACTGGCAATTCACTTTAAAGCCGCGACGATGTGGCCACATGCCTTGGGAACTTCGAAGCTATCATGGCTATCATCCACAATTAGGTTCATCCCCGCCTGCCGTTTGGGAAACTTCTCCGCCTCCTCCGTAGATTCCCCCATCCAGTATGACAGCTTCGTTGTTGTCCAAGTCGTCTTGGACCCTCCGCCACCTGGTCTTCTTATCCCTTCTCCCTTCTAGTTCTGTGCCCTTCCCCTTGGCATCATATACAGGCTTGATCACGCCGCCGAGCAATGGATTCCTACTGAACGCGCCACCCCCCGAGGTCCGGTTGGAATCCAGCTCCTCCAGCGCATGGCCCGCTCCATCCGCATCATCGGGTATATCCTCCGGGCTCGGCGGCCGCTCGATGGCGGCCATCTTCTTGACGACCTTCCCGCCCACGAGGTCGATGCTGACCACCTGCCTCCGCTTCTCGTAGTCGGGCCGGGCATTCCACTCCATCTCCCTCAGCATCTTCTGCTGCCTCTTCAGCTCCCTAGCTCTCTCCTCGGGGCTCGCCCATATGCTCCCCCCGACCGTCGCGTCAAAGTCCGCCGCCTCGTCCCGGACAGTCGTCCTCCTCGCGTTCTGCGCCTGGAACCCGAGAAGCCTGTCCCGATGCTCCCTAGCCCTCACCTCCGCCGCCGCACCACCACCACCACTGCCGCCGACATCCCCGCCCGCCGCCGCAAGCCGCCCCGCCAGGCCCGCCGACCTCCCCGGCCCCGCGACGGCGGCCCTGCGGTGCGCGCCCCTGTCGGCGACCATCTTCTCGCGGCCGCGCTCCTCGCGCAGCTCGCGGATCATGGACTGCACGTCGGCCGCGCCCAGCAGGGGCGCGCCGCACGACGTGCAGGGGCCCAGCCCTTCCTTGACGCACACCACCTTGCCGCACGACAGGCAGTTGGGCGCCGCCGTCTGCAGCGGGTGCCGGGCCGCGACGCAGTTGCACCGCCGCGCCGCCGTGCCCGCCGCCGAGTTGGACGCGTGCGTCGGGTTCGTCGTCGCCTCGAGCGTGCGGATCGCGTCGTCGAGGTCCGCGAGCGCCGTCGAGGCCCCGTGCATGGGCGTGCCGCCCGCGATGGAGATCTTGGTGGCCGAGGTCGTGCTTCTCGAGCTTGGCCCCGGTGTCGAGCTCCGGGACGAGGGAGTTGACTTTGGCTTGGGCTTGGGCTTGGGAAGCCCTAGTTCTGACACTAGGGTGCCTGCTGCCGACGGCCGGGGCGGCGGTGGTGTTGCGGACTTGGGGACTGGCTGATTTGTAGGGCCAGGTGCGCCATTGGATGGCGTCGATGTGCCCGGCCTGCTGGATATGTAGTCATCCTCGCGGCTTTTCTTGTTGTAAGCCGATCCGGGCGCCGGGCCGGGGGCTACGACCTGTCGCGGAGCAGGTGTGTGGAGAGGACGCTTCTTTTTCGACCCACGTTGTGGCTTGGGTACTGCGTCGATATCGCTACTCCGGTTTATTTTTGCCGGTGCAGAAGCTGCAGTAACTGCAGCTGGAGCTGGAGCTGGAGTTTTCGCACCGGGATCGGCTCGTTGCGAGTTGAAGGAGGAGATGAAGTCGACGACTTGTGGTGAGTCACCTAACAGATTGGAGAAGTGCTCGACTGCCTCGTGTTTCGACAGTGTCGCGGCATACTCGAGGACTTGCTGGAGCTCGGAGTCGGGGAGTGGGAGCAGTCTAGAGAGCTGGGATAGCGACATCTTGCCGTCGGCGCTGACTTAGGTTGTATATCAACTTGTAGAAGCCTGGGATGGGAGGTAATTCGTAGGTTGCTGTTCGTGCACACCCCCACATTACTCACCCCACTATTGCATTATGCGCTAATGCAGGACGACGCCACAAACGCCACAACACCGACTTTGTGCGACATTACCATCTGGAGATGATGCTGTCGCATCTAATATTGCCTCCTCATCGCTACAGGAGTCGCCAGATGTGTTCGGATGCCTGCCTAGACCCTCAAGTGATGGATATATTCGTAAGGAATAGATAATCATGGCCCGAGCGGTTGGCATCTGCTCGTCCATCGCCTTCCTCCTCTTGGCGCCATTCGGCTCTTTCTAGGCCTCAGGCCCGTGACAGCTGATATTCGAGATCACCTTGGACTGCCACTATGGGAATGTATAGGTAGGCTAGCCGTTCGACAAGAACACTTCGTGCCCGATTACCAATGGGTCCACCCCGTTAGGCGGCAACTGCACTCGATTGTATCCATCATGATGGGTAGGCACAAATGTTCTGACCTGTGGTTTAGACGGCGTGATACTAGCGTCCTCTTGCGATGTCTTGCCTAGAAGGAATGGGACCATGGAAAATCAACTGAATGTCTAACTAGTCCCGTGAACGAAGGGGGATAACTCGTCCCTTGACGTGGCTTGCCGTGGGCAAGTTCGGGAAAATGTCCAGTCAATGTATTAGGACAAGTGGGCTTCTGTATGGACGAAGCGGGTGGGAGGTACAACCATTTGGAGCCAATCGATGCACACAAAACATAAACAGCAACGTCGAGGAGGGCTGGGCTCAGGGCAAGACGGCTGGTCCATCGGAGAGAGGGAAATGCAGCATAAGATTGTGAAAGTCGCCCTCGTGGTAAATTGTGACCTGATATGTTAGCCATCATGAGGACTTTCCCCCAGCTTGATTGCGCTGCTCTACTGGCATGCTGTTGTGGACTTGTGACATCCAAGAGCCGGAGCTCGACGAAATAACACGATTGGAAGCAATGCGAAGTGGTCGTTCAGAGAAACAGCGCAGCGGAAAGGCGGATTTGGCGCGAGGCAATGCACGACCGGCCAACACGAAAGCATGAAGGTCACTGAAGGCGACAATCCAAAAGAAACGGGCAATCATCTTTCGGACACGTCCGTAAGCTCCATCGATCGGGGCATCTCAACTCGGATAGCATTCTCCTCGGAAGGTCTATGACCCTACGTCGGCAGCCATGCCTCAACGATCAGACACCAGCCCTTGGTTGTCTCCAGCCAGCCTGTCCGCCTGTAAAAAACAAGTCCAGTCCATCTTCCCCCATATGCCGTGACCGTAAAATTTCGCCGTTTCCATGTGTGTGGGAGTGTTGGGAGGCACAGAAACCAGAGATGCAAATGTCCACCGAAGTCCACCTCGCCCCGAATACCAGGACCGCGAAGTTCGTCGTCCGGGAATCGTATCGGATCGATGCTTAGAAGACGAGCGCGGCGCCCTTGGTTTTCTTGTCGCCACTGCGGAAGGGGGAGGAAAATGTGGTTAGAAAAGGCGCATTCCAAAAGAACAGAGGAAGAACCCCCCCCCAAAAAAAAGGTTACTCACCCCAGCTCGAAGTGCTTACACCGCTTGAGCGGCAGCTGCTTCTTGGCCTTGCACGCGGTGCATTCCAACCTCAGGACGATCTTCTTGGTGGTCTTCGCCTTCTTGTGGAAGACGGGCTTGGTCTGACCTCCGTAACCCGACTGCTTGCGGTCGTATCGTCGCTTTCCCTGGGCGAACGACGAGGCCTTGCCGGCCTTGTACTGTGTGACCTTGTGGACCTGGTGCTTGTTGCACTCACGGCCCTTGCAGTAGGTCTTGCGCGTCTTCGGTATGTTGACCATTGTTGCGGTGTTGCGTGCTGGCACCTGTTTCGATGGTTGTTGATTAAGGTGGTGATAATTTTCGCAGAGTATTGGATTTTGCTGTGTGCGATGGGTGGGGTAACGTGATCCAGTTGGGGCTTAACCGAGAGTGGCTGACTTCATGGCTTTACAGCACGTGATTTTGAATTGTGGCTGGTGAAGACACACGATTGACCACTTACGTAATCACTAATCACGTGGCCCCGGGACACCAACACGATCGGTCTCCCCTTCCAAGTCACTTGGTCACAAAAGACAGATCGAGTCATGGAAGGGACGCAAATTGATTAAAAAGGCGAGGCTTCCCTTTGATTTTCCCCATTCTAAGATGAGAATAAAAAATAAACAAAGTATCCTGGTATAACTCTCCAAACTCCATTCCCATTTACCCCTGAGGCCTCAACCGTGATGCTACCCATTAACCACAATTACAACCACCCCCAAACTCAAGTCCTCCACCCCCAATCCCTCACGTGCCCCCTATGCCCAAATCCCACCCTCGCCTGCAACCCAAGCCCAACATTCTCCCCACCCCCCCAACCCCCCGTCCTCACAACCCCAACCCCAAACACCTCCTCCCTGCCCCCTCCATCGTCCTTCCCTCGCGCCTCCCCCCTCCTCCCCCTCCCCCTCCTCCTCCCCGCCGCAACCTCCCACCCAAGCCTAAACCCCATCGCGACATGCAGCCCATCCATGAACAGCGCCCGCAGTCGCGCCGGGTCGGCCTGCCACTCGGCGGCGCGCCCGAGCAGCCCGAACATGTTGCTGCCGTCCGCCAGCAGCGCCGCCGTCGACGCGATCGACCCGGACCCTGCCGACGCCCGCGGGTGCACCTGGTCCGCCCGCTGCGCCGCCGCCCAGCTCAGGAGCCCCAGCATCGCCGTCGCGCCCAAGAGGGCCTGTAGGATGCGCGTCGCGGTGGGGTCTTGGACGACGCGCCGGCGGGCGGAGAGGCGGCCTGCGATGGTGCTGCTGTCTAGGTTTGGGTCGAGGGCTGCGGAAGTCAATGTGCCGGCGAAGGTGGTTGTTGTGTTGTTGGTGTTGAGTTTGGCCGGGTCGGAGGACTGGCGGGTGAGGTCGTCCCTGAGGACTTGGGTGCGGATGATCTTGTGTTGCTTGATGATCGCCTCGGGGACACCTTGGGTGAGGTCCCGGTCGGGGTTGCCGAGATTGCTGACGGGAATGGCGTAGCGGGAGGCGACTAGGGACGCGAAGAAGGGGTCCAGGATGTGTGGGGTGGATAGGTTGGCTAACTGGCTGTAGAAATTGGCAGAGTCGGTGGGTATTGCGATAGTAACTGGTATTGCGCTCGACTCAACTACCGGCGGGTTGGATTCGAGAATCGTGAGTGAGGAGCCGAAGAAGGTTACGCTGGCGTCGACCTGCTCGAGTGACTCGTTGCAAGCCATGGCAGATATCGCCTTGACGGTGGTCCGATTGGTGTTGGCATCGGCAAGCTCCCCCCAGACATAGACCCAGTGGGATACGACGGTACCATTGTCGAGCTTGGTTTGCATGTGGTCTGTCGCTCCGAAGAAGGCATCCTGGGAAATCGCCGTCACGCCATCCAGGGGCTCTGCAGTGCCGATAATAAAGGTGCTAGCAGTCGAGTCCGTATTCCCTAGTGGCTGCTCACCGGAAAGGTCGATCCTAAGAGGGTTTACTTTACCGCCTAGGGTATTCCTTACCGTGAGGTTCGTTGCGATATCGGACTGTTCAAGCATTCTGCAAGACATGGCCGGACGAACAGCCGGCAGAGAAGCGCTGACGACCGCATCGTCGGGAATGGCGGCATTGTCCAGCGCGCCGTCGAGGACAAGCGTCGGGAAATTCAGATCCTCATATGTGAACGCCGGATAAGGCATATTGGCGTTGAGGATCAGAGACGACACGACGGCCCCATTCTCCCCACAGTCAGCGCAGGAACCCAGGTCCGGAATCGACCCGCTGCTTGCAAAGTCATCCAGGCCGAGCAGCCGGACCGGCAAGACGGCGGGGAGAGTGAGGACCGAGAAGGCCGGCGCGGTGAACGTCACGAACTGCGACGACGTCAGCAACGCGACGGTCGCAGCTGCGACGGCGACGTTGCGGAACTTGACCGACGCATACAGGACCGCGGGCGGGTACTTATCAAGGTAGTTGAGGCTGACTGAGTTCTCGAACGTTCCGCCCCGCCTCAGGGCCGCAAACGGCGCCAGGGCGCGGATCGTGTGGTCGGCGGAAGCGAAATATGTCGCGAAGAGCATAAGCACCAGCGCCGGCACCGCGGTCCAGAGGAAGTGGGCGTAGGACCTCTCGTCTGCAGCGTCACCGAGCCCATCGTTGTTCTTCGAAATACGGAGGGTGAGCTCCAAGGAAATTATTAATGCGACAACCAGGGCGAACGCTGCAATCCTGACGACAGGATGCAGAACGATTGGAAATGGAAAGCTTTCAGTCCGCTCCACGGGGCGCGTTTCGGCCTCCTGCGCCGGGGGAGACCCGAAGATCTTGAAGTAGCCGATGCTGTTTGATGAGGCGTGCTCGTAGGGCTCGACGCCGGTGAAGTAGCTGGAACCGCCGAGGCGCTCGCGAAGCACAGCCGAGCTGCCACCTCCGGCGCCTCTTAGCGACTGTAGAAGCGACCGGCTATGAGAAGTTAGGGCGGCGGTGCCGATGATGGTGTTTGGGTCCCGCGGGAGGAAGCCCTTGCGAGGCACCAGGAATGCCGCCACAGTCGTGAGGATGATGGCGACGCCGAGTAGGCCGACCATCAACTGCACCGTCAGGAACCTGACAATTAACCTCTCGTCCTCGAGAACGGCAGTCCCCGTAGCTGAGGCTGTAGTTTGTTCGGTCATGGCTGTCGAGGCCAGAATTGTAGCGTGTTGTTGGAAGTAGTCCTCAGCCAAGGATCGCAACGCGGGTCCATCAAGGAAGGTCGACGGAGGTGTAGCGCTGCCCGTCCCCTTCTGCCGCATGCCCAGGGCCAGAAACATGGGAGAGTCGACATTCACAAAGTCTGGGAGATAGAATGGTGGCGTCGTGTCAGCCATGCCGGTCGCGATATCATTCCTGTAGGAATCAAACATGGCCTGGGCGACATCCCAAGGCCCAACCTTCTCCAGCGTCCTGTTCTGCGGCGGGTCGGCGAGCTCTAGCCCGAGCAGAGTCGTGCCATTTGCCCTGATGTTCAGCCGGCTAATGATGGCCTGCGTCGGCTTGCAGAGCAGCTGAGCAGACTGCGGGATCGTCCCGTTGATAGAAACCCTCCTGCCAACGACGGGATCAGAGGGAACAGACGCTGGGTCGATGGCCGCCATGCCGAAAATGATGACCACGCGCTGGTCCTCAGGGCTGGCAGACCCAGCACAGGCGCCACGACCGAGACGCGCGAAATACCTCGACTGTCCCGCCGTGCCAGGGGGGTTATCCGGCACGACAAGCTTCCGGCTGCTGAACGGCATCGCGACGGAGCAGTTAGGTGTGTCGAAGGTCATGTTGAACTGGACGTCGGGCGCGGCATACTCCACTCCCGTGACACCCAGCCGGGCGACCTCGCAGTCCAGCCCGGCAGAGAACCCATCGACCGCCACTTCCACCTCCGTACCAGCAGCAATCCCAGTCGAGAACCGCTGGTACGCGAACCGCGGCGCCACCCCATCGGGGAGCGACACCGTACCCCCCAGCTGCAGGCCACGCATCGCATAAAACGACAACGGCCCCGCACCCGCCAGCCCCTCCGCGCCGTCAACAAAGGCAGTGCCCAGCGAGACCGGCACAGACACGACCCCCATCCCGCCGCCACCGACAGCAAGCAGCGCCGTCGAGAGGACAGCCAACGCCCCGAGGACAAGCGACACGCCCGCCGCGCACGCAACGACGCCATCCCCATTAGCGACCGCCCTCACGACCGCCCTCGCCCTCGCCATGGACACATAGTCCACCAACAGCGTCCTCTCCGCCGCCTCCGGCCTCCCCCCCGACAGGCGCACCCACGGCGCCGCCGCCCGGGCCTGGTAATCGACGCGCGCCCACAGCGCGCCCAGCAGCGCCAGCAGAGCCGGGGCCGCGGAGACCCAAAGGTAGTAGAGGAACCCTCCGTGTGCACCCGCGCCGAAGCCGAAGCCGCCGCTGCGGCGAGAGTAGTCGGCCAGCGCCTCGAGGGCCACGACGAGGCCGGCGAAGGCGCCGGCGAAGGGCAGCAGGACGCGCCGGCGGAGGTGGGAGGGGCGCCAGGGGAGGGGCATGTCGATGAGCTGGGTGGGCTTTTCTGGGCCGAGCTCGAGGTCGGGGGGTTGGTGCTGGGGCCGGGGGGATGGGTTTGTTGGTGGGGTGTTGGTGGTGGTCGGGGGTGGTGGTGCGGTTGTGGACGGGGAGTCGGCGTCGTGCTGCGAGGCCGAGTTTGAGGGGCTTATCGAGGCGGACGACATGCTTGACGAGATGCTACTTTGGGGGCTCTTGCGCGGGATGCTGAATGATGCCGTTGAGCCCCTGTATGGTCTGTCAATGCTGTCGTTCCTGTATCTCCTGGACCGGTGCCTTCTCGGTCCCTTGCCCAGCTGGGCGGACTCCTGATATGACATCTTTCCGTCCGAAGGAGAGACGGCTTCCTCGGCTTGTGTACCGGGGCTGTAATAGCGATCACCTTCGGAGCATCTTCTTCTTTCCGTGCACGTCGTCGCCAGTCTGTGCGGATCAATTGATAGGATGCCCTCAGATCGAGCAAGATATGGTAGGTTTCGATGACTCGCTACGCAAGAAAAAGGATTGAGATCAAAATTGGCCCGGATGAGAAAAAGTCTAGCTCGGCGAGCTTGCTGGAGCCAGCCAGCACTGAACACGACAGATTACAATAGAAACAGACGAATAGGTACGAAACGTCTGATCTGGGGAAGCCTGGCCCATGAATGATTGGCGTTGCGTCCGTCAAGGATCGTCGATCACGGAGGGCAATCCAGCTATTTAGATGTTCGAGCTCGACAGCAGGATCTCAGCCCACGGATACACATGCAACCCGATTCCACAGTTCCCCAGGCAGGGCGCCAACCATGTTGGGAATGTTCGTTCATCATTGTGGTTAGCTGCAAGCTAAAAGGGCTGCAGGGGGCCGCCCTCGGAGTTTCAGTGACCATGGTGGTGCAGGTACGACGAGCTTGGAGATGTCGGGGCAGAACAGACGCAAGCCATTGTCTGGATGGTGTCTCAAACACGCGGGCTGCGCCGATGGTGAGAGGGCAGATGTGTTGCGCTCGGACCGACTCGCTCCTCCTCCTCTCATCACAACTGCGGTTCAAAACGTGGCACCACTGACAAATAAACAAGCACGAGCCCCAGCCAGCCCTACCTAGGAAATGATATCATCTGCCCGTCTCTGAAAAACAATGAGATACCAAAGTAAGAAGTGGAGCTATCATCGCCGTCGGGGATTACGAGGAGGCCCGTGTCCTCATAGCTTCCTGGTGGTGAGGCCATCGCATGAAAACCGATGTTTCAGGGCTTAGGGTTGGGGTGAGCGGATCGACAACAGGGGGAAATTAGGGCCCTGTTTCTCCCAAAATGGAAACATTGAGAACACCATCCATTGCGGGGAAACTCTAGCCTGAGGATGGGAGACAATCCACTTGATTTGTTTGCTTCTTTGGGATTTCAGGTCTATGTCCATCTGGCCATCCATGCTCATTCAGCTCTTCCCAGCATCCTCCTTCAGCGACACGATCCGGTTGAGAACAATCTTCTCATCGGTACTATCTGGGTCCATTGCCTGCAAGAGGATGTCAGTCAGCCACGGCATCGAAACAACTAATTAGGCCACAAGGGGGGAGGGAAAGAGAGGAGGGGCGGGACTCACAAAATACGCCACCCTCATTCCCTGGAAACGCACGCTCTCGGGTCCCCCCTTGCCTAGCTTATTCTCGCCTGCCGCCTCGGGCCACGGGGCCCGGTTCTTGACCTCCTCAAAGCCGGACTCAATCAGTGCGTCCGGGTAGATGGTCTCGCTGTCGGGGTTGACGTCGTTCAGGAAGCCACCCTCCGCCGTGCCGGGGTCTTCCGACTTGAACAGCGCATTGTAGACGCGGACCTCGACCCGGCGGGATCCGGAGCCCTGGCCTCCCACCCACTGGATGTACGTCTTGGGCTTCTTCGACTCACGGTCAAACACCGCGCGCACTTCCTTGACTCTTCCCGTGGCTTCGTCAATTGTGAAGCTCGTGGCTTTGATGGGGGAAGGGACCTGCAGTAGCCCGACGGTTTTGCCTGGCGCAAGTCGGAAGTAGTCTTTGCTGTCGACCTCCCGGAAGTCAGACCGGTCGATATAGACCGTCTTGGTGAACTTGATCTTGCGATCGCCCATGGCAGGGTTCTTGGGCGAGAGCGGTACCGTGAGCTCCGTCCCTTCCAGCTCGTCTGCATCCTCGATGACGACAGGCAACGGGTCCAGCACCACCATCAACCGTGGCACAGTCCGTTCGAGATACCTCCGGATGGTCTGCTCAAAACGAGTAATCTGGATGATTGTCTTTGATGTAGTCACTCCCAGCTCGTTCACAAACTCGAGGATCGCTCCCGGCGGCACGCCCCTCCGTCTCACAGCGATGAGCGTGTAGAGCCGCGGATCATCCCAGCCTCGGACGACCCTGTTTTCAACCAGCGTCTTGAGCTTCCGCTTCGAGAGCACCGTCCCACTCAGACTAAGTCGTCCGTATTCGCGCTGCATGGGCTCGTACACGCCAAGCGTCTTGTTCAGCCACTCGTACGAGACTCTGCTCTGGATGAACTCGGTGGTGCAGAGCGAGTGCGTCACGCTCTCGAAACTGTCACACAGACCGTGTGTAAAGTCGTAGGTTGGATATATCTTCCACTCCGTGCCGGTGCGGTGGTGCGGCTCGTCCTTGATCCTGTAGGCAGCCAAGTCCCACATTTGAGGATTTCCGTCGGTTATATCCTGCTTCATCCGAAGGAAAGCTTCTTTGGGTTTGTACTTGCCGTCGCGCATGTCCCGGAACTTCTGGAGATTGTCTTCGATTATCTGGTCGGCATGCTCGCACCGGAAGCGAGGACTCGTACTCTTCTCGCCGCCGCGCTGGAGCTTCAACTGTTCCTCTGGAGTTGGGCGGATTGGTTAAGTAACACCATCGCGAGAAAACGGGACAGAACCCAATCGTCACGTACCATTGCAGTAGCAAACATAGCCCTTTCCCAGACCGATCAGCTTCTCTGCCATCTCGTAGAGCTTGCCAAAGTTATCGCTGGAGTGCGTGATCTGATAGGGAGTGAAGCCCAGCCAGCGCACCATCTCCTCAATAGAGAGGAAGTACACCTCCTCCTCAGCCTCAGGGTTCGTGTCATCAAACCGAAGGTAGCAACGGCCCGAATGGTATTTCGCGAAGCCAAAGTTGACTGCAATCGCCTTTGCATGTCCGATATGAAGACTGCCAGGAAGTCAGTTCGACGACGAGTGACGCGCATGAGGTCGCTGTCAAGATACGTACTAGCCATTGGGCTCCGGGGGAAAACGAGTGACGACGGGCTTAACGGGCCGCTCGTTGTAGACGTCGTTCAAAAAGCCCTGCTTGAACATGGCCTCGGGGTCCATCACGACCTCTTCCGTCTTCGGGTTAGGCTTGGGTGCTGCCTTGGGCGTGTCCTTTGTCTCCTTTGCCCTCACCTCCTTTGCCGCCTTCTTCGCGCGCTTGGCCAGGCGCTTCTTCAACTCGCCCTTGGAAACGAACTCTCCGGTTTCCTCGTCGAGTTGGAGCTTGGCCGTCGCCTCAGCTATGGCTTCAGCCATCTTTCCTGTTGCGAACTCGGTGGCGTGGAACTCAGTGGTGTGCTTGGCTGGCGAGGTATCAATTTCACTAGTCAAAGGTCTTCAGATAGGCATTTTCGGGGTTCAAATGAGTAGTGCCAGGGGCCGACTGACTTCACAGACTGTGGGTATTAGTATGACTTGGTGTCAGAAACGTGGGATGTCTCGTTCCGGGGTGACTCAGAATGCTGACGGTGATAAGATAACACGGCCAGTTTAGACCCCACCTTTTGCATCGACGACAACCTACCTACGTACGGTGAGGCACAGATATCGGAAAACATCCAATGAATGGCGACGAAGGACGACAATAAAGCCTTAGAAGATAAGGTATGCTTAGGTAGTCACTCAATATAGCATTAAAGTCCAAATTGGGTCTCGAAGGACTCTTGTATTCCGTGGAAGCTGCATGATGAAGGCAGCCCCAAAACATGGAAGAGGGTATTGCCTCTTGTTGAAGAAGCCATCCTCAGCCTGTTGAAGATCTATTTCCATGTCCCATCCATCCCATCACCGAACCGTAAAACAAAACACCTTTTGGTTTCCCCCTTTCCCGCAAACGCCGAGTTGAGAATGGCGCTTTTTTGGGTATCATCGATCATAGCTCGTTTGTTGAAGACTGTTAGGGGACACCCGACCTCGCAATATGCTGATGCTGTTGAAACAAACCCCACACACACATGAAGGCACCACACGACTCCCCGTTACATGGGTATCACACCCCCACCCGCTTTCGAGACTCTCTCGGAGTCAAGACGTCTAGGACTTGTACTGCTCACGGAAGTACTTAGCCGCGTTAACCATGTGAGTCAACGCACCCTTGACCTCATCCCATTTCCGGGTCTTGAGACCACAGTCTGCAAGGAAAGTTAGCACACAAAGTTGTTGGCCCAATGTCTCGTTTGTTGCACGTGGACTCGGGAATGGAAACTCACCAGGGTTGATCCAAAGTTGTTCAGGTCGGACTGTGCAAAGGTCAGCTGGCAATTCGTTTGAAGCTTGTCTCGGGAGGTGGGACGCTTGACTTACGATACTGGAGCATCTCCTGGATGCGCTGCTTGAACTCGTCCTCGACGGGGACACGAGGGCTATGGATGTCGTAGACACCTGAAGGCATAGTTAGCATGCAAGCGAGGCACAAGGCATTGTCTATATGCATGGGTACATACCTGGTCCGATGTGGCGAGGGTAGGCCTCATCGATGAAGACCTTGAGCAGCTTCGCGTCGGACTTGGAGTTCTCAATGGAGAGAACATCGGCATCCAATGCGGCAATGGCTGACGGACAAGTTAGCACACGGACATATTCGGATATATTGCCGCGTTAGAAGGGACGGGTTGGGCATCGGCATCGTACCGTGGAAGAAGTCCTGGAATTCGGAGTAGCAGAAATGGCTGTGGATCTGGGTGGAATCCTCGACACCAGCGGTGGACAGCTTGAAGCTGTCTACAGCCCAGCGGAGATAAGCATCCCGCTCAGATCCCTTCCGGAGAGGAAGGCCCTCCTAGTAGCTAGTTAGTGCTCCGTTGTGCTAACCATCAGAGAACCGGCGAGGGAGTGTCAACTTACCCGCAGGGCAGGCTCGTCCACCTGGATGACGTAGATGCCATTCTTCTCGAGGTCAACAACCTCATCGCGAAGGGCGAGAGCGAGCTGCTGGCACTGGACAGATTGGTGTACGTCGTCACGGGGGAAGGACCACCGGAGGCAAGTAACGGGTCCAGTAAGCATGCCCTTCATGGGCTTCTTCGAGATCGACGCGGCGTACTTGGATTCCTTAACGGTCATGGGAGCAGGGCGGGAGATGTCGCCAACAATGATGGGAGGGCGGACGCAGCGAGAGCCGTAAGACTGGACCCTGTTGGCGAGTTAATACACTAGTCGCCATATCGGAGAAAAGAGGGGGGAAACGTACCAGGCGTGCGTGGTGAAGACATAGCCCTCAAGACGCTCACCAAAGTACTGAACCATGTCGTTACGCTCAGGTTCGCCATGGACGTAGACATCTTATTGAAAAGTCAGCAGACAGATCACCACCAGGGCAAAGCGGTAGGAACAGGGGGGTGAGGGAGATAAGCTGCTCCTCTTGATAGAAGTTGAACATACTAAACTCATAGTTAGCAAAAGGCATCATAAAGACGGCAAACTGCCCGTGGAATTGCGACGTACCCTAGATCAAGCTCATCCTGGATCTGAATGGCGTACTCAATCTCCTTCTTGATGAAATCATCGTATTGCTGCGTCGTGATTTCACCCTTGGTGAACTTGTTGCGCTGGATACGGATCTGCTGGGTCTGAGGGAATGATCCAATAGTAGTGGTGGGGAAGAGAGGCAGGTTAAGATGCTTCTTCTGCTGCGCGTAGCGCTGCTCGAAAGGAGTCTGGCGGTTATGCATCTCAGGGGTGACCTTGGCCTGGCGCTCCTTGACCTTGGGGTCGTTGGTGCGGGTGGACTCGGCCCGAGACTTCATCGTGGCAGCATTGGCATCGAGCTCGGCACGGACAGAGTCGGGGTTGGTCACAGCCCTGGCGAGGACGGAGACGTCATGGCACTTCTCAACGGCGAAAGAGAACCAGTTGAAGACTTCTGCGGGAAGCTTCTTCTCGCTGGCCAAGGTGTGAGGGACATGGAGCAGAGAGCTGGAAGTAGCAACAATGACACGGTCCTCGCCAAGGGCCTCGACTGCGGTCTGCACCAGCTCGATCGACTTCTGGAAGTTGTTCTTCCAAATGTTCCGGCCGTCAATGACACCAGCAGCTGTTTCCAAAGTTAGGCAACGGATTTCCCGCCATATCAGACGACGATTTTACTCACACAAAATCTGCTTAGGCCCAAGCTGCTTGATGACGGCCTGGAGCTGCTCAGGGCTACGGACGAGGTCGATATGGAGGCCGTGGAGGTTGGAGAAAGCCGGGAGAACATCAAGGTTGTGGGCAATGTCACCGAAGTAGGTGGCGATGACGATGGAAGGAGCAGCACTGCCGAGGGCGCCAATGGCCTCGTAGGCGGGCTTGAAAGCGTTCTTAATCTCGGGCTTCAGGTCGAAAACAAGAATAGGCTCATCAATCTGTACGCTGTCGGCACCAGCGGCCTTCAGGGCCTTGAGGAGCTCTACGTAGACTGGGACGAGCTTGTCGAGGAGGGTGATGGGGTCGACGGAAGAACCCCTGTCGGCCTTGCCGAGGGCGAGGAAAGAGACAGGGCCAAGGAGGACGGGCCTGGTGTGGAAGCCAGCCTGCTTAGCCTCGAGGAATTCCCGGACAGGCTTCGGGTCCTTTGCCAGAGAGAATGTCTGGTTATCCTTGAGGGTGGGCTTGACGTAATGGTAGTTCGAGTCGAACCACTTGACCATCTCCAGGGCGGGAACATCGACACCACCCTTCTGGTGGCCACGGCCCATGGCGAAGTATTCATCGAGAGTGTCGAGTTTCTGAGAAGTGTACCGTTCGGGGACGGCCTGTGCAGAACCGGTTAGTTGAGGGATTAATAGGAATTGAGACCTTGTAGCTTACGTTGAAGAGCTGGATGTGGTCGAGAACATGGTCGTAGAAGGCAAAGTCGTTGGAGGGAATGATGTCGACACCGGCATCCTTCTGGATCTTCCAGTGAGCCAGTCTCAGCCTCTTACCCTCGGCCAGGAGGTCGGCCCGGGAGATCTTGTCGCCCCAGTAAGCTTCATTGGCCTTCTTCAGATCTCGGAGGGCCCCAATTCGCCTGTAACGGGTCAGTTTACACATGAATGCCAGAGTGTCGACATCAGTTGGACTTACGGGAACCCCAGGACGGAAGACTTGACCATGTTGGAAGGTGGGGGTGGGGTACGAGGACGAGTGCGAAATGCTGGTGGAGGGGTAAAAGTCTCTTGGCTTGGCTGTACTTGTAACGAAGTCTAACAAGGAAGAGGGGATGCAGACTCGTGTAGAGACGAGACGAGAAGAGTAAACAAGGGAAACGTAATGGGGAGTGGTGGAGATGAAGGAGAAGGGAGGAGGAGAGTTAAAAGAAGCTGACTTGGCCCAAGGGAGGAGGAGGGCGAGGTTTTAAGAATTTGCTTTTGATGCCGTAATCTGGATGGCATGGAGCTGATCTGCAGTGGGCCGGAAATTTGTCCGGAAGGCTATGGTCAGATCTTGTCACTCCATTCCTCCCGGAAAGCACGCACGATATGGGTTGTGCGCCAATTAAACAGGGCCCAGATCCCTTGCCTTACGCCGCCAAGTGGATTTTCGCAGGGATTATGCCACCGATACCGTGCTACAGCGTAACCAAGCGGTGTGAAAAATGACGCCGGCCGCCAGTGCACGCTAACGTTCTTCGCTAAAATAGTGTAGAATCTATGTGACACAGATTTCCAGTAAGCTAAGGAACAAGGTACCCGCTGCCGCGAGGAAATGCGATACTTTTCAAATGATGAATTTTCTCTTCTAAATAGGTACCTCTCTAGGTAATCGTCGGGGGAGATCTATCAAGCTCTGAACTTCGAGGACGCGATTAATCATGGAAGGCACATACATAGGTGCAGATATATTAGGTAGGCCCTAATCATTTCCATCACACCGCCTGGCCGGGCTGCTCGCTTCCACGTTCCGGGTTAGGCAGAGTCCAAGCCCACCAGCTTGTGTGCGTACACTATACCTAAGCACGAGTACGTACCTCGGACTTGCAGCTTCCACATGTTTGCCAACCTATGGAATCAATCAGAACAGCACTGGCAAGCATCCCGGGTTGCCCCGCGTTACTGTTTTGAATTCCTATACCGGAGACCACACGACATCCAGGTTTGGGTCTAGGGCGATTCAGTTGGCGTAAGGCAAACACAGCGATTACTTTAGGTAGTGTACTGCCTGCCTGTTACATCAACTTGCGAGGGTCGGGTGCTTTACTTACCGCCGTAGGTATTGTTGGTTCTTCCACCACAGCTCTTGAGCATCAAGGACGATCATTTGTACAATACTATTCCCTTCCGTCCGGAAGTGTGGACTTGGGTTCGGGATGTGTGGGTCAACCGAAATTGGTACCTATCGGGTATATTGAGATGCCGAATTCGGCCACCACCGACGTCCTACTCGGGGGATCGTGCATTTGGTCCGGATCTGTTTGTTTGCCCAGTCCCTGTTGATTTTGGAAACACAACGCTCATTCATCCATACCCACATAGAAGCATGTTGATAAACGGGCTGTGCTGGGGCTGCCTAGGTAGGTTGCTGCCTCCAATGTAGGCACACAGTGGTAAGTCACCTGGATTTGCACGTGATCTTGGCAACTTCCCAAGGCCGTCAACATGGATGTCGATACCGATGATGATATCCAGCCCCAACATCTACAACTCCCCGAGACCTTGGAGCCGCGGAGAGGTATTTTAAACAAAAGAATCACGCCCTCACAAAAAACTTAAGGAGCTCTCGAATCTACTCTGTTATTCGTAGCTCGGTTATCGATGGTCCTTTGCTCGAGCCCTTGAGCCTTACGTCATCCACTGGTTAAGGTTGCTCTGGCCGCTATCAAATAACGTTTCGGAAGGAGCTTCCCAAAAGCTTCAACCTTCTCGAAAAGCGGTATTTACGAGTCTCTATCATTTCTCCTTCTACCATCAAAGCTTCGACGCTGCTAACACTTACCCACAGACCCACCTACCTACCTAGGGCACTCACTATCTTGGCACGTGGTTGCACCCGAACTTCCCTCACAGAATCAGCTTGAGCAGGGAGCAGCTTTCTCTCTCCGGGTGTATATGCCCTTTCATCACCTTGCAAAGATGGCGGTAACTGAATCCTCCGACATCCCAATCCTTTCACTCCTGTACAAGCTCAGCAAGCTTGCTCCACCCTCACTCGCCACCAAGTTACCCAAGACTCTCAATGGGCCATCAACTCCCCCCACTCCTTCCAGGGTGCTCAACGACCGCATTGGTTTGATCCGAGGCGATATCACCACTCTCGCTGTGGACGCAATAGTGAACGCTGCCAACCGCTCGCTTCTGGGTGGCGGGGGCGTCGATGGGGCCATCCATCGAGCCGCCGGCCACGGCCTACTTGAGGAATGCTACACCTTGAATGGTTGCCATACGGGGTCCGCCAAGATTACCAGAGGATACAAACTGCCATGCAAGAAGGTCGTGCATGCCGTCGGGCCCGTCTATGACGTCCTGGAACCTGAGAAGAGCGAGAGACTGCTCGCTGGATGTTACACCAAGAGCCTGGAGCTGGCCGTGGCGAACAACTGCCAGACCATTGCCTTCAGTTCGATCAGCACCGGCGTGTATGGGTATCCAAGCCGTGAAGCTGCCCCTATCGCCATCAGCACCGTACGCAAGTTCCTGGAGCAGGACAGTGGAAGGAGGATCCAGAAGGTGGTATTTGTTACCTTTGAGGCCAAAGATGTCGATGCCTACAACGAATTTTTGCCGTACGTCTACCGCCTGCATGTTGACCGCTCAATGCTGACTTCAGGTGCCATGCCAGCCAATACTTCCCCCCTGTGTCTGAGGATGGTGGTCCTTCTGAAGATGCTGCAATTCCCAAGAAATCCATGTTCGACGAATTTGAGAAGGGTAAGGGGACCGAGACGAAGGCCGAGGCAGAGCCAAAGGCAGCCACTATCGAGTTGCCCAGTGCCCCCACAGCCAATCCATCTAGCACTCAACATGCCGATAAGAAGCAGAAACATGGCAATGCCTGACCGTTCGTTGGATGGAGCTGCCGAATTAACCTGCAGTCCAGTTGCCGCTGTAAACTTATCTCACAGATCAACAGATTAATGATAAAAGTGCTTGTCCACAAGGCCACTCACACGTGACTGTTTGCATTTCAAGGGTCCAACTGTCGGAATGAGATCGCATCTTAATCCATGTCATGCCAATACCCAACGCCATTCGTTCCCCCCGCCGTTCCTATCTGCTACCCGTTCCAGCGTATAGGTTTCCGCTCATCTCCGGTTCCAACCTATCCTACATGTTACGTGTTTCGACGTGCTCCCAATGCCAACGTAGTACCTGTTCAAGCAAAATGATACAGGTTTCTCCTTGACCCCTTTTCAACCCTCCCCCTGGTCCAACCTGCAATCAGTTTCTCATTGTTGGCCATTCTCCCCTATTTCTTGTTTCTATCTTCTACAGTCCAAGCATACAGGTTTTTCCATGGTTCCTCCGTTCCGTTGGGAAGACTCCAAGTGCCAGTCATACCTGCTCCTTGTTCAAGCATGCAGGTTTCCCCTTTTCACTTGTCCTCTTCCAACCTGTCACCCATTCCAATCTACCTATTGTTTGTTCCTGCCTGCCACCATTTAAATATCCAAGTCCTCCCTCGTCCCTTCGATATTAAGAGTCCAAGTGCTGTTCGTGCTTGCTCCATGTTCAGGTTACCCCTGGCCCCTTTCCAGCTTGCCCCTTCCCTACCTGCTACTCGTTCCTACCTGCCACCCCTTTTAAGGACACTGATTCCCATCGTCCCTTCGATATCAAGACTCCAAATTCTGGTCGTAGTTGCTCCTTGTCTAAGAATACCAGGTCGTCCCTGGCCCCTTTGCAACCTGCCCCTTACCTGCCTGCAACCCGTTCCTGCCTGCTGCCACGTTCAAGCTCACAAGTTCCCATCGTCCCTGCGATGTTAAGATCCCAAGTACTGATCGTACCTGCTCCTTGTCCAAGGATACAGTCAGGGAGCACTTGCCGCCGAGGTCCTATCACCAGGTCGGTGAACCAAGCGGGTCATCGTCCCTTCCAACCCCGAACAATAGGACCCTAGTATCAAAGCCCTAACACGATATGCCCACGTTTGTTTTTAATAAATACCTTTCAAAATTATCTCTTGCTGGTACCTAGATACCTAAATATATCTGGGCCAGTTGAAAAAAATCCTTTCGAAAACAACAACCAGGCACACCCAAAACACCAGCAAGCACCACAAAAATGTGAGCAAGATACCCATTCCTCCTTTGAGCTTCTCTAACAATGGCTAGCAGACTTGCTTGAAGATGAACCCATATCCAGACGGTATTTTGTTCGGCCCCGATGGCACTGAAGTGAGTACAGCCTTTGATGCCAGTCTTTCATGCCTTCCTTCAAATACTGACAAACGCGATGAAGGACTCCTCCTTCGAGGACGAGCCGTCTCTTCCGGCTCCCCAACCCCCCAGCTCGCCGCCCCCCGCCGCCTCGCCCCTCCCCGCCGCCTGGGCCCCCCCGGTCAATGGGTCCATTGCCGACCTCCTCGACCCGCGTGTGACCAGCGCACAGCTCTCCTCCCCGGCCCCCGGCTTCGTCCCTGCCGCCTCTCCCGCCGCCGCCAATGGGCCCGGCACCTTCTTCGCCCCTGGTTTCGTCCCTGGCTTCGCGTCGCCCGTCGCCTCGCCCGTCGTCCCTGCTGGTGTTCCTGGTGTTCCTGGTGTTCCTGGGCTCGGTCCTGCTGCCAGTGGCGCTGCCCCTGGCCACGCCTCGTCTTTCGCCTCGCCCGTCGCCCCTGTTGGTGTTCCTGGGCCCGGTCCTGCTGCCCGTGGCCCTGCCCCCGGCCTCGCCTCGCCCTTCGCCTCGCCCTTCGGTTCTGCTGGCGTTTTTGGTCTCGGTCCTGCCGCGCTTGGTCCCGCTTCTCCCCTGGCTGCGGTGCCCGGTCCCGCCCCAGGGTATCCCGTGGGGTATTACCAGCACCCCCATGCCGCCGCCGTCCCGCCTCCCGCGGGTTACTATGCTGCTGCCGCCGCCGCAGCCACCGGGTTCGCCCCCGGCCAATTTCCGTTTCCCGGCCCGGCCGATCATCCCGCCGTCCCCGTCGCCGACGGCCTGCAGCAGCTGGCTGGTCCCCAGCTCCGACCTGCTGCGCCTGCCCGCCGCCGCGCTGCCACCCGCCCAGCAGCGCCGCCGGTCCCCTCTCCCGTGTTTGCGGACGGCACCAAGAGGTGCACGGTCTGCAAACAAATCAAGTCGCTAGAGGAGTTCCGGGGCCCGGAGCGCTCGCTGGGGGGCCGCAGCGCGGCCCAGCAGTGCAACGACTGCGCTCGAAGAAAGCGCCAACATACGCAGGACTACCTGCGAAGGAAGAAGGAGAAGGAGAGGCGGAACGGAGGAGGTGGTGGTGGTCCCGGCCCTGCCGCTGGCGCCGTCGGAGCCTAACTGCTCCAGCGAGAGCCGCCCCGACTATAGGGGTTGAGACGACTGGCGTTTAAATTGTTTGAGATACCAAAGCAGCAGGAGCTGCTAGATACAACAGGCTGGGAGTTGGGACACAATATCCTCTTTGAACTTCGTATCTCGTCCAACGCTCAGTGACTAAAGACTGCCATGTGAAGGCCCTACCTGACGAAGTGTCATCTGTGTCGAGAGCATTCTCGCGGACTAGCAGTCCAAATGACCCTGTTTCTCGCACTAATAACTCCCAAGAGACACTACCCTCCCCAGCGAGGTCGTACTAGAAGGCACAGAACAAGGTAGAAATGATATATTTGAAGACTGACTAGGGGCCCGTGGCCCTTCCATGATTCCTATCTGATAAATAACCAGCGACACGATACCGCCAAGTATGGACCACCGTTCGTTCAGATATCCCAGTGTCCGTACCTCTTTTCGTCTCTCGATATGTCCCGCGGCAAAATGGCGGTCCGCTAGAAGAAAATACTTCGTTTCTCTGTTCTCAAAGGATCCTTTCTCGTCGGATATGTTCGCTGACATCGTAGTAGCTAGGTTCGTTGCTCAAAAAACTTGTCCGAGACGCTGAGCTTCCCTCCGAAATATCGACCCGCGAAACGAGACGAGGGCAATACTCCCGAGTTCAGGCCACCCCCAGCTCAGTCTTCAGCGGGCTTGGTGACTGACGAATCCTCTGGAACAAGAACACCTCGATCCCGAGATGCGCCTGTCCAAGGCACTCGCACAGGCAGCCTTATCCTGGATTAGACACTACAAACTCCTTCCCTCTCTCCCCAGAATGTCTCGGCCCAGATCAGTTGGCCGCCTGTCACTCTAGTCTCAAGCGGACAACTACGCTCTCCTCCGTGTTCGACATGCTGTTCACGTGGCTGGCGACGCTGCACGAGAAGTTGGTACGCCATATATTGGCATCGAGCAGCTGCGCTGGAGTGCGAGGCAAGATATGGTCTGGGTACCTGTCCTTGTGTGGCGGAATGGGTGGTGGCACTCGAGAGCACCTCCCATACTCACTCGTCCTCCTCTATCCAGATCTCCGACTTCTCCATCAGTTCCATCAAACTGAAAGCCCTGGAGTGATATGCCAGGATGTCGGTCCCGGGGTGTGGGATGTTATATTTGATGGAAAATGCAGCTACAAACTGCCCAAATAGCCGTGAAGCTCCCCCGAGAGACCTGTTACACCACAGCCAGCCCGAAACATCCAGCAGCCCAACCCCCCCGCCGAGAATTCCCTTCAGTCACTCAGTCTCCCCACCCAACTTCCCCTCCCCCTCCCCCCTCGGCCGCGGCGGGAACTTCAGCTTCCCAGCCGCATCCGTGCCCCAGCCGCCATATCCCGACGCGGCCGCCAGCCCGCCGAGCCCCGACGCGGGGCCGGCGTCGATCTTCCCGGCGACCTGGTTCCCCGCGACGCCGGGCCGCGTCTCGGCCCAGCAACGCCCAACAACGCAGCTGGCCGCGCGTCATCCCCGTGTACTTCTTGACGTCCTCGTCCGAGAGCGAAGCGTTGCGGCCGCTCTTGGCGTCGGCGTAGCGCCGGTAGAGCGATTTCTGGGGTGCCTGCTGCTGCGCTGCGGCCTCGGGGCCGCTGGGAGATGAGGGTTTGGCGCCCATTTTGTGCTGGCGAGACGATCCCTTTGTTTCCAATTTGATGCTGTGGAGGGAGGGAGAGATTTATGCCTCGTCTTGTCGTAAGATCAACTCCGAGGATGCTGGGCTACCTAGACGATCAAGGTACCTCCGCACTTTATGTCCACCTGACCATTTCTGGGTGAAGGATCGCCCATCCCCGCATCCCACAGAGGCTCTCTTTTGCGGCCTTTATCTAGCTCCCTGTAACCAGTTGAGGCACTGCCTACCTCGTACTGCTGATGACTTGAGATTAATGCATGGGGCATCCTGCTTGATTACTTGGGTCTAGCTCGTCATCAATTGGTGAGCTGTCCATCAACCTTAGATGGTCCACCCCTCACTACTGCGAATACCTTGGCGACTGGTTGACAATTCACAAATCCGAAAAAAAAAAAATCTAGATTTTACCTACCTAGTAGGAAAAAAGAGAAGGGGAAAAGCAAAAAGGAAATGGGGCAAACATGGTACAGAACACATAACGAGCTATTCCAGGGAGGGTAAGGCAATGCCCGGAATGCCAACGTGGTGGGTCCGGCTGTTACTGGTCTGGTCTTATAACCTAAATTCGACGTCACCTCTGTATTTCATCAATCGTCCAAAAAGCAATGCACAGCAAGCTGCCGGATCGCAAGCTACGCAGGGGATTATGGTCATCAATTCCGGAGGAAGGTTCTGAACAGCATGCCTTGTAAGCTCACCTCTCCACAGCCAACCTACTACGTATTTGCCCGCCCTTTTGGGAACTAACGACTATCGCGCCCCCCGTTCCCGCAGATGGCACCGCAACCAGCTAGAATCCCCACTCCTCCGCTTGCCCCCCGAGATCCGCAACCGCATCTACGAGTTCCTCCTCGCCGTCGGCCAGGTCAACGTCCAGTACAAGCCGTGGCAGCACCGGCGCCGGACCAGGGGTGGCCAGACCTACCACGAGGCTATCCGCGGCGGCTTCTGGTGCCGCGTCCTGCGCCCGAGGCAGAACCCCTGGAGCGGCGATGGCTACTCCTCCCAGGGCGGCGGCGCAGAGCGCGGCATGACGCTGCTGTCGCCGGTCTGCCGGCAGCTGTACCACGAGACAGCCCTGCTGCCGTACAAGCTGAACGCCTGGTCGTTTGAGAACAAATACGTCATGGAACGCTACGTGCTGAAGGAGAAGAGGCTGCCGCTGCCGCAGAGACGGGCCATAAATACCCTCTATGTCAACGGCACCTTGTCGAAGTCGTTGGAGAAGTTCTTTGGTGGTCTGAAGGTGATTGTTTGGAAAGAGGGGACGAAGTTGAGGAGAGAGGTTCTGGAATCAAGCCAGGTGGCCGAGAGGCAGGCGAGAGCGATGCAGAGGGAAATCGTGATATCACCATCGCGGTAACATCTGGCCTCGCTAAAGTCCGAACCCGAGCCAATGTCCAGACACATGGGGCACTGACACCAAGGGCCAGTGTGTTGTCTGGTCCCAGTGAGCAAGTACAGTGCCTCGCATCGGTGGCGCGCGGCTGGTCCGCACATTGTCGCCGACACTCTGGCTGGACCAGTAGATGGGGATTGATGGACCCTCGCCTTCAAGGCGATATCAATATCAAGGGAGGGGTAGCTTCTAAACAAGCATAATCCCACTGATCGACCCGGTTCTGGAATGTTGAGGTCCGCCGGCCTCGCCAACGGGATTGGCAGCTGAGCAGATACCACCTCGCCTGTGGTTCGCGGTATCATGCCTCGCCTCCCAGGGATTTTCGAGGCGTTTATAATGTTTAAATGAGAGGCGTGCATAGTCTAGAGTTCCGTAGCTCGGAGTTAGTTGTGGTGCGTTGCTTGGTGTGACTCGGCATTAGCCTGTCATCTCGCCTGGCTGGACTTCTCGACTTGAGATGCCAAACACGCTAATGCCATGACTGCCGCTCAGCTCATGTATGGGGACTGCACGTGCAGACTACATCTGCGCTGTGATGCATGGGTGCCCGCCACGGGTGACTTTACGGACCTCCGGTCTACGTCTACTGACTGCCCGGACATCAGTGGACTGGCGAGAAAATAGATCACATGTGGCAGTGATATTAGACAGATTCTCACCCCAGACCCAATTGAGACAGGTGATTCCACGGTTTCTGCCGGACATCAAGCCATTGAAGGTGGGACACAGGCCAGGTGCCACTGGGTTGGCTGGGAATGCTACTCAGACGGGCCTGGCACTGACATGGTCACCTCAGCCATGGCCCTTGAATCAACCGCCTTGGGTCACTAGGCACCGAGTCGGCTCTGGACAGGGTGACCCAACGCCTCTCTCGCGCCACGTGAAATAGTTGGATGGGATACGACATCATATGTGCATCCGGTTCCAAAGCCCTATGCTTTGGGTGAAGGGTTAGCAAGCCGAGTCCGCCTCATTCCCAATAACCCACATCCAGCAACAAGCCACTCCCACAGTTACCCACTTCAAGGCAGACGTGGGCACTAGTGAGTGGCCATGAACGGGGGATGCACTGAGTTGATCCGAAGTTGTTGACTAGCGCAATATATCTGGTCTTCAAACCGCAATAGTGTGAATCAATATGCAGCAGCTGTTATGCTGTGCATGGTGATACAAGCTGTGCTCCTGTCAGAGCCACACTTTTCCACCGGCTTCCTCCATCCTATGAGGATCACTGAGGACCTCCAACATGGGTGCTGGTGAGACCTAGTTGTTCCAAGCTCCTGGGCTTGATATGCTTCGAGACATTCCTGGGCTCCCCTTCTTGTCGGGCTGCTCTTGTAACTCGTGGATCCAACAAGCGACAGGACTCTGAATGCGGAAAGAGGCATGCCTCGATCTCAGCTTCGGCTGGCAGCATTAGAGCGGCGTTATCCGGACTGGTTTACAGCCACCCATTGAATGGAAGCCAGTCTGCTGCAGGGAAAGGAGAGCCCAGGAATGTTTCACATCGACGAGATCAGCTCTGTAGCCGCTGCAACTACTCGCTTCCAAGATATTATGTCATTGAAGTTCGCCCCGGATATAGATCCATGGCAAATGCCCGGCTCAGGGAAGAATGGCAAAAAAAAAAAAAAAAAAAAGCACTCAACGCAGCTGTTTCTCCAACCACAACAACCTCAAACGTGCTCAAGTACAGCTCCCTCTTATCAACCCAAGTAACATCAGAAGATGAAGCTAGTACCTTCCATAATCACCGCCTCACTCCTGGGGTGTGTCATAGCGACCTATGGCACGTCAGATGACAGCAGTGAGAGATCCGACCCGTTCCAGATCTCCAACTTCACCGCCGACGTCTTGGACGACCACACAACAATGTGAGCCCCAGTGTCTCCCCTTCAGCGACTCCCCCATAAGACCTCGCCTCAAACCCCCAACTAACTCTACCCGCAGCTACGCCTTCGACCTCATTTACCACCCAGGCGTGCCCTTCGCGCACTGCAGCGCCTCCAGCCCTCCCTCCGCCGTAGACTGCACCGGCAACCTCTGCGTCAGCTACGGCAGCTGCGGCGCCCCGGTCAACGCGACGACGAACACGACGAACACGACTCTGCTGTCGCCCGTCTCGTTCAATATCAGCCCCGACGCCGACGGCACGGGCCTGGTCGTGTCCATCCAGTCAAACTACCCGCAGGACGCGGCGCTGTGCGACAGCTGCTCCAAGTCCGGGCTCGGCAAGCTCGAGGACGCCGTCGAGTGGTCCGCCGCCGGCGTGCAGGTGTACACCGGCCTGGCCGAGTTCAGCGTCGATGCCGTCTTGACTGTGTATGCCGAGTGAGGGGGATGGTTGAACCCCCCGCCCCCGCAAGGTAGCTCGTGGGGCGAACCGCTGGGCGGCGAGTTGGGGGAGGGGGGAGGGCCCCTTGGCTGCACATAAGGGATTGATAGCGTTTGTTTAATCTAACACGTTGATATCCTCGGGGAGAAGCTGGGCAGGCGTTGGGGGTAGGAGACCAAAGGCGTACAATAGATAGCTTCTAGGCACAAATACAACAGAGTCACCACCCCGATTTGGCAAGCCCCTTTTTAGATCCGACGACGGATATACGGCAAAGGTGAGCCATTAAACGCACTGGTACTATCCACCCACTAGCCAAGTGATTTGACAACGGGTGTTTTTATTTGACAGGAGGTTGTGTAGGGGTCTGGTCCAGCGGTGTTGGCTTGCTGGAGCTCCCACCCGAAGTCGCATCACCACCAAGCCGACCCGCGAAATCAGTGCTTGACCACAATCTTGCCCCCCGCATCATGCGAATCCAACAACCTGTGCGCCTCCCGTATGGCGCCGTACTCAAACACCCGAGCCGGCTTGGCATCCCACCCCCCCCGGGCGATCTTGTCCACAATATCCTGCAGCGGGATGCCCTTCAGCGGGAAGTCAGGGCCTCCCAACACCTTGCTATGGAACAAGCTAAAGTGCACGCCCGTCTCCATCTGCAACATGGGGTTAAACCCATCCAGCGGCTCCAGGCCCCCCAGCCACCCGGCCTGCAGCACCCTCCCGCCGGGCCGCGCGAGCCCGACCGACTCCAACAGCACGCTGTTCCCGACCAGGTTCAGCACCTTGTCGAACCGCGGCGGCCGGTCGAACCCGTCCGCGAACCCGGGCCCCTCCAGGCGCGCCTCCGCGGCGCCCATGCCCCTCAGCACCTCCAGGCGGGGCTCCCTCCTCGTCGTGGCCGTGACCTCTGCGCCCGCGTCGACGGCGAGGTGCAGCGCCGCCTGCCCGAGCGTCGACGTCGCCCCGCGCACGAGCAGCCTCTCCCCAGGGCGCAGGTCCAGCACGGAGAACAGGCACGACCAGGCGGTGCAGTAGGCCTCGGGCAGGGCGGCGAGGTCCTCCCAGCGGAGGCCGGCCGGCCTGCGGACGACCGCCACGTTGGCGGCCGGGACGGACACCAGCTCGCCGTAGGACCCGGGCCGGTTGCGGCCCATGCCGCCCATGACGGCGACGGCGGTGGCGCCGGTGGGGAACAACTCGCTGCTGCTGGGGGGGCTGGAGGATTCGACCACGCCGACGCACTCGATGCCGCTGATCGGGTCCCACTCGTCCCACTCGCCGCGGCGCATGTGCAGCTCGGCGTGGTTGAGGCCGAAGGCTTTGACGCGGAGGAGGACTTCGCCGGGGGCGGCGGTTGGGCGGGGGACTTGTTTGTGTTCGAGGACTTCCGGGCCGCCGAACTTGGTGATGACGATCGCTTCCATTGTTGCTGACATGTTGGGCGGTGGGTGGTCCTCCGATGTTGCGATAAGGTTCACTCAGGTGTGATTGTTTTCCATCTCAGCTCGTTTCTCCATATGGGGGACTGCTGGGTAGTGGAGGGATATATAGTCAGTCCCCATGGTGTGTGCACGATCTTTAAGTTGTCGCGGCCATATCAAATGTCAACTTTAGGGCGCCAGTGTACTTGTACCTGAGCTCATCATGACGACGAAGTGTAGGTGTGTTTAGGGGATGGGTGCTTTGTCAGCCTCGCCCGGTTTGTCAGACAATGCCATTCTGTTATCAATTTGACTCGAGCAGAAGGGCGCAAGGAAAACATCTCCTAGTAAAGAGGGGCGGGTGATGAAAGATCATGAAAATGCGACGAGCTAAATTCTAGTGCAGAAATACCAAGCCAACGAATGAAATACAAATAGCAATCACCTCCTCCTTCGATCCGGACTAGGCGATGCTCTGTCCAATTCCCAGCATTCATCTCCGGGAGGGGGACATATCCTGTCACGTGCCTCCCCCGACTCCGACAGATCCCCATTCAGGACCATGTGAGCCAGCCCCGGAACAAGGGGAGTCGTTGTTCCGGGGAGAAGCATGGGAGTGAGAATACAGACCTACGCATCCATAGCCCGGGAAATCAGCATCCCTCGCAAGATAGCGGAACACAGCCGCAATCCAACCAGACATCTCGTGTTCCTCAATACACAGATTGTCCTTTCATGTTCAAAGCCCCCCGGTGGTTGGCGTCCCTTACGTTTCCGGTCGTCCCTGCATGCGTGACTAGCCCACGCCCCTTCTCCGAGGATGTTCGCAGATTCCCAACATCCAAATCCAGCGATCGGTTCAGCCGCGGATTGACTAGGTAGGTGGCGTGGCGGCAAAGAGATGGGAGATGGTATCTGGTTTCGGCCGGGTCATTGCCGACCTTTTGGGAGATGTCCGTTTTCGGCTCAGAATTCGAAATCCCGGGGTAGCCGATTTCTCTTGTTTGGGGATTTTGAAGCTGTCTATTCTCTGGGATGAAGACGGCGGGCCTGGTGGTTGCAGAGGATCCGTGACGTGTTGGGGCGCAACAAAAAGCCGGGTTGGGAGGGCAGACGAACAAAGGGCCGCTGAATACGGACCAGTTTTCTCGGTTGGGCATCCTTTGGAAGTACATTAGTACTGAATCCGGTGTGCGAGAGAGAGAAAGAGGGGAGAGAAGAAAAGGAGACGGGGATGGTAAGGGCAAGAGCAGTCTGTTGGCGACCAATGTCCCAAGTCGTCTGTACAAACTTCGGGGCGGACTCACCGTCCCGTAGCACCATTCGCCGCCCACAGATTCTCAGGAAGGCATCACTGTAGGTGAAGTCCAGCAAGCTTTTTATTCACGGTGTATTCGGAGTCCGAGTGCTCCTAATGAGGAGTACCGTACCAGTAACCAGAGTATCTAGAAAAAAAGGAAGAAAAGAAACGCGTCGCACAGGCCCAGACTTAAAGATAGTCCTCAAACGCCCGGATCGGATCCTCCAGCAGCGGAGGCGGCCTGTACGCATTCCTCCCACCGGGCCTGCGCGGCCCAAACCGGACCTGGTAGCACTGGTGCGCCGGGAGCCGCGGCTGGTCGGGCCCCGGCAGCGGCTGCTCATATTCCTCCCACTTGTCCGCCTCCTCCTGACTGGGCAGCCTGAACATGTCTCCCGGGATGTCCCGCCCGCCCTTGAACAGATCCAGGGTGTCCATCGATAGGAGGTTCTCCCCTTGGCTGTCGTCGTCGGCCTCGTCCTCCTCGGGGTCCGGTTTTGTGAATTCGGGCAGGTCGCACGGGGGCGGGTCGAGCAGGGCCGGCGGGTCGTCGATGACCCTGGGCCCTCCTGGCTGGAATGGTTCCCACCAGGGGATTCCTGGCGGGTGCGAGTTGGTGGTGGGCCAGTTGCCGGCGTGGAACTTCGGCATGGCAATGTCGTAGTGCTTGGTGCTGGGTCGCCGGGCAAGAAAGATCTGGGCTCGGCCGGGAACGCTAGTGCCGTAGGTTTTCCACGAATACAGATGAAGCTTCTGGGGCCACCATGGTTGAAGTTCCCCTGCTTTAATTGGAGGTTCTGGAGGCTCCGCCGCCCACGGGTCGTCCACCAACCTGTCGGCATCCCAGTAGAAGACGACAACCTGGGTTTGGAAAAAATCGGCGATGACGAAGAGGATGTCGTCAAATAAGGCAGACTGTATCTGGTCAGTCTCTCCCTGCTCCAGCATGAGGGGACAAGAACAGCAAAGGTCGGGGAACTAACATCACAGGCCAACCCATGCTCCATTTGGTTGCAGTACAAGCTGCGGAGGATGCTCAGCTCTCCATAGTCTTCCGAGAAGATTTTCGATCTGAGCTGGAAGAGGATGTATTCCCGCCACCTTGGATGCTCCGGCGTGTAGATGACATGACTAAAGTACACCCACAGGAGTGCCTTCATCTCGCGATTCTTCATCATGTCTCGGCCGTGGGGAATTTTGACCGGATCGGTGCGATCTGGCCCCCACCAGTAACTGCCTGCTCGTCAACCACCAAAGCTCAACCTTGGCAGGTTGCAAAGCAAAACTCACGAGACACAATGCCACAGTGCTTCCGGGCCATCTGGAACCGGGATGACCTTGAACGTCTGCGCCACGTCTGCGGACGACAGGGCCTGGAATTCCTGGTACGGATGGTACCGCTGCCACATCTCCATGTCGGTTGGGTGCGGAATATCGATCTGGGGCTCCTTCAGGGGCTCCATTTCGAAGTACTCCTTCAAACAGTCAGCATCATTCGGCATAACTCCCGACGATGGCCCCTCAACCGTAGCCCAATGCGCCAACACGCTCGCGGCTGAACTGCGGCCGAGAAGATGCTGGTGGTTGATATTCAAGGCTTGGGTACGCGGGTTCCATTTTGCGGTGTAGCATCGGAGAGCTCGGAGTGCGTCCAAGATGTAGGCTCTGATAATCCTGCCCCGCCTGTCGTTGGGGGATATGAACTCCCACATGGCCCCGACCTCCTCGCAGAACTTTGGAAAGCTAGGTTTCGGTTGTCCGCTGTAGCCGAGGATTTTCCACGCCCGTGGAACATTGTAGTATGTCGGCTTGGTTTTGATGGAAAGTATATGGGTACTGATCATCTTGAGGGATTTCCCATTGCGACGGGGTGGCCCCCCGGCCAGTTTAGGCACCACCATGATGTAGAAGGAATGTGATGTATCCGAAATGTTGTTGAAGTTGCGCGTGGGGAGTTGGGTAACGTAGTTGGATGCTAAGAAATTGAGGTTCCAGAGCCTGCTAAATAGACGGAAGTTGGAATCGGGCAGTGTGCCCGGAGTCCAGATAGAAAGGCCGGCATACCTGCCAAAGAACAGGGACGAGACCTTTGAGGATATACCCAGGACAGGACTCTCGTTGGATTGGGAAAGAGGGCTGAAAGATGCCGTTGCCAGAATACCACACAAGAGAGCCGTCTCAACAAAGACGGATGTGAATGCCCGAGTCGAGTGACAGAAGGGGAAAACGAAGTCATCACAGGAAGCCGGCCTTTGTCAGCGTTAGGACTTACCGGATGAGGGCTAGATCCCCTTCCCTTTTTCCCCTTTCATCCTCGATCTCTCCTCTTTGTCGCTGTATATTTTTGTCATTCTTTCGATCTACCCCGTTGCAGCAGGAGCACTGATGAAATCATTACGTCGGGAATAGGGGGAGACGGTCAGATCCTTTCTTAAAACAATAAATAAAAGGAATGGCACTTGGCACCTATACTAGCCAGCCATATTGGTCCAGATCAACCTTCTCTTTCATGCTATAATCCAGGCGGTTGTTATCATATGTCAGGTAATTTGCAGGATTTTGGGTGACAGCGTGCCAGATGCTGAGATAGAGGACGAAATAGGGAGGGAACGTACAGAGTTCCGTGTATCCAGGAGTTAGGATGGTGCCACTCACTGTGACCCTCTACACAATAACGTCCCCAAGTGGCCAGGGAGGGAACTGCATGCATGGATTGGTAGATGCCGCTGAAGGAGGCTTTGCAAGCTCCAAGAGCTGTATAAGAGGAACGAGGTGACGGAACTCACGAACAACACCCACTGCCAAGATGAGGGGTGCGGTAACTGCGGTACGAGAGACTGCAGGCTGAACCTGAACAAACTTAGCGGCACAAATAGGAGACTGGCATACGGAGAGAGCACATAAGATATCACAACTAGCTACTAACTGAGGAGCCAGGAGGTTCAAGTTCAACACAAGCTTTCTGTTTTATTCTCTGTCCCACCACCAAACCCTTCTTGAGCGGCCTTCTTACTAAAGATCGTAGAGCTTATAAGAAGCGAAGCCTAAGACTTGTCACTAGATTGCTTGTCTCTATTTCCGTTTGGGGTGCTTGCCTTGCGGCTCGTCTTCCTAATACTTATCTCATTGTGGTCAAGATGATGTCGTCGTCGTCTGAGATGTTGGGGCTCCAAGACCGAAGCCGAAAGAACCCCGAAGTGGGGACCAGTGCTAATTTAAACGAGCTAATCCCCCGGAATGGTCGGGCTAACGCGGAACTTCTTTTAAAGATGCAGACGCCAGGAAAGAAGAACGTCATCTGTTCGAGTCGAGGCCCCATGTTGGAGTACCTATGTCTTACTGGGAAGACCCGAGTCAAGCCCTGAGTCTGAAAGCACCAGAAAAGGGGAACCTTTGGCCGTTGGACGGTGCGACCTGCGGGATTTTCCGGGAGCCGACGCTTCCGCCTAGACCCTGAAATGGAACTCCCCACCGATTTCGCTGGGTCAACCGCGCTAGTCCCGAAACAGAGCCCAGAATCGACACTTTTATTTTTTTAACCGCAACGACACATCCCGAACATCGACTCTCCATATTCCTTAGAACTACTATTCTTCAACCTCATCTGATCTTCTGCTGAGCAGCCACTACATCTCAATCCCCCCGTCACGTTCATTACGGTCTCCTCCTCCAGATCCTTCACAATGTTCATGGCCTCAAGAATCCAGCGCCGTGCCTTCTCGGCTTCGGCAAGAAACGTGAGCAACCAACAGTGAAACCCCATGAGGGAATCAATCCATCTGCCCGAATCGGCTCGATACTGACCTGCAATTCCACCGACTAGCTTTCCAGGGTCACCGTCCTCGGCGCTGCTGGCGGCATTGGCCAGCCTCTCTCACTTCTCCTCAAGCTCAACCCCAGAGTAACCGAGCTCGCTCTGTACGATATCCGTGGGGGTCCCGGTATGTTTTATAGCGCAAATGTCGAGACGACCGGCGCAGTTCGTCTTTGACACCAATCTGCCTCCCAATACTCGCCTCCGGGGTCTTGCATACCCGATTGAACATTTCAATTGCCCCTTTATCTGTGCTCTCAGCCCACTCGACCATGGTCGGCTAACAAAAAGACTTAGGTGTCGCCGCCGACATCTCCCACGTCAACACCAACTCGACAGTCAAAGGCTACGACCCGACCCCCAGCGGCCTCGCCGCGGCACTCAAGGGCTCTGAGATCGTCCTCATCCCGGCCGGCGTGCCGCGCAAGCCGGGCATGACCCGCGACGACCTGTTCAACACCAACGCCTCCATCGTCCGCGACCTGGCCAAGGCCTGCGCCGAGAGCGCCCCCGACGCCAAGATCCTCGTCATCTCCAACCCGGTCAACTCGACCGTGCCCATCGTGGCCGAGGTCTTCAAGGCCCGCGGCGTCTACAACCCCAAGCGCCTGTTCGGCGTCACCACCCTCGATGTCGTGCGCGCCTCGCGCTTCGTCTCCGAGATCAAGAGCACCGACCCGCGCGACGAGAACATCACCGTCATCGGCGGCCACAGCGGCGTGACCATCGTCCCGCTCTTCAGCCAGTCCAAGCACCCCGAGCTGTCCTCCAACGCCGACCTCGTCCACCGCGTCCAGTTCGGCGGCGACGAGGTCGTCAAGGCCAAGGACGGCGCCGGCTCCGCCACCCTGTCCATGGCCATGGCTGGCGCCCGCATGGCCGAGTCGCTCCTCCGCGCCAGCCAGGGCGAGAAGGGCGTCATCGAGCCCACCTTTGTCGACTCCCCGCTCTACCGCGACCAGGGCATCCCCTTCTTCAGCTCCCGCGTCGAGCTCGGCCCCAACGGCGTCGAGAAGATCCACCCCGTCGGCCCCCTCGACGCCGCTGAGGAGAAGATGCTTGAGGCCTGCCTCGTCGACCTCAAGAAGAACATTGACAAGGGCGTTGACTTTGTCGCCCAGAATCCCGGCAAATAAGCGCCTACGCTTGAAATGATGCGGGGTTGGGGCCCGGTTTATAGATGAATCGGATCGGAGAGTGGTAGGATAGGGGGTTAGATGGGGGGGAGTACATATAGCAGGGGAGAGGAACCCCCCCCTGCAAGGCGTATGTGTGTGTGTGTGTGTGTGCGTGTGCGTGGCGGGGAAGCGGGATACAGCTTGGAACTGCTGCTTCTGCTAGAGCCCGTCCCTCCGGTCTTTCCTGCTCCCAAGGATGCGCTTGGGTAGAGGGGAGAGGAAAAAACGGTTTCATTGCCGGGAAATCCAGTGAAAACTGCGCTCTAGCTGTATCATAGCATCTCGACCTTCATCCTGTGTATTCAATTCCTGACCATTCACGACAACCTAAGTCTCTCGATCTATATGTGGTGATTAGATTCCTCAACAAAGTACACGAAAATGTTTGGTTCCCGAACTGGACCCAATCGAGCAATGATTGTAGGCCAAATTCGGCAATCGATCGGCCAGTCTATCAAAATTTCACACTGTTCTTACATCCGTCGTCCCCGCCCAGCCGAACTTCATCTACTCTTACCCTATATTTCCACCAACAACCCCTCTCCGCACACACGTCTACGCGTACTTCAATTCCGCGGCGGTCCCGTCCCCGCCCGCCACTGCTGAAGCTTCCTCGTGCGCTCCTCCACCTTGCGCTCAAACTCGGCGACCTTTTCGAGCCGCTTCCTCTCCTCCTCCTCGTCCTTGATGCGCTGCGCGTGCGCCTTGCGCACCCGCTCCCTCTCCAGCTGCTCGGGCCGCCGCTCGGCGATGTTGCGCGGCCGGAAGTCGCTGAACAGCCACTTGAGCGCCACCTCGATGACCCAGCACGCGGCGTAGTCGATGATCATCACCGTCGTCAGCGTGGTCTTGAACTCGGGCTTGAAGGGCACCAGCTTCATGGCCTGGTTCAGCTCCGGGATGAACTCAGTGGAGCACGCGAAGGCGATGCCCGTCACGCCGAGGATGCCGTAGAACATGCCCTTGTTTTCCGACAGCGACTCCCGGAACGGTCGGCCCTGGTAGTTGATGGCAAAGGTGGAGATTTGCTGGATCAGTTGGAGCAGGTAGACGGCCGAGTTAAGCAGAGAGGGCTGGAAATCGGCTTCAAGATCGACCATCTCAGAACGACTGTGAAACGACATTAGAAAAGCAGGGCCACGGGAGACTTGGGAAAGGTTTGAAGACTTACGGCTCAAGTTGGTCGCAGAAACGGGCAATGTAGATGAGAGTGACAATGTGGACGGCAAACTGTCCGAGAATCGACCCGATGATGTAGAAGTTGAAGATGTTGGGCTGGGGCCGTTCCTTGGACAGGCCTTCGACAGATTTTGCTCGCGAGATGGACAAGAAGCAGACGCTCATCAGCATACCGCTAATGGTGATCTGTCCGTCGCCGAATTTGATACCCTCGAGATAGAGAACACTCAGGCTGTAGGCGCTGATAAGACAGTTGAGAGCGAGAATCTTGTACATCTGGATCGTCGCAACGAGAGTGCATCGTCCCTGGCGGATGATGTTTGGAATGGCGATGACGTTTCGGAGCTTGGACGTGAACGGCGCCGCAACCGAAGCATCTCCCAGCTTTAAAGATGGCGGCTCCATGTCGTCTAGCTCGGTCTCCATCATACTCTGAGTGAACTTGTCGGCAAAATTGGCGGCTTTCTTTGCAGCCTCGGCCTGCTTTGCCTTGTTCCCCTTTTTGGAGTCCTGATCGAGCAATTGTTGGGCCGCAGGAGATGTGATGGTCTCGATCTGGGACCCGTTCGCCTTGGCATATTCCTCGGGAGTGACGCCCTTCTTCAGAGCCTCGCGTTCAATGGCCTTCTCATAGTGCGGGTTCGACGGGCCAGGAGGATAAAGGTGGGCGATCAGGGCCGGCGCTGGAGGAGCTGCCTGGCCCCAACGCTTCATCAAATCGACTTGCTTCTGATAGAGCTCCTTCATCTTGGTGTTGCGGGCATGTTCGGCAATACGGGTCAGATCATCTGGCGTCCCGTTGAGCAACGCGATGCCGACATGTGCCTGCTTCAAGGCCCCAACGTCGTTTGTTCCGTCTCCTGCCATCAACGTATAATAACCCATATCCTTGTAGCCCAGAAGGATCTCCTCCTTCTGCTTTGGTGAGACACGCGCATAGACCCAGGTATAGCGAAGCAGTGTGTTCCATCCAGGCTGGTGCCTGTACTTTTCAAGTCCATGGCCGGTAACGCAAAGGTCCTTTGTCTTGAGAATTTCAGGGTCGATCGGTAAGGTTGGGTCAACTTCGATGCGAGTCTTGTCATCAACGCTGCGCCAGATCAGATGAGAGGAGCCGTCACCGGGCTCGGCCGCGTCAAGAATCAGGACCTCGCGATCGACAATCTCAACTTCGCGGGCGACATGGACGGCAGTGAGCGGATTGTCGCCCGTGATCATGACAACCCGATGGCTGCTCTCGTTCAGCATCTGGATGGCTTCCTTGGCGTCATCCTTCAGGGGGCACTGTAGAACCAGGAATCCAGCAAAGTTGAGCTTGGCCTCGACGTTCTCTCTCTTCAAGTCGTTGATCTTGCCCGAGCCCAATTCAGTGTCGGTAGTGAGCTGCTTGTAAGCCAGGGCTAAGACACGAGATCCTCTTCGCGTGAAGTACTTGAACGTCTCTTCGTAGTCTTCGGGCACAGTAACAAGCATCTTCATGATTGTTTCTGGGGCACCCTTGACACCAACAAACGTTCCCTTGACCTTCCTCCCCGTGGCGGGGTCGGTGCCATTGACCGTTGCGACAGAGCTCTGGCGTTTCAAGGCAGAAGAGAACTGGAAACGACGCCTGATTTGCACAGTGCCAACTGTTCCCCCAACGGCCGCGGCAGTTGGCTTGCTTGCCAAAATATCGTTCTTACCAAGACCCCAGCCCAGTGCATTCAGCGTCGCCTTCTCCATGGGATCACCGACAATATCCCCATCGTCGAGCTTGACCAGGGCGTGAGCTGTCGCGAGGACGAGAGTAGTCTCCATTCCGGCCTCGTGGACGGCACTCATGTGGCTATGGGCGCCATCAGACTCTCGGGGAGTATCGGTTCCAGAGTGACCAAGACCAAGACCCGCGATGCCTTCCACAACCAAGTCTTCTCCCGTCAGAGTCCCGGTCTTGTCGAAGCAAGCCACATCAATACGCCCGGCGAAGGGGATCCGGAACGGCTCGGTACAGAAGATGGCGAACTTTGCGAGCGCCGCCAGACTGGTGTTGACTGCTAGACTGAGCTCCATGGGCAACTCGGGAGGCACAACGCTCGTGACGATAAGGATGCAGTCCAGAAGCAGCTTCGACCGCTTGCGATCCTTCTTGACACCCTCATCCCACACGTACCAGGAAGCTGCAATGGCGAAGACAAGGAGGAACAGGATGAACAGCAGCGCCTCGACGTTGTTCGCCGAGACGCGCTCGGTTGAGTAAATCATGGTGCGAACAAGGCTGCCCTGAGACGTTTCGAAGCCGGTCTTTGTCACTATTGCCATTGCGCCGTTGTCCGGAGGAGGCGGCACACCCGAGGCAACCTTGGGTTTGTCGCCTTCAGCATTTCCATGGGTGATCTGCAGGACCTTGGTGCCACCCCACAGGAAGGCATTCTTGTCAAGGCCCTCGGTGTCAAGAGCCACATCGCCGGGCCGCAGCTGGATCGAGTCCTTCAGGAGAGGCGTACTTTCGCCGGAAAGCATAGCCTCGTTGACGATTGCCGTTCCTTCGACGAGAAGCATATCGCATGCAACGCCGCTGTCCTCCTTTGTCCGCGAGACGGAGACCAGATCGCCGGGAAGGAGCTTGTCGCTCTGGATTTCGGTCCATTTGCCGATACGGTAGACCCACATGTCGTAAGGCTTAAGGCTCATACCCCGGAATTCGTTCATGGTCCGTTGGCGCTGCCAGACGACGGTGCTCTCGAATGCCACGAGCATGACCAGAGTGAACAGAGAATAATACCAGTAATCATCGAGCATCCATAGTCCGACACAGAAAATCTGGAAGACAAAGAATGGCGCAACAGCATGCTCCTTGAAGAGCTCGGAAAACGTGGGGACCGGAATGTCAAACGTGTTTGTACCATAGTGCTGCTCGAGGTGGGTGTGCTCGGCAGCACTAGCAATACCTCTCGACTTCTGGAACGTCTCAATCTTTGGCTTCGGCTCGGCATCGATGGCAAACGTCAGAGGGCTGAAGGTCTCTCTCTCCGGCTCGTAGAGGAAACGGCGCTTCTGGAAAAGGAAAGAGATGTTCGTCTTGCCTCCGACCTGGTTCGGTGTTAGGAAAGATTCGATCGCAAATGCAATGATAAGCAGGCGCGGGAGCTCACCTTGTCGCGCACGAGCTTGCAGATGTCAGCGGCCCCGGCGTTTGCCATGGGGATAACTTTGATAAGCTCGGCATCCTGGACTGAGCGGCCTCTCTTGGCCGTGAAGGTGGCCTTCAAGTTGACGCTCCAGTGGGTGCAGAGCCAAACCAAGCTCTGCAGGGTAACGATTGTGCCAACCCAGACGAAGGTCCATTCGGGGGCCTGGATGTATTTATCGTATAAGTCGGTAGTAAGGTAGTACCGCAGGAAGATGGGCCATAGTATTGCGAAAGGCCAGACGTAGGTGTGCAAATACAGAGGCAAGGGCGTCAGGAGCTCGGCCGACCTGATTTGCGAGTTGTCGACGAGCGGCGCCATGGTTGCTGATCAAGAGTCTGTAAACTTATGGTGAATTCATGGGAAATCAGGGATTTCGGTTCCCGTCCCTCTCTCGAATATCGAAAGGAGAGGTGATTAAGCCGGAAAGAAAAGGAGCACAGAATAGAATGAGGTTGGTTACTTACGATCTGTGATCTGTACTTTTCCGTTTGTTGGTCCCACTTGACAAGGCTCATACCAATCGCGATTTCAGTGCCAGTTGTCGCCACGCGCTAGCCGTAAAATCCTTCTATTCGTATCGAGCTTTATGGTTACAACGATAATATTTCCCTCAACCGTACAAATTTCACCGGCAGCGGCCACTTCCTTATGCAATGTTTGCATAGGTAGTCGGCGGAGAACGATAGCGTGAATTTCACGTGCCGACCTGGTAACCCACAGTTGATAGTCACGTGACTAACTACGGAGTACTCGCTCGCCCCGTCCCTGTGTACCTAGATTGATGAGGCTCTCCAGCTTTGAAACGCGAGCCTCTGGGCCCTCATTACCTGAACCCTATCTTCCAAGCCGCTAAAGATATTGTCTCCACCGCTTGCTCGAAATGAGTCAGCTAACTGGTTTTCCTGCACTACTCTCGAGGCTGGCAAGGTATCCGGTGTCAGTAGTAGATTCTGCTTGCTTAGACACATCAACAAACTCTTATATAATCCCTCACTTGCTCTTCTCTCTATTCCCTTTCCTGCCCTTACCTTTGCATCAAAACTCTCCAAAATTGGAGTCTTGAACTCGTGGAGGACTGGCGCGGTTCTGTGGTGGTGGTGTTTCAAACCAAGGGCCCACACTAATAAATATGGCTTCCCTCGGCCCCATCGGTAGAATGGAATCGAGCGCTAACACTACTGCAAGAGTGCAAGCTATCGACAGATGGTTTGAGACACAGCCGGCGGGCTAGTGGAGTGCGAGACGCAAGGGGGGTCGAAGCGGAAGGTTGTGTCGATGAAAATATGCCTCGTTGCAATCTATCGTCATATTGTATTTTCAGCCTTATTCGAAGGCGGACGACATAAAATGCAGTGTCTATGAATGTGGAACCGTCTCCCTGGGCTTGGGTTACGGTAATAAACGATGGTGCAATCCAGACCTTCAGGGGTACCAGATCTGGGCCACCATCCTAGGAAGTGGGGATGTGGAACAAAAAGCTTGAATCTGGTTCAGGCGAGCAAGCTGCCAATTAGCAAACAGATGAAAGGTGATTACAACCAAACGCTACCAGGAAAGTAGATTAAGTGCTTCGTAATTCCACCATACAAACTTTGCCTGTCATGGTGGATGACAGCAAAGTTGAACCTTGATCAGGAAGTTCCTATTAAACCAGGTGTCCCGTGGGACCTGCCAGGGATCATGAACCACAACATCTACCAAGCTAAGATCCGCGAGTTGCAGCCTGCAACCTCCCAGTGCACGGGGATTGGTTGCCTTCCCCTTGAGCATGAACCCGGTCAATTTGCCCGGATTCGCAAACGAGTTAGGAGCAGGGAAGTTGAAGAGCTGAAAGCTGTTCGCAATTAGGGCGAAATCTACAATGATCAAATCATGGTGCACAAGTTCATCGATGAGAAAACTTCAGAGGCATTCAGCCGTGAGAATGGCCAGGGCGGCCGCCTCCGTTGGTGGTACGAGCCCCTCATTCGTCAAGCTCGAACAGTCCATCTGAGACCTGCAGGGGTGCCCAGGCTCTCGTCATCCGCAGCATCAAAAACAGATACCTACGGAATAGGCGACGTAGATACAGCACAGAATACATGAAAAGGGATCGATCACCATGGTTCCCTCCCGTCTCTCCTGTTGGAATCCCCCGAATCCCGTCGTTAAGTACCTTCGGTTTCGACGTCGCATCTCTCACCTTTCTTTCTCTCTTCTCGCCGTTCATCTCTTTCCGTATGGGGCTCTGGTTGCGACGATCTATCTAAAGTTAAGGATCGCTCCGCCCAGCTCTCCCGCCCAGCTCCACTCCGCCAGTCCGAGGACCCCTCTTCCTGACGGTAGTCTCGATTCATCGGCATACCCTACCCAAGACGCTGACTACGATGGATTGCCCTTGCATGAGCATCTGATTCGACCAAATCCTTCACATGGTCAGCAAACCTTGGAAAAGGTGGCATGGCCAATAGCCGTTGCCTGTGTTGCGCACCTTACAATCTAGCTATGCCATAAATGGGAACGCCAGCACCAAATACGAATGCACCCTGCAGCCCAAGGCAGGTTATCTCATCGTGCAGTTCCTGCTCGACAGACAGAAGAAAAAAGAAAGCGCGACAAACATTTCGAACGAGGTGACTCCGGACCTGGAAAGGCTGCTGCGATTCTGCTCGAAACAGGATCTTCACAGAGGATCTACTCTGGGTTTCGCGGCAGTTACGCCGCATTTCGTGTCAAGCTGCGACACCCATGTCGTCCCCCATTATTACCCACGGGGATCTCCACATGGCCCAGAACCAGAACCAGAACCGAACAGCCGACGTCACAGCGGCTGCACCACCTGTCCGGCCAGAACAGCGGGACCAGTGTAACCAGGGTGGCTGTGGGAACCGTCCTGTTGGGGCCACGGCTGCTCCTATTAGTAGTAGTCGTCGTCGCACATCACCCATCCACTCGCGGCTGTTCACTACCAGTCTACTGCATGGTTCCAGAGCTAAAGAGGACGGCAGATTGCCCCTTCTCCAAAACCAACACGTCTCCATCTCCGAGCGTGGTGGCCAGAGCCGTTCCAGCTCTGAGACGGACAACAGCTCTCAGACTCGGAGGGCATCCTCAAGCTCCACGCCAGACATAGGAACCAGCCCCAAGCCACAATCGCCGCCACGCAGTCCGCTATTGGCACGGGCACGGGCACCGGTGCCGAGAATGGTGGCGCCGACTCAACCGTTGAAGAAGAGGAGGAGCATCATGGACCGCTTCAGGTTGCTGTCCAGGGAGACTCCTAATCCTAGCCCCAAGCCCCAAACCCGAACTCCGGTCATTTATGTCCCGACCCACGCGGCATCGGATTTCTCCCGCATCACAGTGTCGCCCCGGACTCAAAGGACGGCAGCTTCACGAGGGGAGCCTCTCGAAACCATCGTCGCAATTCCCTCAGAAGACGAAACTGCATACCCAGCGGCGTTAAAACGACATTCCCCGGTCCTGCAAACGCTGGCCGAAAACGAGCCAGTTTACACGATCCCGGAGCATCCCGTGCCCAGAACATCCCCTGCAAAGGAACATACTCGGAAGCACTCAGCATCATCCGCCAGGCAACCAAACTCACCTTCTCCACAACATTCGTACTCTCCTGTCACCGACCTTCGGGAAGCATCGCAAGCTATGCCTTCCACGGCAGCCCCTAATGCACGCATCGAGGCCATTCGCGCAACCGACGATACGCCAGCACAACCAGCCGTCAAATCCATGCCAGGACCCTCGCAACAGCAACTTCCAAATACCGAACCTAGGGAAGTGGAAGGGCCGGTGACAGTGGAACAAAGCAGCCAACTTTCTGACTATGAGCTATTCTTAGCCCGCGCAGAAGCCAAGGAGCGCGCATATAGGGACCAAACCTTGCGCCATCTGTCGCGGCACCCCAACGGCTATGTCGTCCCCTACTACGACCCCCGCGCAGAGGCCGAGACGACCCTTTTACCGTACCGGCAACCGGTCACGTATCCGGCCAAGACCAGCAGCACGGGCTCGACTGCCGTCGGCGTTGATCAACCGGGGGCCCTGAGAAAGACCTGGGACGGGCGAATAACCTCGATCGATTCCGGAATCGGAAGCCAAAGCAGCAGGCGGGGGTCGAGGCGCGAGGCGGAAGAGGCGCCGAACCGACTCTCGAGACACTCGGAGTCCCAGCCCAGGAAGCATACCAGCTGGTCGCCGGCCCCCGGATTGAGGAGGGGTGACGCGCACCGAAATTTGACGGCTCCCGGGACAGCGGCGGTGGGCGAGGTGGACGACAACTGCGGAGGCACCACGACCGCGTCGGGGTCGACTCTGGTCGCGGACAAAGGCGGCCCCAACAACAACGACAATGCCCCACAGCAACCGCGGACTCTGAGGAAACAGGCGAGCTTCAGGCAGAAGATCGGCGAGTATATCAAGCCACCCCGGCAGCCCAGCCGGTATGACGCGGTTGGGAATACAACCGGACTGGCGCGGATTATGGAAAGGAAGGCAGTGGGTGAGGCATAGGTTCCGGAGAGGAGGCGATAGGGTGGCATTCTGAATTGGGTGTTTTGATAAGGATCGCATAGCCGGAGTTTGGGGAAGTCGGGCGCGCTCGGCGGCGGCGGCGGACAGGACTATACCCTCAGGCAAAGCATAGATAGAGCAGAGTTTGTTATTATTTGATAGATCTCACTGTAATAGTTAATGAGGCAACGAGGAGCAGCTTTCAGTTGAGACAGGAGCACGGAGTCGTTGACCTGCGCTGGATCTTGCAATCCTCCCCACGCTCGCTGACATTTGGCAAATTCAGAAATCGTTCAGTTGGTAGCGTTAAGAGAGAGGGAAGCCACAAACCTTGGCACTGTCATTGTCCACTGCTGCCCATTGCACCCCCCTAGTCGCGCCGGTGACGCAAGGGGTTGCTTACTGACCCTAGGTGTTGTTACTGCACTATCTGAAGTTGAAGCTCCTGATAGTTTGGTTTCCCCCACACGGACGGCCATGGCAAGCGTTTTCAGATTGAGATCTGACGTGGTACCATCTTTTGAAAGCCGCGGAACTTGTCATTGTCGGCTGCACATCCTGCCGATTCAGTAAGGAAGTCAGGGTCGAGCTTATTTCGGCAGAGCCTCACATAATTAATCTGCGCATCCCCTAAAAACGCCACGAGGATGTTTCCACGGCGATGAAATAGCCAACAAGAATAATCCTTGACGGGGGGAAGAATGGTTCGATGTCACCCACGTAAAGGTGCAGGGCCGATCACAGCAGGCTAGGCTGTTTAAGGTGGTGGTTGTGTTGCTCAAATGGCCAGTAGTTTGCTGGCAGATGGGGGGTCCAAGCTCTGGGTCCATGCTCAAGTGGGTCATTTTGGATGAAGATCATGCACCGAAGATCACCAGGCCAAGAGAATCCCCTCCTTCCATTACACCCTGCCATCGCACCCCAGTTTTCAGCTTTGGGAGCTGTTGGAGCCCAGATCCACTCTGCTCACCTCACCTCGTCCAACCTCTCCTTTCATGTTCCATCAAGCAGCCTCTCCATCCTTCTCGCCAATGCCGGCTGCCGTCCTCTCCTGCACCCATCCACTCGACACCCGACCTATGGAATTACTGCTAGCAGGTAGTTCGTAATTGACGACTCCGCATCGCATCGCACCCGCTCTCCGACATCCCGGCAATTCACTAGTTGCTGTTTCAGGGTTTCCCTTTCTGTAAATTATCCCCTTTTCGATGACCTACCGGCTCACCTACGATGCCGTCGATTGCCAATCTCCCGACCGAACTCATCTTCTTTGTCGCCAATAACCTCGACAAACTGAAGGACCTCTCCTCCCTCGCCTGCACCAACCGCAAGTTCCACGAGACGGTTAACCCCATTCTATACGAGACTGCTGCCGCCCGCGGCGATGTCTGGCCCTTGGCATGGGCCTCGCACTGCGGAGTTGCTGGCACAGTACGAAACGCCCTCGCTGCCGGCTCCAACCCCAACTTCCGCTTCACCGATTCCCAGCACGTCAAGGTTTGGAAGAAGTCCATCGCGGCCGCTCGAAGCGCCGTTGACGACGGCCATAACCCCAACGGTTGGAGTTCCACTGACGACGCCTCCACTTACACCCGATGGTCGCCGACGACCGACGGCAGCCGCGCCGAAACCACGGTCGACTTCGACAGCCCCATGTCCAATGTCGATAGTTGGGGTACTATGTCCGATGGCACAGAGGGACACTCGGATGATGAGTGGGGCGATCTGTCGAGCTCTGATCCCGACGATCTGATGTCCGATGACAGCGATGCCGATTCGTCCACGCTGGGCTACAGTGACGCCGCCGTCTCGGCCTCGGACTTTGTCGTCCGCAGTTTCACACCACTGCATCTCGCCGCCAGGGGGGGCCATAATGAGGCCGTCGAGGTCCTGCTTGACTACGGAGCATCCCTCGATTCCTTCTCAGAGAACTTCTGCGATTGCAAGCGTGCCGCTGGCATCCTGAATGCTTTGGAAGGCCCTACTCCGTACGAGGACAGGTGTTCACCGACGTGGTCTCCGCTTCACATTGCCATCTGCCACTCCCGCCCGGAAACGGCGAAGCTCCTCCTGTCTCGTGGTGCCAGCTGCACCATGGAAGCGGGCCCCGGAGGGCTGTCGTCAGCGACGCTGCAGGACGCTGCCAGCACAGCCCTTCATCATGCTGCCGGGATGGGACTAGTAGAGATAGTCAGGTATCTGCTAGTAGAGGGCTATCAGAGCGAGGTTGACGTCCGTGACGTCAGAACGTTGACTCCCTTCTACTATGCCTATGCAAAGGGCAGGTGGGATTCCACCATTCCTCTCCTCCTCGACATGGGTGCCAATATCAACCTGGACATCGACTTCTTCCAGCCCTACTGCACAATCACCCCGCTAGGAGAGTCGTGCAGACTCGGTCGTTTCGACATCGCTGAGAGACTGATCGGACTTGGCGCCAACCCCACCCACGGCTTCTTTGCTACCGGGTCAGGTCACCGCAAAGGACTCTCCCCCTTACATCTCTGCTGCATGTCGTCCGCCCGCCCCTTCCTCCCAGAAGGCAGCGAAGCGAATATACTGGATGACGAGGACAAGGCAATGGAGCGAATGAGGTTGATGGACATATTGATAGCCCAGGGCACATCATTCCGCGAGAGGGACTGTTCCGGAGACACGCCTCTGATTACAGCAGCGCAGAACAGGGTGTTGCCTGCAGTTAGGGCCTTGATAAAGGCCGGAGCCGATGTCCATGCGACGAATGCCGTCGGCAGGAACCCCGTCATGATGGCCCTATTGGGTCCCCCGACTCTCCTGCCCAACGCTCCCCAGCGTGAGTATGACGCCACCCTCGCCCAAATCATCAACGAACTCTTCCGTTCCGGCGCTCGCATCGGAGACGTTGACCCCCATGGGGACACCGCGCTTCACCTCATCTTCCACGGGAACCGCGACAAGAACTTCCAAATACAAGCCCTACGCCTTCTCCTGAACCAACCATCCGCCAACCAACTCGTGTTGGCACAGAACAACGACGGCCAGTCGCCCTTCCATCTCGCATTCCAGGCCCGCAACATTGAAGCATGCGAAATCTTTGTTCGCCGAGGATATATACGTGGCGTGATAGAACGCGATGAGCTCCTGGCAATGCTCAAACACGTGCTCATGGACCGAACAGGCGCCGCGGACCCAGCATTGAACTTCGTCCTCGACCTGGATGTCAACCGAGAGCTCACCTCGGATCCTTCCGTGTTCAACGACCTCCTTCAGGAAGGAGGACGCGCCGCCCTCCAGGCTGCTCGGCTCATCTCGTCTCGGGGACTCCCGGCCATGAGTCGTGAGATGTGTAGCGATCACCTGCGCCAGGCCGTCTTTCTAGGGGAGTGGGACATGGCGTATTACCTGATCGAAGGCGGAGCCGATGTAAATGCCACCAGCATGAGTGGTGAATGTCCCCTGAGCATATTCATCGAGAGATACGGACACTCGTGCCTCCACAGCGCCGACCTTCGACAATTTGTCCGTATCCTCCTAGACCGTGGCGCCAATATCCATCTCTCCCACCCAACCCGTTCCTACGCGAGGCCGCTCGTCAAGGCGATCCAGCTGGGATCGGCCAAGCTAGTATCCATCCTGCTAGAAAGGCAACCTCTGCGCGGCGACGCCCGGGCAGAAAACGGATGCTACCTCCACCACACCATCCGGGATCGTTCGGTCATGCCATTTCTGATCGAGAAGATGCTCGACACACTGATTGAGTCAGGAGCCAGCCTGACCGAACTCGACGACAACGGTGATACGCCCCTCGCCGTGCTGCTGCAGATGACGTCTCTGAACATCTACCTGGCCCGGAACTGTTCCCGCTTCGTCAAGATCCTGTATGGCCCTGGGGTGGATATCAACAAGAAGAATAAGCTGGGCCAGTCGATCGCCGACCTGCTCGTGGATATGCTGCCCCCAAAGGGCAAGTGTAGCAGCGAGGCAAACGCGCTCGCAAACACGGTGCAGCTCATCGACGCGTCCTGCGGCTGTAAGGAATTGAGGTTCCTACCCCAACCGCGCAAGAAGGTCAGGCCTGGCGACGTCTGGCGGCCGTGAGATCGACGAGGAGGGCGGGGGGGGAGGTTATTTATGTGTATGTGTGTGTGAATAGGGTCAAATGTCAGTGGCGAACGCAAAGTTCAGCCCGTCATCTGCTGGCGCCGGTCGGCGTCGATATTTCGTTTGTCTTGGGAGCGGATCCTTTTCACTGATTATTTTTAGGTGCTTGGGAGGTCCGTATACCACCTCTACATACATAGGCGAGTAATAATTTATCTATACTTAACATATTCGCCAAACCAGTATCCTCCGAGATATCTCACACCTGCCGGATTGACTAGACTTCACACGGGCCAGGTGAGACTTCAGAGAGGATTATATGACAGGATTGTGAGAAGCAAACAGGCAGTCTACAGCACCTTCAACAATCAAATCCGTCTTCAATCTCTGCCTGGAAATTGGGGTTTTCTTCTTCCCCTCCCAAGTATCTAAGGTATCTTGGAAAGTGCAAACCAAGGAGCTGCAGCTTGCCGAGCGCCTTCCCTCCACAAACAGACAAATAAATCCTTTTTCCCCTTTCAAGCCCTACCGTTGTTTCCTTCCTCCAACCAAAAACTTTTTCTCCGCGCCGAGAGAGATAAAAAGCGACTCCGACAAGTTTGACGGGAAAGCTAGATATCTCTGCCAATATCAAGCCCAACATGGAACCTTCCAATGCCAGCCATGGATGGGACGGTAAGATGGCCAGCTGTGATGATAGCGAGGATGATGACTACCGGCCGGCACGGACAGCATTCCACGAGGACCCGGCCGTCTGCACGTACATGCTCGGGACGGTGACTGCGACAGTGCCACTCAAGATTGCCGCCTCCCAGATTGCGAGTCCAGGCTCGGGCCTCTTTGTCACCAAAGATATCATGGATGGCGAGGAAATCTTCCGGTCTCAGATCCCTTTCGTATGCGTGGAGCCTTACCAGACTACCGTCTGCCACTACTGCCTTGAAGACACGGGCAGCCGGATTCACCATGAAGAGGGTCGATTTTGCGCGGGCGATGATGTTACAGCCGCGACCAAGCGTTGTTCGGGTTGCAGGGTGGCAAGATTCTGTTCCACGGTGAGCTCTACCGGTCGGGCACCTATGCCCTGTGTCATGGCCACGCTGACTCGAGTGACTCCAGGCTTGCCATAAGAGAGCGTGGAAAGCGTTTCACAAAGACGAGTGTAAGATACTGAAAGATGCACCTCCGATTCCCGCCCATCACCTCATCGCCTACCGCATCCTGTTTTGGCAGAACCGAGACCTCGTGACAAGCGGCATGGGCAAGGCCTTGAATCTGTTGGAGAACCATTTCGTGGATTACTTGGCCGACTCGGATGAGGCAACCCACATCTACGAGGTTGCCATGGCAATCCGCCAGATGACCCAGACCAAACTGGCTTTGCGAGCTGTGTGGCGTCTGGTGCCAGCGGTATGCCCCCTGTCCCATGCCCCACGATGAGGATAGCTAGTTTTGCTAACCCGTCGCTTGATAGATCATGACCAACGCCATTGGAATCCGCTCGGCGGGGCGCAAGGAGCCACACGCACTGGGTCTCGACCTTGTGGCCTCGGTCATCAACCATTCGTGCGACCCCAATGCCTTCGTATTCCATGAAGGAGGTAAAATCCACGTCCGGTCGCTTCGACCGATCTGCGCCGGCGAGGAGATTACAGTGTCCTACGTGGCTATGCCGACCGACGTATATCACCGGAGGCTAGCGCTCAAGAAGGAGCATTTCTTCGACTGCTATTGTAAATGATCTTGCCCTTGACGGAATCGGTGGTCGTGTATGCCCTTACTAAACATCTCAATAGGCAAACGTTGCAGCGACGAGCACAAAGAACACACGGAGATGTTCGACCGAGACCCCACGAAACTGAACAAGCTACACCAAGCCCAGGACGACATCCTCCGCCTCCTCATCGACACCAACAAGGCCCTCCTCCAAAGTACGCCGCCCCACCGCGCCTTCGACGTCGACAACGCCGAGACGTCCCTCCGCACCATCACCTGCCAAGCCTTCCCCCCCGGCGACTGGCCCGCCCACATCGACCCGCTGCCCCACGCCCGCCTGACCCTGGCCCTCCTCTACAGCCGCCGCGACGACAAGCCGCGCCCCGCGCTCCTAAACGCCCTCAGGGGGACGCTGCCCACCACCCGGTACCACCGCGCCGGGCCCGACTGGGTCGCCAACCTCCTCGACCTGGCGCGCATCCTGCTGGTGGTCACCGGCGCCACCGCCACCACCACGTCTGTGTGCGTCACCCCGCCCGAGGCGATGCTGCTGGCCTGCGGGATTCTCGGCCGTCTGCGCGCCGAGGCCGCTGGGGTGTTTGGGTTGGAGTCGGGGTTCGTCGTGGCTGTCGGCAAGCTGCACGACTCGCTGGCCGGCATGGTGGCCGAGGTGGTCCCCGGCACTAAGCCGGGCACGGGGGAGTTTGAGAAGGAGTTTGTGAGGGTGCAGGGGAAGCTGCTGGCCTGGGCTGGTATCGATGAGATCCATGGGGTCAGTCTACCGTGAATGACTTCTGGCCGTTTGTTGGGGCATTGCGCCAGATTCGTTCGGCAAGCGGCGCATGAACTCCCCCGGGTTGGCTTCTTGAGAAGGCATTCTCCGAAGGTAGTGGCTGATTCATCGGTATGACAGTCAGTCTTGGTAAATACAAAAGCTAGAACTTGCATGTTATGGTAATACCAGGCAGGACCTTCCTTTCCTGCATTGCCATAAGCAGGAGGCATAATAATTAGTGCTAAGCTAGCTCTTGCTGAGAATAATCGATGGATTTATTTTCCTACCTACCCCTGAGTATTCAGCCCTTTGCTCCCATTTCGTAACCAGCCCCTGAATATGCCCCTGAACATATTCCCAAGCAATAATTTCCTCCAGAAGTACGGGACCCAGTCGTGAATCAAGTTACTCTTTTGCGCCTCAGCATCATCCGTGAAACATTCAGTGTCGAACCGTACTACTTCGGATAACACCGATCCGGCAGTCTCTCCCCAACCCACCCCAACCCACCCCCCCCCCCCCCCCCCCAAGCCGCACTCAACCAACCATCGCTCCTTCCCGAAAACCCCCCAGTCTCTCACCCCCCCCGGTCAAGACCGACCCCCAAGATTAACCGTCGAGGTAACCGTCGTCGGATTCGCCGGCGGCGGCGGCCGGCTCGGCGGCCTAGTCGCCGCCTCCGTCCCCGCCGCCGCTGGGACCAGCATCACCGGCCCCGGCACCAACCCTCCGAACATTCCCCTCCCGGCCGTCGGCGTAGGCGGCGGCGGCGGCGGGTGCGGATGCGGGTGCGTAAACGACACGTCGGTGGTGTCGGCGCAGTGGAACGAAGTGCGCGTCCACATCCCCTCGCCGTCGACCACGGCTACGACGGTGGCGTAGACTGTTGCGATCCCGTCGTCTCCCTCCTGTCGTCGTTGTCGTCTGGGTATCGCGCCCGGCGGGCCGTCGGCCGCGCTGACGGGTCCGCAGTCGGTGGCTGTCACGACGGCGGTCACGGTTGCGGAGTAGGCTGTCCGGGTGAGAGTTTTTGTGATTGTTGTTGTGGTCGTGGGTTGGGGCTGGTCGTCGCGGCGGCGGAGGGGGGCGTCAGCGGCCGAGGCGGTTGGTTCCACTGGGAGGGTGCGGGTTGTCGGCGGGGTGATAAAGCTGCGGGTCTGGAGGCAGGCGTATGTCGTCGCGGCGCTGGGCGACTCGGCTGTTAGGGTGGTCGTGAAGTGGATCACTGGGCCCGGGTTGAGGTAGTCGACGGTGGACACGTGGACGAGGTTGCAGCCGCTGCAGTCGATGTGGCTTGTGATGGTGTCCGTCGCCGTGTAGATGGTCCTGGTATGCTCGGACATCAACAGTGGCGTGATGGGCACGAACTGGGTGTGCGTGCATTCTGCCGCGGTGCTCGGTTCATCCTGCCGGACGTCGAGCCCATCCCGGGGGATCTGTTGGTGCGGGGGCGAGGACGGGTCGGCGGAGCACACCGTGAGCGTCGTGCTGAACGGCTCCGTCGCCGTGGTGGTTCCCGTGACCATTTCCACTGGCCCCAGTCCGCCGAAGGCGCCCGCGAAATCGGCCGTGATGGCCAGGGCGCACCCGCCGCACGGCACCCGCGAGTACACCGTCTCGGTGGTCGTGTAGACCGTCTTCAGGATCGAGGGGGTCCACTCGCCCTGGAACCCGGCGACCAGCTTTGTCAGGGTCGTGGTGCATGTCGGCGTCGCGAACGGCGACTCCCCGCTGGCGGAGGTGGTGCCGAGGGGCGGGGGGGTCGGCACCGGGAGTGGATTGGCGGAGGCATCGAGAACCAGCGCCAAGAGGCAGAGTGGTAGGAACGAAGTCATGGTCCTCGTTTATGCACCGGAGGGGGAGCTAGTCCTGCGCAAGAGTAGTTACCAGGTCTGAGTCCTGTAGCGTAAAGAGGCGAACATATATATCCATCTATATATATAGGGATAATCTGGTTCATTCCTGGAGTTTGTTGTTGTCATGATCGGCACCCACACCGCAAGATAGATAGCTCATATGGAGTATACGATCATGGTGCTACGATACCAGTCGACGAGCCACAGCGCCCCTTCCTTCGGTTCGTAGGATCCCAACAACGCCCGGCCGCTCGTGCGGGGAACGTATATGAAGTAGCAACGTCAAAGGAACCACGGGGAGGCGTATGAGTCTCATATGAGATGTGTGATCTTGGCCACGCAGGTAGTGTTGTGCTAGCTCGGGCGAATGACAATATTACCGCCACCGTCGAATCAGGAAGCAAAAGCAGACCAAACCATGGAAACCCTTGCCAAGAGGAGAGTGGCCAATCTGTTCTGTACGACCTGAATTTCTCAGCTGAATATACAGGTCTTTCCACCTGCCAGCTAGGACAGAAATATTCAGTTCCATCCGGAAGGTGCCTGCGGATCAGATCGATCTGGAATGTTCCAGGGGTAATGGGGGACCACAGCCGGGACTTGGTCACATGTCATGAAAACAAGCTTCGACGGCGACATTCTCTGGCTGCAACCCAACGGGGGTCTCCCATTTTCCCGGTATAAATTAGGGTCGCTATCCTGTCGAGGTGGGTGGCTGCCGTGGGACATAGGCTATATGGTGTCTCGGACGTCATCGAATCAGCAAATTACCTGCACATATTAACCCGGGACCCCGGATTGAGATCCAACAATTACGCAGAGAAGATAGCCCCCAACCCTGGGCTGTACCGCGGTATTCCGCCGTCATTTCAAGTGGGATGCGCCCTACTCGGCGGAACCACATACCCGTCACCGAGGGCATCTAACATCGAGACGAGGTCGTGGGCTGAGTACCGACTGTCCCGGCTCCGAGATGCTCCTCAACAACCCCGAACTTTGTGCGCTACTACTCAGCTTCGGCCTCAAGTCACAGACAGACCTTCATCACGCCTGCAGGGACACCTCTCCCGTGTCCGCCGTCCAGATCAGAACTGAGTAATGCCAACACCCAATGTAGGCAGGCCCAAAACGTGGCACTTCGACGGGCCGACCACATAAACTAAATATCTAAATCGGGACCGCTTCTGCAATCTGATCGCCCCTCCCCTCCTCCCGCCTCTATTTTTTCGTCCACACACACGCGGGAAGGGCAAGTCATGTCTCGGCAGGTGCGGCTCCAAAGTTGCTTCCCTTGGTACCCGGTTTAATAACCGAGTGTGACTGACTGACTGACTGACTGACTGAGGCGTGAGGATGGACGAATTTCTCAACGTGGGTCCGTCCTTTTCGCAATGGAATTCCGGTGATTGCTCCTCGGAACCTGGAGCCGGGAGCCTGGTACCATTCCTCTGGGTTCCATGCAGTTCCAGATTTGGGAGTCGGAACCTTCGCGGACGAAGGACGAACGTCTGTACTGCAAGTACCCTGCTGTTTTGAGGGTTGTCAGACCCTCTCTGGGTTGTCAGACCCTCTCTGGCTTCTCATCCCGGCCTCTTGTTCCGCTGAGGCCGTGGGCAGGAGAGAGAATTCTGGTAGAATATTGTAGTCTGTCGACGTGATGCCTCTGGCGATAATAACTACTCCTTACCTCGAGTCCTTTTAGAAACTAGAAACTTGAGGTCGGTTTGGCTTCGTTTCAGACATGACATATGTCGATGTTGATATCTGTTACACTATTTTATTGGGAAATGGGGAGATTTGACACGAGACCCCGCAACACCATCACCTGGCTCAAGACAGAACCCCCATGTTCCTCACTCCCAAGTGCAAGACCACGTAGACGCCATAGATTTTGTGCCAACTCCCAGCAATGGAGATCAGACAAGAGAAACAACCCCATTTCCATGTCACCCCCTTTTTTCTCAAGCTATCCGGGTATCCGCATCCTTTCCCCCCCACCCAGCATGCCCACATCTTTCCTTTCCACGTTGACGCATCGGCAATCAAAGCAACAAATAAACAACCGATGCCGAACCTCGAACCCGCCTCATTGGCAAGCATACACCGTCGTCGTCCCAACCGGCACAGTGAGCGTTTCCGTAAATCTCCCCGCGGGGCCGTACCCCGCCAGCGCCGTGCTGATCACTAGCGGGCAGCCCCCACAGTCGAGCTCGACCGTAGACGTGGCCCACTGCTCGTACTGCGTCGTCATGCTGCCCGCGCTCTGCGGCGGCTGTACCACGAAAGTCGTCGGGCACGACGCCACATCGTCGAGGCCGTCCCGGGCGTCCTTCTTCCCCGGCCCGCGCCTCGGTCTTGCCCTGGGATTGGTGGTGGTGGTTGCGCTCCCGGTCGGGACGGACGTGATGGTGGCGGGATGAGCAGGCGCCGGTCGCGACGGGCTAGCCGCGGCGTGGAAGCCTGCGCCGGTAAATGCTGGATCCCTCGCGTCCAGGGCTGTCGACGGCGCGCACACCGTGGACACCGTCGTTGCGGGCGTGAGGACTGTCGTCTGTCTGGTTTCCGTCATCAGAGGGCAGTAATATATCTCCTTCTTCACGTAGACGTCGGAACATCCGTTGCAATCGACGTGCGTATAAAGAGTGCTTGTTGATGGGTGAATCGTCTGGATCTCATTAAGGGTTATGCATGGATTAACCCCCGATTCAGAAATGGTCGTTGTGCACTCCCTGGCTGGACGCCTTGGCCAGACAGCGCCCTGGGCTCCTTGGACATTTGTGACTCCTTCCGGTTCCGACACGGCATCCCTGCGGAGATGGTTGAAGAACAGAGGCCCGTCTGCCTGCGACTCGGGGATGACCACAGGTGAGGACAGTCCCCGAGACAGAACGACAGCCAGAGCCACAAGTCTTGTTAGCTCCATGGTGAGCTGATGCGCGCGGGTGTGTGTATCAGATGACAGTCAATAGCTCTCCAGCTCGCCTGGTAAGTGCTGAATATGGTGTTTGAGTCTGTTCTCCACTCCAGCCCCTCGAACCTCTAGGTTGACTCAGCCCAGATCTATATATAATGGCTGGGGCGGACACCAGCGTCGCGGTGCCTCGGACACAGTGCCGCCGAGTCGGGCAGGCTGGATGGGTCGGAGCAGAAAATCACGAGAGTGGCTGGCGAGCCAAGGTTGTGGTATCCATGGGAGCGTTGCAGTCGCGTGGCAGGGGCATCTCAGATGGTGGTGTAGAGGGTGTAAGGGGTGTAGGGGTGTAGTTCGTACAGGAATGTGCTGATGCGATCCAAGTGACGTCTGCCTTGCTCGAGCTGGGTGTTACCAGCGTCTGCAGGAGGAAGTGGGCGGAAAGTCGACTTAAACCGGGGGATGGGCTGCAGATGGGGGCCCTTGTCAAGTCCAAAAAGGACGCCAGTCGAGGTCCGGTGGCAGTGCGGGTTAGGGAGAAGCAAGACCAGGATGGACCTACCTGGGAGACGAGAGCGGGTTGCTATTTCCCATCTCGAAGCCCCCACCTGTTGCTGAGAGGCGGACGCACGTGAATGGAAAGAGCGACGTGACAGTGACCTGGGCAATTTACTCATAGAGGAGAACGTCGGTGGAAGGTACCATGGAAAGATGGAATCAGGATCCCATTGGCCGGCTAAATTTGGCTGCAGAGGCCCCCAATCTCCATGTTCGCCCGGATTAATCAAATAACATATTAAACCACCCCTTCTCGTGGCCAGGCGACTCTTGTACTCCGCGGACCCGAAAAAGGACAAACCGTCGCACGTCGCATCGCTTCGGATTAGTCCAAGGCGGAAACACCCAGGTGGTTTTGTGGTCGGCAGGGGTTGGCAGGGGTTGGATGAGGATTGCCTGGGTAACCTGTGCACTTCCGACTGCCGCCAAGCCTTTCGCCGATCGATGATGGGAAATGGGAAGCCTGCCTGGCATTCAACATGGACATGGATGGTTAACCTGGACTATTACAAAGTTCGAGGCCCCCTGGACTGTGAAGGACGGTACCTAACTAGGTAGCTAGCCCACGTGGGAAAAGAAGACAGGGCACTTCTCATTCAGCGCCTTGAAGCAGTGCAATGTAGTATAGCCGCCCAACACCCTAGCCGGCACGAACACCACAGGCGATCAACGTATTCCTGTTGTAATTGTACACCATAAGACATACCGAGACAGCCACTTTTCCTCTCTACCCTACGCACAGAGGCGATACAAGATAAAATACACACAAGCCGTCAATAGCCGGGGTGGGCATAGCCGACCAAAGGATCCCAGCCGGTCCGACGGATCCGACCTTTCCCAGATATGTATAGTTGGGTCTGAAGGCAACGAACGAAGGTCTAGGCAGTGTAACGGGTGCCTTCAGCACCAGCCGAGTTTTCCCAAATTGCGTATATAGACGAAAGGCGAGCGAGCATCAACGTCCCGCCGGAATGCTAAGCGTCAGGAACCAGGAGCCGGCCAAGGGGATGGTGGATGTGACGGTGTGGGTGGTGGTGTGGGTCCCTGTTCCGCCTGGCCGGGCCGCTAAGGAAGACCAAGGGCACCCGGCCACGGTCGCCGTTCTCTCCGCGAGAATGGTGATGGTGGTGGTTGGGCGCACTGCCACGGGTCCCTGCCCCCCGACCCTGAAAGTCTCCAGGGCAAGGGAGGGTCCGCAGTAGGTCGGGCACCAATGCCTCACCGACTCCGTGACAGTCGCGGTCCAAACGTAGCGCGTCAGGGTGCCGTCGTGGTTGGTCGGCGCGGGGAGGACTGGCTTGACGGCCTTGCAAACGGTCACTGTCGGGTCTGGGACGAAGGCAGTTGAAATTGGGTCTTCGGTGTTGACGACGGTCACTGTGATCTGCGGTTCGAAAGGAATCCAGTCTGGATCCCCGGGCATCGTAGTGGGCCCTGAAGGAGAACTGATCCGGGGCTGGACTCCGGGCTTGCCACCCCAAACAACGCCGTCCGTGATGCGGGGCTCGGCTCGTGTCTCGGCCCCAGGTGAAGCGGGAAGCCCGCTCAGGGTCCCGCAGATTTCTGAGTAGTTTCCCGCCATAGAAAGGCGACAGAACTCCAGGATGTCCATGATAATATCATCGCCGCCAAGTCCATTCCGGGTGGGTGCGTCGACCTCGGCGTTCTGACTGGCTATATCCGTAACATCTGGGCGCTTGGTGGGACGAGCGGTGTAGTTGGCAGATGCAGTTTCAATGAAAGGATGGGCGAATGCTGCGGAGGCGAGCGAGAGAGCCAGAAGGCTGTTGAGGGCGGCGCGGACCATGATCGTGACGTTGCAGCTGGAAGGAGTCCAAAGGCCGGTTCTGCAGAATTCGATACAATGTATGTCGTGGAGAAAAGCAGGATCTGTTAAGGGAAGCCAAAGTCGGTCGATGTGCCGTGGGTAGAATGAGAGAATGGCAGTTACGAAGGACGAGGGTGAGCGTGGGTGCCTGCCTGGCGATGGGAACCTACCTACCTAACCATATAGGTATTAGGTAGGTATGAAGGTAGCTCTGGCGCCAGCCACTATGGAAAGGCAAAATGATACAATTTAGCACACCTGTATCTCCGCTGTGATAGTACAAGAGCGACAAGCCTGTTACATACCAGGATGAGGCTAGACCTCTATTCGAAAACCGTGCAAACCGTACGGCGAATATCTAAGGAGAATGTGGCGCATACTGAAGCTTAGGAGCCAGAGATGGACGACATGTGAGCTGTCCAGGAAATGGTCAAAGCATACCCATCCTCAGTTGGCGCCGACGAGGTCTACGTTGCCGAAGTTGAAATTGAAGTTCAGACCTTCGTATATTGGCTGTAAGTAGGTTGTCAGTAGGCCTGGCGACGGCGGACGAACGGCGGCGTGGCAGTGGCTAGACGAAATGAATGGGGAGGGGGGTCGACATGAAAGCTCTTGCACTGACCGAGTCTTCCCAGTCCCACTCGCTGTCCATCCCGAACCCGAACCCGAGCCCGATGTCGCCAAGCCCCAAGCCTTCGCCCGTCGCACCTCCAAGCTGCTCCGCCGAGCCGGCAGCGGGCTCCTCGCCAAACCCGTCCGGCGTCGTCTGCTCCCCTGCCAACTCCTTCAAGAGGTCCCAGCAGCGCGAGAGCGACTCGCCCACGCTGTGAAAGGTGATCCGCGATATCTCGGCATCGCTGGCCCCGCGCTGGAGTGTCTCCAGCTGCGTCAGGAGAGCCTTGACGAAGATGTGGCCCTTGACGTTGGTCTCGCCGGAGCGGATCCGCCTCTCCGTGTAGCCAACCGAGTACTTCACCGCGTCGAGCAGCTCGGCTCGCGGCGCCGCTCCGCTGCCCATCCCGGCAGATGAGTGCAGGTCTGCGTCGACGGCGGACCCCGGTCGGTCGAGCTGTTGATCCATGTTCATGCTCTGCCGGAATGACCGGTCCTCGAGTCCCTGCCATAGCAACTCGAGTGCCAAAGTCATCATAACTTGCATCGGCACCGACCGGAAGGCGCCGGCGCCCGATATCGACAGCCGCACAAAATCATCCGCTGGGTTCGCTACGCCTGACTCGCCGACAGATGACGAGGTGGCGTAGCCGCGATGCAGCTTGAGTGAGGTCTCCACACACATCTTCCTGGCGAAGTAGTAGGCGGGATTTTGCTGTGCCAACCCGAGCCACGGGTGATTTAGCGCGAGGAAGAAGCGATGGACCATGTGCTCCGCCAACCTAAGCTGGAAGAGCGAAAGGCGTCTGGGCAGCACGCCAGCGGGGTCGTAGGCAGGTTGCAGAACAGCCGACAGCGCCCGGCAGGCGATTGACAGTTCCGAGTTCCAACGGAGAGTCTCGTCATAGGTGGCTGGAGAGCGGAAGTCGTTAACAAACTGGGCGATGGCGAGTCTCGTGGGGAAGGACCGCAAGAGGGTTATCTGAACAGTTGCTTGAGTGAAAGAGTTTGTAGGCCTTGGCACAGTGGTAAACTGGTCATCCTCGGTGAGCTGTTCGTCGTCAAAGTTCGACGGCGGTTGCGTATCGAAGTCTTTCAGCGATATCAGGGGTGGCCCGCCAGAATCGATGCTGGACTGTAGACCGATCTCCAAGATGCTTGCCCACAATCGTCTTCGTAGCTCGGCCCTCTGTGTGGACATCTTGGGAAGGTTGTCCGGGTCACGGTGGAATCCCATGTATATAGCGGTCCGCATAAGGGACCCGGCAGAGATCCAGGTGAGGTCGCCGCCGACCCCACAAGCTTCGCGACCCAAGTGCAAGAGACACCTGATCTGTAGGCCGGCGAGGTTCATTCGAGACTTCTGCGACGGCATCACGAGCCAGAACTGGGCCTCATAGATCCATTGGCAGGCCATCTGTCGGAGAGAAGCGACGTTGTCCTGGAAGCATGTACCTATTGCCATGCAAAGCTGGAATTGGATGATGAACATCTGGCTCGCACTTTGTGGGTTCTCCCAGTATCTCTTATATTCCTGCCAGAAGGTGGGAACATGGAGAACCCTGTAGACCGTCTCAAAGGTTCTAAAGTATGCGCTAACAAGTTCATAAGCAAGCCTTTCGGGGGGGATGTTCTTTCCATATCCCGCTGAGAACTCGGCCGGAAGGCGCTGCGATTTGATGGACCGGGCTATGTTTTTACACTTCAGAGTTTTATGGTAATAATCCGAGGTCTTATCTTTTTCAAGTCTCTCGGCCATGCCCACGATTAAAGGGAACTGGTAATATGTTAGAGACGAACGTGGAAGACATGATGCATTGGGAGAGGGGGCAAAAACATAAGAAACGACAAACTGGCGACTTGAGGGAATGTTTGAACGACTATATAGCAGGATAACGTCTCGAGAAGACTCACAAATCTCGCCACATTCATCCAATGGCTCTTGCCAAAGTATCTCGTCTTAGCCAGGACGCCGTGGACGTTTGACGGCTCCGCATCTGCAAAATGGGCTGGCCGAATATCGCTCGAGCCGCCTTGGCGCTTCAAAGTATCGGCTAGCTGCTGCTCTAGCTGGCAGACTCGCTCAGCCAGCGACACGGCGGAGCTCGCAGTCTCCCCCGAGAGGTGGGTGGCGGGAGTGGGGGCAGGCGTTGTCTCGGAGGCCCGGCCGCTCAAAACCGGCAGGGACGTTCCCGAGACGGCGGGAAACTGGCCGGAGTGACTCCCGTAAGTCTGGTCCATCGCGCCGAAGCGGGGAAGGGCGGTACGCTCCTCGGCCGAGCCCTGACCGGCCGGTCCCGGCGATAACCTCCATAGCCTTGGCTTTGGCCGACGGGCCTCCTCGAAGGTGCAATTTACGATCTTGGACTTTATGCAGCTAGCGCACGGCTCATTTCGATCGCAGCGGATCTTCCGGGAGCGACACTGGATGCATGAGAGGGCCGGCCTGTTGCGTTTCCGCCGCTCCTGCGTGCTAGACGGACTTGACCCGGTTTCGGCCTCGAGCTCCATTTGACTGGGGGGGTTAAAGGGGGAAGGGTTTCCGTGTGGCAGCTTATCAGATGATCAGATTAAGCCCGCTTATGGTTGGTTCACAGCCTGGAACGGATGTGCTTTTGACTTGGGAAATGTTGGGATTCGGTCTTTGGAGGGGCTTGCGTCAACAGTAAGTCGATTTTTCGGGCGAGGTCGGGGATTTGGCGTGACACGAGCCACCTAAAAGGGTTATCCCCGAACGCGGCGCCCCACTTCCATGAGGATGGGAGGATGAGGTGGACTAGCTCGGTCCTACGGATCCGACCGGCCACCGGTGTTAACTGGGTCGATCCTTCATCCAAGAGTTGGCTCTCTCCTATTGGTACGCTACATCTCGCTGGCTGGAAGATGGTGGTTGTGCTCATATAGCCTTGTAAGTGGTTCGTCATCAATCTCCGTGGTCGTCCGCTATGGCCCGAAGATTCGCAGGCTGTGGTGACGGTGCTGCCGGGGACCGGACGGGCAAATATTATATTATTGTCAGCGTCGCCATGAAGCTGAACGGTGTATCTGCTCCATTCGCCTTCTCAAAGCATGTTCTGAACCATATACCCTTGCCCTTCGACACAAACTTGACCGACCGCTTCGATCTCAACCCCTGGCGGGATTAGGAGACGCGATAGATAGCAGAATCATTGATACAGATACCCCTTTTTCTCCTCAATATGTCTGCAGAGCCAAAGTTCCCTGAAGTCCCACTGGGCACCCTGGAACAGCATGATCCCGAGAAGTCTCACCCAACATCGACCAGCTCATCGCACCACGCTGTCGACACGATCGAGGCCAAATCCGACATCAGCGACTTCCCGGAGGGCGGCGCTAGAGCATGGATGGTAGCCGCCGGCACTGCCAGTATCCTGTTCTGCACCCTCGGCTATACCAACTCCTTCGGCATATTCCAGGCGTACTACATGGAGAACCAGCTCCGGCACGAGACCCCTGACAGGATTGCCTGGATCGGCTCACTGCAGTCCTTTCTTCTGTTTGCCTCAGGGTCTGTCGGAGGCCCCTTGTTCGATCGCTATGGTCCCAAAGTAAGCCCCTTTCTTCGACCTGCCCCAAACAAATAAGGATACTAACCGTCCTCTCAGGTGATCTGGCCCGCCGCGATCCTCTACATCTTCGCCATAATGATGACCAGCCTCTGCAAGGAATACTGGCAGTTCATGCTGGCCCAGGGTGTCCTGACCGGCATCGCCAACGGCCTGCTGATGTTCCCCTCCATGGCTGCGACGCCGCAATACTTCAGCAAGAAGCGCGGCGCAGCCATGGGCATCGCGCTCGCGGGCTCGTCGCTCGGCGGCGTCATCTTCCCCATCGCCCTGGCCAAGATGCTAACCGAGTCGACGCTCGGCTTCGCCTGGTCCATGCGCATCTGCGGCTTCATCATGATCCCCTTCCTGGCCTTTAGCTGCGTCGCCATCCGCGCCCGGCTGCCGCCCCGCGACACCAGCTTCTTCCTCCTCTCGCCCTTCCGGATCCCGCTCTTCAACACCCTCATCATCGCCGAGTTCTGCCTCATGATCGGCATGTTCAGCCCGCTCATCTTCCTGCCCTCCTTCGCCATCCAGATCGGCGTCGACCCGGCCCTGGCCTCGTACCTGGTCGCCATGCTCAACGGCGCCTCCATCTTCGGCCGCATCCTGCCGGGCTTCCTGGCCGACCGCTTCGGCCGCCTCAACATGCTCGCCGCCGCGGGGGCCACCACGGGCATCCTCGTGCTCGTCTGGCCCCAGGTCACCGGCACGGCCGGCGTCGTCGCGTTCGCCGTCTTCTTCGGCTTCTGCTCCGGCGCCATCGTGTCGGGCGGCTCCGTCGCGCTCTCCATGTGCCCCGAGGACCCCAAGGAGACGGGCACGTATCTCGGCCAGGGCATGGCCTTCGCGTCGCTGGCCGCGCTGGTGGGACCCCCCGCGACGGGGGCGCTGCTGGAGAGGTACGGGGGTTACGTCCAGATATCCATCTTCGGGGGCGTCCTTACGTTGGTTGGGGCGGCCCTTGCATTTGCGTGTAAGATGGCCACCAAGAAAGGCCTCTGGGGTAATATCTAGGGAGGATCTGTGTGTGCATCAACTACATCAAAAAGGAGCTGGGGTAGCGTGGGATAGATGTTCTCGTCGTGGCAGAGGGTAAGATAGAATGTGCACGGCGCCCTTCTGATTGCTTATACACGGTAAAAAACTGGCGGTATGTCATAAATAGATTGGCTCATGGCAACTCTTCTCTGGGCATTTACAGGGGGGATAGAAGGAGGTGGGAAACGAGTAAGATCGATAATCATAATATAGAGAATAGTCGATAAAAAGACACCAGCATCTGGATTCGAGACGCCACAGGAAATCTGACGCTTGTCAGGGTGGGCGTGGGCGCCAACCCAATGTAGAAGGGATGATACCAGTGGCAATTTTCTGGAGTTCACATTATGTAGCGAGGCTGCTTGTTTCGATCGTGGGCATAGATCACTCTCAGGGATACCATCACAAACCAACTGGATTAAAGAGAATAATGATATGCCAAACAAAGACCATCGTACATAGAGACAGAGATTTCTGTATTCCGCCGAAATGCGGCATTACTCGAAGGAAGTCAGTCATTGTACAGGGATATCGAGGGGATGCCGGTCCGGCCTGCTCGGTTTTCTCCTCGGTCCAGTGGAGCAATCAAGCCATCGTCCGCGTAAGAACCACTCATTTTAGGAGACTCCCTCCCCAACACCTGCTTGGCTTCCTGCTACGCATGTCTATCGAGGCTTTCAAAGCGCCTGATGCGCCCAGCCGTTGGTTCCCCAATCCAACGATGCGTTGATCGGAGAGATATTGCGTTTACAGGAGAAACTCCAACGGGTTCTCGACCACCTTCTTGAGCTCGCGCATCCACTCGGCACCAACGGCACCATCGATCACCTTGTGGTCGAAGCTGGCGGTGACAACGATCTGGTCCTCCCACGCAACACCGGTCGTGCCATCCTCATTCTCGACGGGGACAGCAACCTTCTGTGTGGTGCCGACGGCCAGGATGGCAGCTTGTGGTGGGTTGATGATGGCGGTGAAGCGTTCGACCGCCGGGTTCATGCCCATGTTGGAAATGCTGATGCTGCCACCCTGGTACTCCTCGGGCGTGAGCTTGTTATCGCGGGCCTTCTTAGCCAGCTCCTTGACGGCGGCCGAAATGCTCTCCAGGCCCTTTCCTTCGACGCCCTTGACGATGGGAGTGATGAGACCGGACGGGGTGGCAACGGCAACCGAGACATCGACGGTCTTGAACTGGCGGATAACACCGTCGCGCCACGAGCTGTTGACGGTGGGAACCTTCATGCAGGCGACGGCCATGGCCTTGATGAGGAAATCGTTGACCGAGAGCTTGTACTTGCCGTTGGCAGTGCTGTTGAGTGCCTGTCGGAGCTTGAGCAGCTTCGATACCGAAAGGTTGGCGGAGACGAAGTAGTGCGGGTTCTCGCTGACAGACTCCTTCAGCCGGTTTGCGATGGTCTTCCGCATGGCACTGGTGGGGACGTCCTCGTACAGAGCACCGGCAGCCGCACCGGCACCAGGAGCGGACGCAGCCTTCTTGACGTCTTCCTCGGTGATCTTGCCGCCGGAACCGGTGCCCTTCAGACCGTCCAGGTTGACGCCCTTCTCGATAGCTAGGCGCTTAGTGGCAGCCGACATATTCGGCTCGCGGTCGAGGGAGGTCTGCAGTTTGCCAGTGGAATCGGTCTCCTCAGGCTCGGGTGCCGGCGTTGGCGCCGGCGTCGGGGTAGAGGATGGTTTAGACGACTCCTCCTTGGGAGGCGGGGGGGCTGCCTCGCCACCAGCATCCTTGAGGGTGAAACCCTCAAAGGCGCTGACGTCGGTTCCCTCCTCGACAAGGACTGCGATGGGCTGCAGGTAGAGGCTTGGTCAGTGCCTAGACCCAACGGGCAAACGGCAAGGGGGACAGTGACTTACGTTTCCGACGGGGATATCCTTCTCGCCAGTCTCCTTGAGAATCTTGGCAAGCACACCCTCCTCCTGGAACTCAAAGTCCATCTGGGCCTTGTCTGTTTCGATCTCGACAAGCACCTCGCCCGGAGCGATGGTGTCACCGGGCTTTTTCTGCCACGCGCCAATGTTTCCGGCGGTCATGGTTGGGGAAAGAGCCGGCATCTTCACGACGGTGTGCGGCGGGTATGAGGCGTACCATCTTGCCAGGCTGTAGGGAATCACAACTCTGGCTGTCCTGCATTTATGAAGGACTTGCCTTCGGAGCACTGGTGCGAGCATTCTGGATAGGGTGGGCGAAAACAGGTGGGAAAAAAATAGCTCTCTACTGGGATGGTGGAGGGCACCAGCGGTATAAAAAAGAACGGATTGCTCCCAATGATCGGACACACGAGAGACGTGGTATGGCTCGTCAAGCGTCCTCGGATCGATTGGAGAGTCAATTGAAGATGGACGAAAGACAATTGAGGAATAAGGCGGAGCGTCAGGGGAGAGAAGGGCGAATTGATGGTGACGGTGATTTGCGCCGCTCGCTGGGGCCAGTTTTTTTTTGCGTGGGAATTCTCGTTGGGAAGCTCCGTTCCAGGTCCGTCGGGGGTCGTTGCTGGTCACAGCTCTGCTGCGCTAAACCTTTTTGGGATTAGCCACTCCCGCCAAAATTCGTTCACCCGTCGTACCTCCGTCTCATGGAAACATCGGATGGATCCATTCTTTAACAGGCCGGGATCAAATGCCAGGTCATATGCGTAGGTACTGCATTTACGTAGCTATATGGCGAGATAGAGACTCAGGGCCACCCAGAATACCCAACATTGAGAGTTCAGTTGCCTTCAATTGCAGTCTATTCGTGTGCATCCGTCTAAAACCTATTGAGAACTGCCCTTTGCCTTCCGCACCTCGACATTACCGTCTTGCAGACCAAAGTATGCCGCTACTGGCTTCTGAGCCCCAGCACCATTAACAATCTCGTCCCCATTCTTGCCATGGAACAACCCGATCTCAACAACGCCGACAATACTGATCAACCGTTGCGCCAACGAATCTACCGTCCAGGTCCCCTCCTTTCCATCGCTCATGTCCTTGGCCAGTAAAAGGGGCGTGAATGGGGCATCAATGATCAGCATCCCGTTGTCGGTCACAACAGGCCCAGCCTTTCCCGGTAATCCTGGGCGGATGCGGGGGTTGATCGAGCCCATCAAGGTGAGCTCTGCTAGAACCCTCCCTGCAGCCATTGGTAGGACTTCGATTGGCACTCCCTGTGTCCAGACGGTGCCTAGCCGCGGTGATATCTTCCGGAAGTCAGCCACGCAAACAAACTTCCTCGCACTGGCAGCAACGATCTTCTCCTGCGTCAGACAAGCGCCTCCGCCCTTGATAAGGTTCAACTCCTCATCAACCTCATCAGCTCCGTCAAATGCCACATCTAGCACCTCGCCAGCGGGAAGGTCTTGTATGTAGGCGAGGCGAAGGCCGGCTTTGAGAATCAGTTGCCGCGACTGCTCGCCAGTGGGGTAAAAGCACATCTTTGAGGTGACCTCAGTGCCAATGGCCGCAATGGCTTCGACCACATAGACGACAGTGCTGCCGGAACCAATGCCGACATGACGGTACAAAGGCTGCAGATAATCCTCTACCGCCTGAAAGGCGGCTGCACGTTTGGATTTCTCCACTAGCGCCGCTTGCTCTTTGACAGTGAGGTTTGCTGCTGATGCTGACATGGTCCCTCTGGAAAGCCTGAGGCTTTTGCTGCTGAGAGAGATGTGTTGCTGAGAAGCTCGAAGTTTGGGACTTGAGAATGGTGATGATTTGCCTGGAATAGAGGACTGATGGTAGGTCTGACAAGATCGATAAGATCGCGGAGTCGTGGAACAAATCCGGGTTCTCAGTAAGGCCACTTCAAGCCCAATTGCTGTCTTCCTCTGCAGAGACATAGATTTGAGTCATTTGACTTGGGGTTAATGCTATGCGCAGGACAATATTTAGTGTAATCCCTGCTTGATTATCTAATTGATTATAGAATTTCTGTGGTTGCATCACGTCCTCTTTCCATTGGCTGATAGACGCGTTTCGTTCCTTGCAGTGCATATCACATGACACAAAGGGCTGCAGGCAGTGTGAAAGGAAGGAAGCTGAAAGAATATAGGTGCAGGCTCAGAGTAAGTAGAATGAGTCTTTTCTGTGGCAACCTTCAGACTCAACAAAGATGGGTCTATGATCTTTAAGAAGTAATGATACAGACAGATTCGGTAATTTGGTGCTTCCCTTGCGGCCTTGCGGCTAACCACAGCTCGCTCTGTCTTGAAATTTCATTGGCTGCTTGGGCAGAGGTTACAGCTAGCTTTGTGTGACTTATCGGACTGCGTAAGCTGAGGTGAAGGTTCCACTTTTTCGGTGGAGGCTTTTTGCGCTTCTCGCTATCGACGAGTGTCAACTTCCAATCCATAACTCCAGTTTATCCGCGCCAGTGAGGCTGCGAATCTGGCAGCCTTCCTTTTCTTTCACATGATAAAGCTGCTGGTTTTACAGGACATCTGTCCCAGACTTTTGCAGTAATCCGGGCAGGCGGAGAGTCTCATCGGCCAGCACCCAAGAAACCCCCCGCGCTGATCGATCTCGGTCCCTTTTCTCGTCTCCGATCCCTCCGCCGATGCCCACTTGTCCTCCCTTACGCACACCATGACCTCCCTCAAATTCATGGTGTCCTCTCTGGACATCATTGCAGCAAACTCTGGCAGGAATAAGCAGTTGGCCGAACTTGTCCAGAAGGCACTCGCCGCCGTCGAGAAGAACGAGAACGAGCTGCCAGATCCCGAAGTCATCTTCGCTCCCCTCCGACTAGCCACCAAATCCGGCACCATTCCACTTGCCACCACAGCACTTGATTGCATTGGCAAGCTTATATCATACTCCTACTTCTCTGCCCCCGACGCCGATGGCTCTCCAGACCAGGATGGAGGAGCCACGCAAGCACCTCTCATCGAGCGTGCCATCGACACCATCTGCGACTGCTTCCAGGGCGAAACCACCTCCGTCGAGATCCAACTACAAATAGTCAAATCCCTCCTCGCTGCCGTCCTGAATGACAAGATCGTCGTACACGGTGCTGGGCTATTAAAAGCAGTCCGACAAGTCTACAATGTCTTCCTCCTTTCCAGGAACACGGCAAACCAGCAAGTCGCTCAGGGAACCCTGACCCAGATGGTTGGAACCGTGTTCGAACGGGTCAAGACAAGGCTTCATATGAAGGAGGCCCGTTCGAGCCTCGGAAAGCTGAAGGATAGTACCAGCAACCTCACTGTCGACCCACTCGAGTATCAGAATGGCCAGGTCACAAATGGCGACGGCGACGATCCGGGAGAGGCGCATTCGGATGCTACTCCTTCTGAAACTGCAGCTAGTGGGGCCGGCAAGCTCACCCTCAAAGACCTGGAGCACAGGAAAAGCTTCGATGACTCGAACTTGGGCGACGGCCCAACCATGGTTACCCAGCTGAAGCCGTTGAAGAAACCAACGAGGTCGATCTCCGAGCAGACCCTGCCCGAAAATGGCCAAGACGAGACGTCCGATGCGCTCGATGCTGAGGATGAAGTGTACATCCGAGACGCTTACCTTGTCTTTCGGTCCTTCTGCAACCTTTCCACCAAAGTCCTCCCGCCAGATCAGCTCTTCGACCTGAGAGGCCAACCAATGCGGTCGAAGCTCATATCGCTCCATCTAATACACACCCTCCTGAGCAACAACATCTACGTTTTTACCTCACCCCTATGTACCATTACCAACACCAAGAACAACGAGCCGACCAACTTCCTTCAAGCCATCAAATTTTACCTTTGTCTTAGCATCACACGAAATGGGGCCAGCTCGGTGGATCGGGTCTTCGAGGTTTGCTGTGACATCTTCTGGTTGATGCTGAAGTATATGCGAGCCCCATTCAAGGTACGCTGATTTCCCATGGCATTGGTGTTGTTGTCGGTGTTCTTGCCCCTGGCTGACTTGTGCCCTCCAGAAAGAGATAGAGGTCGTCATGAACGAGATCTATCTAGCCCTTCTTGCTCGAAAGAATGCGCCGCTGTCTCAGAAGATGTATGTTGTTGGCATGCTTAACAGGTTTTGCGGAGACCCACGAGCGCTGGTGGAGACGTACCTGAACTACGATTGCGACAGAAACGTGGACAACATCTTCCAGACCATTGTCGAGGATCTCTCCAAGTTTGCGACCTCCCCGGTGACGATTCACCCGATGCATGAGCAGCTCTACGAAGAGAGGCACTCCAGGTCAAACACTGGCAGTGACTGGCAGCTCAGGGGGGTCTTACCACCCCCCTTGTCGGTCGCACACATAATTCCCCACCACGAGCACGAGACCGAGATACCCAGGGAATATATGATGAAGCGGGCTGCCTTGGACTCCCTGGTCGAGACTCTGAGGTCCCTCGTCAACTGGTCACAGCCTGGGCGGCCCGAGTCCCACGCTGCCACTCAGGATTCCGAGAGAAGGCTGTCGGGAGATGAGGTTAGGGAGTCGATCGACCCGTCAGTGGGTGACAGTTTATCACGCATGGATACTCCTGTTCTCCCGTCAACCCCTATTTTAGACGACGATCCAGAACACCTGGAGAAGGAAAAGGCTCGGAAAACTGCAATGACCAATGCCATCCGTGCATTCAACCAGAAACCCAAGAATGGCATCAAGCTGCTGCTGAAGGAGGGCTTCATACCGAGCGACAAGCCCTCTGACATTGTCGCCTTCTTGATCAGCGAGGAGCGATTGGACAAGGCCCAGATCGGCGAATATCTTGGTGAAGGTGAAGAGAGGAACATCGAGATCATGCACGCATTCGTGGATACCATGGACTTCACCAAGAAACGCTTTGTAGATTCGCTCCGTCAGTTCCTCCAGTCCTTCCGGCTACCGGGCGAGGCACAGAAGATCGACCGTTTCATGTTGAAGTTTGCACATCGCTATGTCATGGGCAATCCCAATGCGTTTGCAAATGCCGACACGGCATATGTTCTGGCATATTCCGTCATCCTCTTGAATACCGACCTGCACAGCAGCAAGGTTGCAAACCGCATGACCAGAGAGGACTTTATCAAGAACAACCGAGGCATCAACGACAATGCGGATCTCCCCGAGGAGTACCTCACCACCATCTACGAGGAGATCCAGGGCAACGAAATTGTCCTCAACAGTGAACGGCAGGCTGCAGCTGCTGCAGGCTCCCTGCCGCCACAGGCAACCGGTCTCGCGGCTGGTCTCGGCCAGGCATTTTCCAATGTCGGCAGGGATTTGCAACGGGAAGCCTACGTTCAGCAGTCTGAAGAGATATCCCTCCGTTCAGAACAGCTGTTCAAGAACCTGTTCCGCAGCCAGCGTCGAAATGCCGAGAAGGCGGGTGCAAAATTCATTCCGGCCAACTCCTTCAAGCACGTCGGCCCCATGTTTGACGTAACTTGGATGTCCTTCTTCTCTGCGCTGTCGAGTCAGATGCAGAAGACGCAGAACTTGGAGGTCAACAAATTGTGTCTCGAAGGAATGAAGCTGGCTACAAAGATTGCGTGCCTGTTCGGCCTTGCCACTCCTAGGGAGGCCTTCATCTCTGCGCTCAGAAACACGGCGAACCTCAACAATCCGCAGGAAATGCAGGCTAAGAACGTCGAGGCTCTCAAGGTGATCCTCGAGCTCGGGCAGACGGAGGGCGACCTTCTGAAGGAGTCATGGAAGGACATCTTGATGTGCATCAGTCAGCTGGACCGGTTGCAACTGATCTCGGGCGGTGTGGACGAGAGCGTGGTGCCCGACGTTTCCAAGGCCCGATTCGTACCACCGGCGAGGGGAGATACAGGCGAGTCCCGGAAGTCTTCCCACTCGGTAAGGAGGCATCGGCCACGCTCAACTACGGGCCCCCAAGGAGTCTCGGTGGAAATTGCGCTCGAGAGCAGGTCCGACGAGGTCATCAAGAGCGTGGACCGCATATTCACCAACACGGCGAACCTCTCGGGCGAGGCAATCGTGCACTTTGCGCGCGCCCTGACGGACGTGAGCTGGGACGAGATCAAGGTCTCAGGCTCCAACGACTCGCCTCGCACCTACAGCTTGCAGAAGATCGTCGAGATCAGCTACTACAACATGACGCGTGTCCGGTTTGAGTGGACCAACATCTGGGATGTACTGGGAGACCACTTCAACCGAGTGGGATGCCACAGCAACACGGCAATCGTATTCTTCGCCCTCGACTCGCTCCGGCAACTGTCGATTCGGTTTATGGAGCTGGAGGAGCTATCCGGGTTCAAGTTCCAGAAAGACTTCCTCAAGCCGTTCGAGCACGTCATGTCCAACTCGAACAACATCACGGTGAAGGACATGGTCTTGCGGTGTCTCATCCAGATGATTCAAGCCAAAGGAGAGAACATCAGGTCCGGGTGGAGGACAATGTTTGGCGTTTTCACTGTCGCTGCAAGAGAGCCATACGAGAGCATCGTCAACCTGGCTTACGAGAATGTCACGCTGGTTTACAAGACGCGCTTTGGGGTCGTCATATCCCAAGGAGCCTTCACAGACCTCATCGTGTGCCTGACCGAGTTCTCGAAGAACATGAAATTCCAGAAGAAGAGCCTGCAGGCTATGGAGGCTTTGAAGTCGGTCATCCCAAGGATGCTCAAGACACCTGAGTGCCCATTGTCTCAGAAGGGCGGCTCAGCCCCGGACGCCGCCGAGGCCAACGTGACGTCTCCAGGCCCCCAGAGCCGCACCTCGGTGGAAGAGGGCTTCTGGTTCCCGGTCCTGTTCGCCTTCCACGATGTCTTGATGACTGGAGAGGATCTCGAGGTCCGATCTAACGCGCTCAACTACTTCTTCGAAACCCTACTGAAATACGGGGGCGATTTCCCCCCAGATTTCTGGGACATCCTCTGGAGGCAACAGCTCTATCCGATCTTCATGGTTCTCCGATCACGGCCTGAGATGAGCAACGTCCTGAATCACGAGGAGCTTTCGGTCTGGCTGTCGACAACCATGATCCAGGCGCTTCGCAATATGATCACGCTCTTCACCCATTATTTCGACGCACTCGAGTACATGCTCGATAGGTTCCTCGAGCTGCTTGCCCTGTGCATCTGCCAGGAGAACGACACGATTGCGCGGATAGGCAGCAACTGCCTCCAGCAGCTGATCTTGCAGAACGTGACCAAGTTCGCCCCGGAGCACTGGTCCAAGATCGTTGGCGCGTTTTGCGAACTCTTCGAGAGGACCACCGCCTACCAGTTGTTTTCGGCGACGACCATCAACTCTACCGCATCCTTGTCCGCCCCGCCAAATGGACTTGAATTCTCGGGGCCCCTCAGCCCGACCACAGTAGAGGCCATCTCTGTCGACGAGAAGTCGCTCAGAATCAATGGCACGGAGAAGAACGGCTATGCCTCTGAATCCGAGCCATCGGTACTGCAATCCCCGGGTGCCGATGATGACGCCCTTGCTAGTACGCCCACGGCAACCACGAACTCGACCGGCCTAACTTCGATATCTCAGCTGCCTGTCTCTCCACAGCTTGAAGAGTTCAAACCAAACAATCCCCTTCAGCAGCAACCCGTTGTGGTAACTGCCGCCCGACGGCGGTTCTTCAACCGTATTATTTCCCGTTGTGTTTTGCAACTTCTGATGATCGAGACTGTCAACGAACTTTTCAGCAACGAGGCCGTGTACGCTCAAATCCCGTCGTCGGAGCTTTTACGTCTGATGGCGCTCCTCAAGAAGTCGTATCTCTTTGCAAAACGCTTCAATGGTGATAAGGAGTTGCGAATGCGTCTCTGGCGCGAAGGCTTCATGAAGCAGCCGCCCAATCTCCTGAAGCAGGAGTCGGGCAGCGCGGCGACATACGTGGCGATCCTTTTCAAAATGTTCGCCGACACATCCCCCGACCGCCAACGTAGCAAGGGCGACGTGGAGAACGCGCTGTTGCCTCTCTGCCAAGACATCATTGGCAACTACATCGCCCTAGAGGAAGAGAGCCAGCATCGCAACATCGTCGCCTGGCGGCCGGTAGTCGTGGACGTGTTGGAGGGCTACGCCGCGTTCCCGCGTGAGGCGTTCTCGAGCCACATCAAGAGCTTCTACCCGCTCGTCGTTGAGCTGCTCGGGAAGGAGCTGAGCGGCGAGCTCCGGGGGGCACTGCTCCTCGTGTTGAGGAGGGTCGGCGAGGTCGGCCTCGACATCGAGGGCATGAGCTCCAGTGGTGCGCCGGCAAAGGGGAGTATAGATGCCGGCCGCAGAAGCAGCGTGCTGTCCGCCATGTCGACCGAGGCGGCATTGACGCACAGCATGGACAATGCGAGTGACGATGCGTCGAATCGGTTCCTCGGGAGATAGGGAGTCGCATGTAGGCAAACCCGGGTTTGGGGGGGTATCTTGCGGTCCCAAACAATGTTATAGATAGGGGCTCCTTTTTCGGGATATAGGGCCCGTGCGCGCGCCTTGGTTCTCGATGACTGGGTCTCGAGTGCTTGAGGCGAACTTCGCTTCTCTCTGTTGCATGGTGTATGGTGTGAAAGAACGGGTTAGAGCCACTTTATGTTATGGATGTTGTGTGAATATATGCCCATTCCATCTACCTGATATCAGTCCACAGGCTCTGAGACGTTGAAAATGTGAAATGCCAGTGAGTTTAGCACTGTTGACAGGAATCTAGTAGGAGAGGGAGGTAAGCAACTTTAAGGAGACTAGGAGAAGGGGGTGAGTAAAAAAAGAGAGGAAAAGGGGGGTCTTTCCAGGCAACGTTCTTACATCCTCTGCTCCTGACATTTTCAAGAGCCTGTATGTTACAAAAATGCCCTTCAACTGGCTGGTATCTTTGTTTCGCAATCTATTTCTCATGCAAGTTCCTCTCGGAGACACCCAATCATCCGATATAAAGGCCAACCAACCTTAAAACGCCCAAACCCGAGCACAGGATCATCTCGTGGTATGTACAGTACATACAACAGCTCTTCCCACCAATCGACTCCCCAGCGCAGGAGCTACCCATGTTCAGCCCCAATGCCCACCAGCGACGCGCACCGCCTCCCCGGGCAACACCTCCCGCAGCCACAGGCGCAGGTCGTCGGCCTCCTCGGGGACGGTCCGGTCGGGCAGGCCCAGCAGCGCGGCCCTCAGGGCGGCGCCGCCGTCTTCGTCGGCCGTGGCGCCCCTCAGCAGCGCCCGGAGCGTCTCGACCTTGTACGGCGACCGCTCGGGGGCGACGCGCATCAGGCTCACGAAGCCCTCCATGAACTCGACCAGGTTCAGATGCATGAGCGCGTCGCGCCTGTCGACCATGCGCAGGGCCGCGAACTGCAGGAGGCCCTCGTGTTGTTGGCCGCCGCCGCCTCTTCTTTGCTGATGCTGATCCGGACCCGGCTCCTCGTGGTCGTCATCATGGTCATGGTCGACACCGCCGTTGGTCGCGTGCGTGGGCCTCCCCGCGGCGAAGTCGGACGCCGCCACGGCGTGGAAGTCGAGCACCGCCAGGCGCGGCAGTATGTCCAGCAGGCGGCCCTGCGCGAGCGACAGCTGGTGCCCGTCGGCGGGGGCCGTGCCCGGGTGCCGGCCCGAGCAGATGTCCACCAGCAGCTGGTACGGCTCGCGCGTGCGGAACAGCAGGCGCCACAGCTTGCCCCGCCCGGGAACCCTCCTCTTGACCATGTCTGCGAGGACCTGGTCCTGGCCGCCCTGGGCCTGTCCGGTGCTAGGCGGAGGCGGAGGAAGGGGTGGCAGCTCGCTGTCGGTGTCGAGAAGGTCGCCCAGGACGCGGCGGCCCTTGGCGCCGACCTGCGCGTGCGGGGATAGCAGCCAGCGGCGCAGGAGCTCGGCGAACAGCTGGGGCATGTCTGCGAGGAGGGCGGCGTCGTCGGCTGTGCGGGCGGCCTTCTCGAGGACGGTCATGGCGAGGAGGTTGACCGACGGCTCGGGCGAGCTGAGGGCGTGTATGAGGGATTCTTCCGAGGCGAGGGTGAGGGACTGCGTGAAGGTGACGGGGCTGAGGAGCCTGGTGGCTAGGCTGGCGGGGAGGGCGGGGTCTCGGTCGTCTTGCTGGAGGATGGCGACGAGTTTAGGGAGGAGGAGGGGGATGAGTGGTGGTATGTTGCTCTCTGTCAGCGGCGGTTAGTGAAGATCAGGGCAAGAGGGGAGATGAGGGGGAGGCTAGGTCACCTGTAAGCTGGAGCTGAACATGGTCAAACAGCTTCGCGTCCAGAGCCAGACTTGAGTCCCGCATAAGCTGGTCTAGATGGAGGTCGAGCTCCTCGACGCCGGTGACGGGGATCGTAGTAGTATCCATGGCGGGCGGTGCAGCTCGGGCAGGAAAATAAAGAGGGGGGGGGGAACTTCCTGCTGTTTACTTCAGGAGAAGCTATTGACAGAGACCATGACGGAGAGAGGGGTGAGATCGGCAAGCGGGAGCTGGCTACCTACATAGGTACCTACCTCAGAGCAGTTGTGGGGGGTGGCCAATGCGCACCTACATTGCGGGGCTGCCTACATTCAAGAAGCCCCGCCAAAAAATTCCAGCTCCTTCATCTTTGCGATGCGATGAGTAACCAAGCGATGCATATGTAGCCGCACCAACTCCAACATAGCCTCTCAACAATGTCTCGAGGAGGTGGAGGTGGCAGAGGTGGCGGGCGGGGTGGTCGCCGGGGCGGTCGAGGCGGCATGGCGAATAACCTGCCCTGGGACAATGATCCCAACCTGGAGCTCGATGGCCGACCCTCCGAACTATTCCCAGTAAGTCTTCTGCAGTCAACGGTTGTCCAGGCCGTCCGTCTATTAGTCCCATGCGCTTACATGGCTTCCTTTTTGTGGTAGGAATACAACGTCCCCCAAGCCGCGCCGCTTTCCAAGAAGGAGGAGAGGCAAATCTCCTGCTTCCTTCTCTTCCGCGAACAAGTCCACGATGGACCACTCTTTACCCAGGCCCGGACCTGGAGTCTCGATTCCACCACGCCAGGCCGCGTGTACGGCCAAGACCAGATAAACAAGCGCTACGGCGTGAAGAACAAGGCCACCGTTGACCCCTTCCTGGCCATGCCCACCTATTCCCAGCGCTTCAGCAGGCAGGAGCGGTCCCTGCCCGATCTCGCAAGCCGGCCGTTTGCGAAGGAGTTTTTCCCGCCCGAACTACACGCAACGCTCGAAGGGGCGGACGGGGCCACCGGTGGGGCTAAGCGGCGGAAGATGACCAAGAAAACCCACGCTTTGTCCAACATCACCTCCCTCCGCACCGCCGAGGAGATCTTCCTGCCTGAGGCCGAACAGCAGGGGTTTGGCGATGTGGATGGCCAGAGCAAGGCGTTGCAGATGCTCGACAAGATTGACAACAATGATGAGGGTGCCGACGGCCTCGATCTTGACGACGAGGACGATTGGGTTCGGCCTACCAATGCTGAGGATGGGGAGGATAACGCCGAGGACGAAGACCAGTATGACGACGAGTCGGGAGATGACTACAACGCTGAACAGTACTTTGAGGAGAATCAGGCCGACGATGACTACGATGAGGGAGGTGATGGTGGTGATGATTTCTTCTAGGGCGGCCCTTTGGGCCGAGGAGGGTGGACTGACTGCGATTATCTCTACCCAGTTGCATTGCTAGGAGTTGGGATGGCACCAGAAGAGTCCGGCTTGGATGGACCTTGACCTTTGTTATTATAGAATTTGCATGGTTGATACCGAATTCGATGGCGTTTGTGGGTATGTCAAGCTTGTCAGCCACATAAAGTGTTGCCTCAACGGTTAGCTGTTTGCTTCAGCATGAGTCACAGGGAAAAGCTGTCGATAGAACAAAGCTATAGTGAGGCATGTGCATGCCATTACTGTGATATACATTGATATCTCGTCAGAACAAGCACGCTCGTGCTAATTCCTGCTAACTACCCCTTTCCCATAATAAGAACACTGATTATCAGCGCACCCCGTTACTACCATTCCCCAGCAATTCTCCCAACTGCAGAGACGTCATCCCTTCGCGGGCTCCCCCCACGACCCCGGCGACCTGGAGTATGCTCTCCTCGAAGTCCCGTAATACCGCAGCGAGCTCGACGACCTTCTCATCGGCCCGGTTCTGGACGCCATCCTTGGGCGTCGCGGCCACTCGTTGCAGCTGCTCCAACACGTTCCCCTGGACGGCATGCAAGTGCAACTCGATCTCGGTGAGGTTCCCCTCGAACTTCTTCATCGTATCCCCCATCTCGTCCGCCGTCCTGGAGAAGAAATCCACCAGAACCGAGTTGCTCTCGCCGTCCGCGTCCCCGGCGCCACCACCCGTACCTCCCTGTTGACCCCTAGTCGACCAAAGACCGGCCTGGTGGTACGCCGTCGGCAGCTTGAGGTTGTCGACGGCCTTGAAGGACAGGCGCGCGTTGTCGGCATCCACCTTGACCAGCTCACGCAGCTGCTTGACGGCCACGGCATCGCCCGTCAGCGCGCTCTCGACGCCCGAGGCCTTGCGGCCGACGAAGTTGACGTCGGTGGGGATGCACGACAGCTGCTCGCCGTGCGCCGGCATGAACGCGTCCAGCTCGTTCTTCTGCGCGATGAAGCCCTGGATCGCCCTGTCGATCTCGGCGATCCTGTTCTGGAGGTCCTCCTGCAGGTCGTTGAACCGCGTCGTCGGCCGGATGTTGCTGACGTCGATCCGCACGCCAGGGACGACCTGCTGTTGTTGGGTGGACTGGCCCAGGGTCAGACCAGACCCAAGTACAGACTGGCCGAAGGCATTGGTCTGCTGCGGTTGGGCGGTGGGTTGGTTGAGACTGCCGCTGGGAAATGTTAACACGGACACGGCGGGAAGAGGGTGGTGTAGCTGCTCACAATAGGGATCCACCAGGCCTGTTCTGCCCCAAAGCTCCACCTGTGCCAGCCACGGAGCCTCCGAATAAGCCTCCGGTGGTCTGCTGAGGCTGCTGCTGCTGCTGCTGCTGTAGTTGCTGTTGCTGTTGTTGCTGCTGCTGCTGTTGAGTCGAGGCACCGAAGAGGCCTCCTTGTTGGGCTGGCTGGGTATTCTGCAAGCTTCCAAACATGCCACCACCTTGCTGAGGTTGAGCCGACGTCGTAGATCCGAATAACCCGCCAGGCCTTTGTTGCTGGGTGGCCGTGTTCCCAAACAAACCGCCAGCTTGTTGTTGCGGCTGCTGCTGCTGCTGCGCGGCTGGTGTTGATCCGAACATCCCTCCCGTTTGTTGCGGCTGCGATGTTGCGATCGAGCCAAACAAGCCGCCGGTCTGTTGAGGCTGGGATATCGTCGTGGTCGATCCAAATAATCCTCCCGTTTGTTGAGGCTGGGACAAAGGCTGCGCGCTGCCGAAAAGTCCTCCCGTCCGTTGGGGCTGCGAGGTTGTGCTTCCAAACAGGGATCCGGTCGACTGAGGCTGCTGCGACGTCGACGCCGTGCCAAACAACCCTCCAGACTGTGCCGGCTGAGATGTCGAGGCACTCGTGCTACCAAACAATCCTCCGGCTGCCGGGGGCTGACTCGTGGCACTTCCACTGTAAAAGGGTTAGGGGCGATCTGGATGTCTCAACGAGGTGTCCTGAAAGTGACGACTTACAATAGATTCGCGCCGCTGGTATTGATGCTGAGCCCACCAGGACCGCTGGCTGACCGTGTGAAAGCCATGCTAAAAGTCTCTGGCGCGGATTAGCGCCAACGTGGAGAATGCAATCCGGTTTGGAATGTGGCGTAGCCAATGTTTTCGTTGCTTTGCTTTGTTTGCCTTTATTAGCTTCGAATTTTCTGCCGGCTTTGAGCCTCAGTCGCGTGTGGATAAGGGCGATTGGAGCCGCCAGGGTTTGACCGCCTGCCGCCTCCCACCCGACCTAGGTGAGCCGCGGTCGGATTAACTATGCCACCGACCTCACCCACCTTCCTTGAGCTTGAGCTTAACAGACGTTGATTTCGTTTTCTCAATTCCCTCCACGACACTTTGCGACCGGAATATTCGCCATGGATATCGACGAAGACGATGATTTTTACGCCCCGGAAGAGCCCGATGTTCAACCAACAGCCACTGCAGCAGCCCCTGCAGCCCCGGTAGCTGCCAAAACAGAGTCCCAGAATGACGAGCTTGAAGAAGGCGAGGAAGAGGACGAGAGTGGGGAGATGGACGAAGATGATGATTCAGTAGGTTGGACTTCAATCTCCAGCTCTGGGACAGCCATACTGAACAAAATATAGGACATAGACATCATAACAGAGAGGAAAGACGGCTCCAAACCAGCTCCTCCCTCGTGAGCTTGCCCCACCTTGTCAACCCCACGTTGCGCATTGCGCCCTAACACCATATTAGACAGACACGATACAGCGAAATAAGAAATATCCCACAAAGGTCCACATCCAATGATGCGACGGTGAAGGCTGCGCCCGTCAAGAAAGAAGAGGCTTCCAAGCCATCCACATCTGGGGCGGACCTTCCCGCAGTATCCACGTCCAAAGTCGACGTGAACGCTATTCCCGTCCACAAGCCGACAGGGAAGCCTATTACTCAAGTCAGCATCGACGAAGGTTGGTTTAACTGACGTCTTATCTTGTTTTCTGCTCAGTTTATGCTGATCACGACGCCCTGTAGACCTTCCAGAGAACGACAAGCCCTGGCGCAAACCGGGCACCGACCTCTCAGACTATTTCAATTACGGCTTCGACGAGTTCACATGGGCGCTGTACGCCCAAAAACAGGAGACACTGCGTGGCGAGTACAACCAGGACGCCGTCGCCCAAAACAACAAGAAGATGTTCGAGGAGATGACCAACATGATGATGATGGGCGGCATGATGCCGGGGATGCCAGGCGGGCCAGGAGCAGGCGGTCCGGCGGCGGGCGCCGGCGCCGGGGGGGCGGCGATGCCCGGAATGGACGGCATGCCGCCCGAGATGCAGGCCATGATGCAGCAGATGATGGCGAGCGGCATGGACCCCAGCCAGATGGATGCGGGCGCCATGTCGGCCATGTTCGCCGGCATGCAGAACCCTGGCGGCGCCGGCGGGGCGGGAGCCCAGGGCGCGCAGGGGCAGAACTTCGGCGCCGGCTTTGGCGGGAACCAGGGGCAGGGGTACGGCTACGACCAGCAGGGAATGGGTGGTGGAGGTGGCCGAGGCAATTTCGGCGGAGGGAGGGGTCGAGGAGGGAGGAGGAATTGGTAATGACAGTAATGATATCCCAAAAATTCATTCATCTTCATTAAGTTTTCCCTTCAATTGGCCTCCCTGAGGCCAATTGACTTGTCAATTGACTTGCAATTGAACCCAATGGTACCTATATAAACTCACCAGCATCATCCGTCGGGGATAGTCGACCAGCCTCAAGGGATTTACAACACATTCCCGCTGTCAAACACCATCATCACTTATCTTCATGAGAACAATTAACCTGCCAGATGAACAGGTTCTTTGTTTTGTCACATTTGCACGCCCAATTCATATCTACATCACAGATTCTTTGTTCGACAGGAATCAGTGCTTTGTTCAGTTCCTGTCTATAAATATCGGCCCCGCCTCTCAAGACGAAAAGTTCCAGTTCCTCCAAAACTCCATGGCCCAATGCCTTCCCGGGGTATCTCAAAAACTCCAAGGCTCCATGCATTCCGGGGTATCGTAAAACTCCGAGGCGCCATGCGTTCCAGGGTATCATAAAAAAGCATATCCATGGGCTCTCAATGGCCCAGGCGACAAAACCAGTCAGACTCTAGCAACCATGCCCAATGACCTGATTCCGGATAGTCCCGTGCGCCACAATATGCTTGAGAAAAAATGAAAAACAAAAGAAAAACAGAAGAAAAAGCAATCAGTACAAGACTCCGATGGAGTGAAAACATCCTCAGACTAATCCTGGGTTAAGTCTTTCAGCCAGGAGTACTCATCCTGGCCGAACAAGGGCTCGTTCAAACCCATGTCGCCCCCCAAAAACATTTCACCCAAAGATCCGTCGCCGTATGTCAGGAAGTCCTGAGGGAGAGGCTGTAGGGCAAAGGCGTCAGCGGCAGGCGCGGCTGCAGGATCCTGGAGCTCCGCCTCCGACGTGGCAGCAGCCTCCTCCTGACTGAAAGTCGTGACTGTGTGTTGGTTAGCGACAGGCATCTCAATGCTTGTCAGGGGCAAGGGAGAAAACTTACCGAACGATCCAGCATCTCCGAGCTCAATTTGTCCACCGCCAGCCTGGACACCCAGCTGCTCCTCGACGTCGAGGTTCTCGAAGGCCGTCGAGGGGCTGGGCATGGGGCTGCCAAGCAGGATGGCCGGTGCAAAGACCGTCGACGGACCGGACATGGGGCCCACGTTCAGGACGGCCGGGTCGATGGTGATCGGGCCCAGCCCCTGCGGCCGGATATCGGCGGCCGTGAAGTCGCCGATCCCCTCGTAGGCGACGGCAATCCCGCTGTTCCTCGACGTGTAATGAGCCAAGTTGAAGCCCGGCACGGGCGGGAGGTATGGCAGAGCCTGGTTGCCGCGGCCGCTGCCCACGTCTGCTGGTGTGACCGGAGAGAACTCTCCCGGCGTGCTAGGCGCGGCAGATGGTCCCCTCTGGCTGTCGAGGGCGGGCACCGCAGAAAGGGCGGGCGCGGCAGGAGCTGGGGCGCGGCGGGAGCTGGGGCGCGAGGCAGGGGCTGGGGCCGGGGCGGAGGCAGAGGCCGGGGCGGGGCGTGTGGCTCGGCGAGGGCCGCGGCGCGTGGTCGAACCCGAGGGACCCTGTGTCGGCGCTGATGTGGCCGGAAGCCGGGCAGCCCGTTCCACGGCGGATTGTTGGGGCTTGTTGGCTGCCCGCTCCCTCTGGAGCCGCTCGCACTCCTTGTTCAGCTGGGCGCTACCAGGCTGTGGGGGCGCGATGGTCTCCCCAGAAACGGCATCGACCAGGCTCAGGTCTTCGTTGACCCTGACCTGGGTGTTATTGAGGGCGGCGATGCCGGCCTTCACCTGGACATTTCGGGTCCGGTTCAGATCCTTGTTCTGGATCTTGCGCTGCGAGAATGTCAGGCGCTGTCGAGTTTTAGTTGCCCTGTACTGGGAGAAGCTTACCTTGTACTCCTGGTTGGGAGCCGCTGCCAATCGCCGAGCGAAGTCACTGGTCATCACTCCGTGGACTGCGCCCTTGGAGTGCTGGGATAGTAGTCAGAATTGGCAAGCTGGTTAGAGGTGAGAGGATTGACGAATGCTTACCCTGAAGGCATACTCGATCTTTTCGAACCTTTCCATGAAGGTCGGGAACTTGTCGTAATGCCAGGTCACGCCCCTCCATGAGCCTGCGTGGACAATGCCGTCCTGAGCCTCCTTTGCTGCAATCTATTTTGCTGAGTTAATCAATGTTCGTGGCAAGTTAGCAGCAGATCTAGATACTAACCAGAGTGTCCCAGCAAGCAATCTCGATCTCGAGATTGGCGGCATTCTTTATCCGAGCCACATGAGTGCTGTCGGCTATCCCAGCATCTTCCTGTGGCTCTTCCTCCTCGTCCTCCAACTCACCAGCCTTCCTCTTGTTGGACTTCCTCTTTTGACGAGTATCGTCAATGGCTGACTCGATGTCCGTCATGGCCACGAACAATCGGCGCACCAGTTCGCTCTGGCCCGCAAAATCCGCCGGGAAGTCCGTCGCAGCTGGAACATTTGTCCGCCCCTTCTTGTCATTGAGCGACATGTACTGTTCCTTCACCTCGAGGGCATGCTCAGAGCTGGTGAGGAGGCCCTTGTAGACATGGTCACGGTCTGTAAGGGCCTCCCGAATGTCATCCTTCGAAGGTTGAGCCCCGAGGTTCGTCGTCGGCGGGGCTGGCAGGGCCGGGGCTGGGATGATCGGTGCTTCCTGGGGTCTCAGGTGCGCCAGGTTCTGTAGCTCTGTGAGGAGGCTACGGGGAGGAACGGATTGGAGAAAGCGTCTGATAAAGGCAGAAGCTGGGGCAACTCTCGCTGGGAAGTTGAAGCCCTCGAGAGGTGGAATGTTTCCATTCCTGTCCCGGTGCTGAACAAGCGTGTCTATGACCCCAGTCAGGGCTTCATGGACTTACCAACCGCGGGGAAGGAGATTGTGTGAGACTTACCAATCACCTGGAAGACAGGCGTCTTCGACGCCTCGTCCAGTCCCTGAAGCCAGGTAATCACCTGGTCCACTGTGGGACCGTACGAGGTGGCAGCCTGAGAAGAAGCCATTGCTATATGATTTCGCAGTTAGTAAGACAACCAGTCGTCGCCGTGCCCATTGAGGGCCCCTATCTAGGGAGGGGTAATATCCCATATTGCTGAGGACCATCATTGGCATGCCTCGATATCAATGGGAAGGGCCTGTCGGTAGAGAGGGACAGTTGTGGGAGCATTCAAGGTCTCGAAGAGATAGATGTAGCAATATATTGAAGCACATGTGCTTTGAGTCTGTCACAACTTACCGAAAGACTAGATGGACTGTGAAGAGGTAGAAGGTAAACAGTAACTTTGCCTTGAAAAATCTGTCGACAGATTTGTCGGCAGCCTGTGACAATAACGACCGCGATGGAAGACAGAGACGCGATAAACAAAGGCAAGCTTGACAAGATCAACTTGACAAGATGAGCTTGGCAGCGATGAAGGAATGAAGGCAACAGGGACGAAAGCAATATTACGAATACAATATTGATGAAAACAATATTGATGAGGGTGAACGCGATGGATGAAGATATTACCGATGAACGAAGACGATGAATGAAGGCGATAGTGTTCCAAGGGAAGAAGCGAAGGTCGCAAGCAAGATGGAAAATTGCAAGAAAGTAAGGTCAAGTCCAGCCTGTTGGGTTGAAAAGGTGAGGTTGTGGGAAAAGTGTGGCCAGGTGAACGGGATAGAGGGCCCTATATATACTTGAAGACGGACCCTCTGGCTGATTGTAGAGGGCAGATTGAAGCCTCATTCAATACGTAGGCTCCACTACTCTAGACCGCGGTGAATATAAAATAGCTTCAGTCAACTTGCTCTCAGATCAGTAGACTGACAGGGGTTGGTTAGTTTGATGCCCTTTGGCCTGACTCAACGCTTGGCGTTGTCTCGGTGACGACTCTTGGGAACGAGAGTAGAGTTCGGCCGGGAGGCCATCACTGTCGAGCTTTATATTGGGAGGTTTTCGGGGCTCAAGTACCAAGTCCACCTGTTTACTCGGAGAGACCCCCCTGGGTCCACGACAGAAAGGGGTAAAGTCATCGATAACCGGGGTCTTTAGGATCTAATACGGAGCAAGGGTACAAGTCTACGGTCCCTCAAAATAGCCTGGTAAGGAGGACCAACGACAAAGTTGGCTGAAAACCAAAACACCATGTGCAAATATCGAAACTCGCGACAACTTCGCGTTACGCGTAACGCGCCCCTGAACCCACCACTGAATCACATTAGCGGCTCGACTGACTGAGGCATCTCTCACTCGGTGCAATTGATTTAATGATTTAATTGTGAGCCAGTCAGATCAATCCATTTAATGGGTTATGAGTGAATCTAATCACTCGGGTCATGGTTTACGAGCCACGAGACCAACGGTCGCTTTGCCACCTGGACCAGGTATCCAGGCAGACATATACCATATTTAATTCGTGATGTATGAAATCCATGCTTCAATTATTCACTCGTGTGCGTCCCTGACCCTCGGCGAAGTAGCTGATGTCTAACGAGTAGCGGGGAGGACCGGTCGGCCCAGAGGACCAGGATCGATTCAGACGAGCAGCACGAAAACACCTGATTGACTGAATATCAAGATCCAAGGATACAGGAAGTACACTTTATAATGAGATTTTGCAAACCGGCGGCTATTCTAATGATTATTGAGTTCGGGAGCTGAAATAGAAGACCAGATACTCCGATACTCAGAGCCAACAGGCCTGCGGCTGAACGACCGCGAGTATCAACAAACCTGTCTTTCCAAGATATTGAAGGGCCATATATGAGAATCCTTAGCAAGCTAGTCACATATGGGTTACGGACGTATCACATATACTGTCGAGAAAGGAATGGTGGCCGAGTTACAATAGACTGTCTGCCCCTTGAAGAGGTTGCCGGCAGGTTCAGACTGAAATTTACCATGGCCCGATTTCGACCAGCTCTTCGTCATACAACCAACCTATCTGTTTGAGTGCGGCACCTACAATCTCAGCGGCAGGAGGGCGGCAGGCAATGGGGACGGGGACGATGTCGAGTGCCTCCCCGGGGGGGGGCCGGGGGGCGCAAATATCCCGGCTACGAAATAGCACCATAAAATACTCCAGAATACCCGGAATACTCTGGAATACCCCAGAGAGTGTTGTTCGATATATGTGAGAGGCATGGTCGACCAAAAAACTACCGCCAGTCGCTAATCACCCAAATCAACGGCGCTTTCCCGAATCGGGTAATACGAAAATCAGACACAGGCAGCGTAATCAGTAAGACGAGCCAATTGAAAAATAGGGCGTCGATTTAAATAATTATACCGTGGTTGATGTTGAATTAAAATATTCAAAAAGTTGACTCCTGAGGCTCTACACTGCTAAATCACGACTCCCGAGTCGATTGTCGTTGAACTTTTGGACTCGAAGCTCACTAAGCAAGGATCCCTGCAGGGGCATGGGCCAGGAGTGGACGGGATTGGCTGCGGGAAACAAGCCAATGAGCTACTGCAGGTTGGCACGTTTTGGGAAGGAAACTTTCGAATGCCCTGGAACCACCCCTCCTACCAATGACGCCACGCCCACTACCGGACGCCCCATTGGCTTTTCTGCGAGTCTTTTGTGTGGGAAGAGGGCAGCTCAGAAGACGAGATGGATGCCAGAGAATGTTAGGTTCAGGAGAATAGCAGTTGACTAACCATTGACTACCGGTTAATCATTATACACGTGTAGCCGCCATTGGCGGTAACCCCCAAGATGGAGGGGCAGCCATTATCGAGGGATGGTGGGGTTAGACAACTGCCCCCTCCTTCGAATATATCTTCCTGCATGTGAGAGGACCCGGTAAGGGCCTGGGCGATGACGCTGTTCGTCCAGGGGGGCCAGTGGTAGGTCAACGTTGTATTCCCTGTACCCGTGCCACGCCCCACTTTAATTGGTACTCGAGGGCTCCTACCACCTAAAGGTGGTGCTGGCCACCAAAATAACCAGATCACCAAAATAACCACTTTTTTGACCATACCTACTATATACGCGTTATATACGCTTTAATAACCGGAATCCTACCTCTGAATCGTATACTTCTGCCCTTTCTAGCTTTCCAGACATCCTCCATTTGCGTGCCTCTTTTGCAACCTCTTCGTAGAAGCGTTTATATGCATTCCGCTGCCTCAATTCTGCTGCCTCAATGACCTTCCTTGCCTTCGCAACCTCGTCAACCTCCTTTTGCTGTACCATTTGACGCCCTATTGCTACAGTAAGCATGCCCCCTGACTGTAAAGGCGTATTCTTCATTGCCTGCCGTTGCCTAGCTACTGCCTCTGCCATTTTAGTCCTTCCTAGGTCTCGTTTGGTCTGAACAAGCTCAGCTGCCAAAGACAAGGACCCTCTAATATATCAACCTAAATTATAGGCAAAGTCTGGATCTATATCCTCGTCTTCCTCAAGTGCAGTCTCTAGCTTATCAGCTACCTTGTTAATTTGCCATAACGTTACTAGCGTATTGAATGGTGAAGAATAAAGTCTATCTGGTATAGCAGAAGGGGGGGTTTCTCTAGCTTAACAAGCTTCCAGGATTTCCAGGACTGGTTGAAGGTTAAATGGCCAGATTCCAGTCTTCCGAAAGGCAGAGAGGATAGTGGATTTCTTGAATGCCTGTTGCTATACCTTCCCAATGCAAGAAAGAAACTCGATCTTGGAGATATTGATAAGGCTATCGCAAACCATAAGATCTAGTGCCTGCGCATGGTAGTGCTTTAGAGGTTGGAAGACTACTACGTCTAGAGGTTAAAGTAGATGCGTAAGGTTTAGAGGCATGCCAAAAGGAATGATTCTATAGTCATCGCAGTACTAGATAAACTGCTTTGTGTGGTAAGATCTATGGCCATCAACAATAAGCAAGCGTTTAGAGCTAATGGAAGTCTTTGCTAAGTGCTTCTCGAAGTGCTAAAGCCACTCAAGGCTAATCTCATCATTCGAGTAGCCAGTAAAGGTAGGTCGAATGGCAGTTTCTTCGTCTAGCTTTGGGATTTGGTACCATTAAGCCATATAGAGTTGCCTAGAGAGGATCAAGAAGGCAGGGATATATTGGCCACCAGCAGAGATAGCCTCAATTGCAGTGGCAGACTCTCGATTCTCTAGAATGGAGAAGTAATAGGCTTTCTTCCAGCAGGTTACAATGAGCTGATCCTTTCCAACCCCTATTCGAAACCCAGTCTCATCCATATTCCAGATATCTTCAGGGGGGATTCTATAGGCTGCAATAGTCGTACGAAGAAGCTGGAAGTACTGATTAACTCGTTGGAGGTCTTTTGAGGCTTGCTGGTCTGAATGGAGTCTTTTCTGAAGCTGGTGGAAGTAGCTATAGCGCTTAAGAAAGCGGGTAGTCTATCTTTAGCCAACCGGCGCAAAATCCTCAGCACCACAACGCTTACGCAAAATGGTATTTGCAGCGTCAGTCACAAAGCCTGCGCGTACTGAAAGATTGATACTATCAAGTCTATCAATATAGCGGCAAATTGCTTTTTCCTCTGGCCTTGTAAGCTTGGTATTTGCTGCTGGCTGCCCTGATTTTGGTACGCGGCCCTTGCAGCGGTAGCGGAGGCGGCCACGCGGCACGCCAAATTCTCGGGCTACTGCGGCTAGTTTAGCCTTGGGAAAGTCTTCAAGGTATTGGAGGGCTTCTTGAATACGTGATTCTATAGTTAAAATGGTCAATATATGGCAAAAAAGTGGTTGTTTTGGCAGATATAGTAGGTATGGTCAAAAAAGTGGTTATTTTGGTGATCTGGTTATTTTGGTGGCCAGCACCACCTTTAGGTGGTAGGAGCCCTCGAGTACCAATTAAAGTGGGGCGTGGCACGGGTATTCGCTTGCCAAGTTGTGCTGTTCCCACAATTGCCCGAGTGGGGGTTCCCTTTTGTCAAGGGATCCGCAATTCGGAGGAGCCAGGATTTCTTCAAGCGTCTCGGTAAAGTTAGGTACAAATAGGTAGACTGGGCCCCGGGTTGAAAAGCCTCCACCAGGGTCGTCTATAGTCTTCCCAGTTACCCCAGACTCTTCAGACATAATCTCTCTCTCCAGTCGACGAGATGGCAATCCTTGCCGCCTCAACAGTCGAGCCGAACATGGCCCTATCAAAACGAACTAACACGGCTGCCCTCATCGGTCCAACGGGGAAGTTTGCCCTCCATTTGCACCAGACCTTTGCCTCCGTCTCGCTATTCGTCCTGATCCGCATGGGGTTGGCCGCCAACCTCATCCTGCTCAGCTTCCTCTGCACTACTCGATTTGTTGCCTTCCGATCATCTCTCGCCATGCGCTTCCTGGCACTCAAAGCCGTTGCGGTCGTGGGATGGGGATGCTGGGCCGCCTGGAAATCCAGAACCTTTACGCGCTTCAGAAAGAAGGTCGAGATCGAGTTATACGCCCTCGTCGTGGGACCGGGTGGGAACACACTGTTTCTCCTGCTCTTCTGGCCGGGCTGGATCGTCTTGCTGGTAGCTCTCTGGGTAATGAGCATGTTGTCGTGGTTCTAGGGTGAGTCCACCTGCTTCAATGACTTGAAAAAAAGCGGGGAGATTCACACATCCTTCTAGGCTAGGCGACTGCGTAGCAGCGTCAATCAATTTCCGCTTGGACGGAAGAGTAGCCTACAACATGGCTAACCCTCTCTCAATGAGCGTCAACGAAACCTCATTTCGAGAAGAAAAAGGCATTCCCGCCAGGATCACGCCGAATCTCGCTTTGGTAATCCTTCTCGGGGTCGAACTCCTGCCACACACTGGCGGGATAGATGTGCTTATTGCGCTCATACCACCGTCGATCCACAACTTTGGTGAATGTTGGGTCGTCAGAGGCGCCCTCGAGAGTGCTAATGTCGGGCAGGTCCTTGGGTGTGCCTTTTGCAGGAGCTGACAGAGGGTCTGCCGGCTTCACATTGGCTTCCCCCTTAGCCTTTACCGCCGGAGGGGCTTCAGCGCTATAGTCGAACAGACGCCGGCGCCCCGGACCGTTGGTCTTGTTCACAATGAAGAAGTAGATCTCATAGTGCTGGAATGCATCAGATATAGACAATTCAAAATAGTGCTGAAAGGAAAGTACTCACATGCGGTATTATGATGGACCCACGGACGAGGATTAGATCGTCGACGCCAACCCGTGCCCATTCTCGCCTGGCATTGGCACTCTTCTCACCGCCGACGCCCAGCTCCGCTCCCACCTTTCGGCTCTTGTCGAGGACGACCCAGGCGAAGTCGCCCTTCTTGACCCGCACGACTCCGCCGGGGACGTTGGTTCCGTCGTAAAAGACAAACGGAATCGCAATCTCGGTGGCCTTGACCGCCGTTTGCAGCACCAGGAATTCCTTGCGCAAGGCGTCCCGCTCTGCGGCCTCCCGTCGGAGAGCCGCCTTAGTCAAGGCCCTGGGGACGACCCCGACCGAGGCGTTTGCCGTAAACTTGCTGGTCGGTTTCTTGTCCCTGTCCGAATTCCTCGTCGCCGCCGCTGCATCGTCCTGCTCGCTCGCAGCCGCCTTCCCGGCCTTCACCTTGGCAGGAGGAGCAGGTGAGACATCCTCCCCGTCGTCCCCTTCGCCCTCGTCCTCCCCAAACGACACCAGGGCCTTTGCGCGCCTCTTCTTCTTCCTCTTGGCCGCGTGCCGTTCCGCCTCGCTATTGTTGTTGTCGCTGGCGTTGTTCGGCGTGCCCGTCAGCGAGCGGTCCGGGGTCGACACGCCGGTGCCGCCGGTGCCTGATAGCGCGACTGCAATCTCGCGCGCCTCTCTCTCCTGCTGCTCGATCACCTCGGCGCGCCGCTTGCGGAAGTCGGAGAGCGCGACGAGGCCCACGGTGTTTGTGGTGAGGCGCTCGTGCGTCGACTGGTTCTGCGGGGTGAAGCGCGGGGGCTGTGGGTTCGACATGGTCCTCGGTCGAGAAATCGAGAGTCGAGTATGTGTTTCGCGGGGTCCTTGAGGGATTGGTTGGCCGGTCGAGACCTTGAGGTGAAAAATCAGAGAAAGAATCATCTTCGAGTACCTACTTAACAACTCGTGAAGTTAGATAAGCAATTTGTGGGGGCAATAGCGATCGAGGTCCTGAGCACAGGCCACATTGGGGGGCAGTTCTGTGTAGGTACCTCGGTGTCAATCAACAGAATGGAAGGCGAACATCAATAGACATGGGATTCTGGCTCTTTATTTCTATTCCTTGGCTTGCAAAAGGCGCTTCAGAAACCCAGAAAAACTCTCAAACAAGCCTTCATCATGGCCCTCGACCCAACGAACCCTAGTGACAGCCTCTCTTGTTCCAACATCAATAGTGATGAGGAAGCCAAATGCGCAGGCCTCGGGGGCCCGTGTATCAGTGGGCGAGACCCCCGTCTTCTCCTCGCGGAGCTTCTTCCTCCTCCAAGCCCTACTCCAGACATTCTCCCTTGCCCGTCCAATCCCTCTCAGTTTTTGCGGCTCCCACTCCCAAGAAAGCAGCTCAAGGGCCCCAACGGTCTGCGCAACACGGTCCGCCAGGGGCCCAACTCCTTGGTGACTTGGCGATGTACACAAGTCCACCTCCACCGCCGCGGGAAGTAGTTTCTTCCATGTGGTAACCTTGATGCCCCTCGCCGCGTCCTGGGAGGGCCTCATCGGGCCGAAGCTCCACCCGATAGCCCATCGTCTCGTCTTGTTGCCCTGAATGAATTCCGTGATGGCGTAATTGTCAATGCCGTTTTGACGCAGACTCTCCACAAATGCCTCGGCACTCGACACCTTTCCGAACATTGACGTGTACCATTGGACCCGGTCGCGTAGTACAAGTGACTCTGCCAGTATCCGGCCGACGAATGCCACCTCTCCTCCCTCGCACACCATCTCAACTGGTGCTCCGGTGCAAGCTGAATGCGGAGGCCGTGCCTTCTGCTTGGCAGAGGAGATCATCTCATCCTCGGAAAGGTAGAATGGCGGGTTCGTCATGACGAAGTCGATGGAACCAAGGCCAAGGTCGTCGAGCGGTATCAATGAATCAGACGGTTTCCGCGCCACGATTCTGATGCGGTCATCCAAGCCATTGAGCTTGACGTTCTTCTGCGCGTAACTGATATTCTTCGCGTCGATATCTTTCCAATCATCAATATCTTTGGTCTGGCAGATCTGGCTCAGTGAAAATCTTACCTGTGCCGATGAAGTTCCACGGTCGCTGGGCTGAGCCAAGAAGTGGGTAGATACAGCTGGCGCCAGTGCCGACGTCCAGCCCTGAGAGCTTCCTGCCATGGTAATTATACGACGTCGAATCCATGAGCTCCTTGAGCCACAATATGTAATTATGTCGATTTGGAACCTGGCGGCATGGTCAGCACGATGAGCCTGAGAGAGCTGTCGTGAGACATGGATGAGCTGCGAGCACTTCTTACAGGTGGGCAAAGCCTATCATCAGGCAGATCGGTCTCGAGGCCAAAGTCGAGCTTCAATAGCGTCTTTGTCAACTGCATGACTGCCTTCGGGTCACTGAAGTTGAGCTGGCCACTGCTCTTCAGGCTGCGGTTTGTGACTCGGGTCAGAGAGAAGCAATCCATATAATGGCAGTGAAGGGACTTACAAGGCTGCAAATTCTGCATCACGCTTTCCGAGCAGACGGAAATCAAGCTCATTGCCATAGAGATTTCGGTAATAGCTGTCCGGTTTCTGAGATGGGTTGGCTGAGAAGGCGGGCATCGCGGGCGCCGCCGTAGCGTGATGGGCGCCAGCATCTTCGGCCTGTGTTGTCATCTCATCATCCACCGCCTTCCTCTTCGCGGCCATGATGGGTCCAATGCCTTCGGTTCATCGCCTGATTGTGATGTGGGTGCCGATCAGATAAGGGATGGATGGTCTGTGGGTTTTTACATCATCGTCATCGTTGTCGTTGCCCATGGAGATTTCCCCTGCTGTCACGTGGTAATTCCAAACTCAGAATCCCCCTTTTGAAGAATCTTCGTTCAATAGGTAACAATGAGCTTGAAATCTATTCCTGAGGCACAATCTAGGGGCCAATTGATTTGTAGCCTTTTATGTGGATGATAATGATGCAAGCGCTTGTTTGATCCTACAACTCGGATGCCAATATGGCTTGCGATTGTAATGGTGAGCAGTGTGACGAAGTTGCTCTCGATCTCGATTGTCATTTCCGAGGTCAATTGGATATACAGGCACGACACCAAAGGCTGGTTGCTCAAAACGTACTGGAAATTATTGCACAGAGGGAGTAGCAAGAGATCCCTTCCCAATCCCCATGCGGGACTATCGTAAAGGAGCACGTCTTCTGGATCGATGCTATAAAAAACCTGTCCGCCATTACCAAGATCTGACCAAGCGCTTTCGCTCATCTCATCCGGAGATCTTGTCTGGCATTGCCAGTTAAACGGAACAGTGGTGTCTACCTGAACTCACTCGGGATAACCTTCGCTTTCCTCATTCGATCAAAAACACCCCCCCAAGCCTCCCTCGTCGACCTCTCCTCCGTGAAACCAGCCCTGTCGTACATCTTCGTCATGTCATACTGGCGATCGGTATCGAACTGAGTGAGCAGGAAATACTCGAAGCCGGGGAACGTCCGCGGGCTGTCGGCGTGCCCACTCTGCAGACCATACTTCTCCTCCATCCGGTTCCAGACATCGATGTGCTCGCGGATGTACCCGCGCACCTCGACCGGGTTGTCCCGCTCCAGCTTGACGCCCCTCAGCCCAAAGTACGCGCACAGCACCGGCCACTTCTCCCGCCAGCAGGACGGACCCCGCGCGTCGGCGACGTTGAATGCCTCGCCCTTGCGGTCCTTCCACGGCGCTGTCAGGCTGACGTGCAGCGTCTGCCGCGCGATCATGTCCGAGCTCGAGTCGATGCTCAACGCGCCCCAGCTGGCCTCGGTGCCGGGGAACGGGCACTCGGCGCCCTCGCCGTCCACCTCGCGCCGCAAGCTGAGGTAGATGCCCAGCACGGTGCCCAGCGAGTAGAAGTTCTGGTTCGGGACGAAGCCGATGATGATGTCCGGGCGGGTGTCGGCCCAGCCCCACTTCTTGGCGGCCGAGTACTCGTTGAGCCAGTCGATCTGGGGGTTGTAGAACAAGTCCTCCCCGTAGGGAGAGGGCAGGCAGGGGAGAGATTCCGACAGGGGCGGTTTCATGATGGCTGGCCTGTCGTGGAGTAAGTGACAGCCGTAATGCTTCGCACCTGTCTGGAGCACGACGAATTCCAGATCGGGCGAGAGCCTGTCGACAGCCATTACAGCCCTCTGGAACATGGCGACCGCCTCCCTGAGCTCGGCCTGGATGTCCGTCTGGGCCTTGTATGCTATTTGGGAAGTTAGAATTTGAGCTCGAGGTGGGCCTGTAGTTGTTGCAACGAACCGAGATATAGCACATGGGTGATCTTGTTGATATCTGGCACCTTGGCTTCCAGCGTGTTCTCCAAATCTTCTTGGCTGCCTTGCAGCAGGTCGATTCCGGACACGATGGAGAGCCTCTTGTCCTTGGGCCATTGGGACTGCTCGAGGCTCAATGGTCTGTTCGTCAGGGCGACAACGCCACCCCAGACCCCCTTTTTGGGGTAGTCATTCAAGATTTCGTTGACAAGTGCCCAGCCAGTCACCCCGCTGGCGCCGAATACGAGGGCGCGCTTCTCTCCCGACATCCTGTTCCCTATATCCGGGGACAAGCACTTCTATTGATGGTGTGTCGTGTGAAAATAAGACTTTGCTAACCGGACGGATATTCGAGAAGGCAGTTCCTAGGTGGTGAGCTCCGGGACGAACGGCTGCTCCGGCAGGCGGCGACTTATAGATAGCGCCCCCAACACCTACCACTTCTCCGGATTTGCATGGGTATTGTCTCCCGCGACAGAGGGGGTGGATTCCGCAGATTACGGAGATAGGGATTTGGGGCTGTGCGGAGGCGGCGCTTAAACTTGAGGCAGGCAGAGCTTTTCCGATGCCTTCTCCACATGAACAATATCCTGCTATGTACCCACAATGATGAAGAGCAGCGCAAACAACGAGGAGGTTTCACGTCGCATTGGAACCGGAGGTCAACAACATTAGAATAGGTAATGTACATCCAACCACACGGCCACTGCTCTGAGGCGGTATTCTAGACGCCAAGACCAGATCTCGCACGGTAAAGCGAAATGTCTATATGGAGACGAAGGAGTTAGTGAATGTTGAGGCAGCTTTGGGTAGGTATTTCCGATTCCACGACCATCAGGTAAGAAAGATTGATCCGGGAACTGCCAAATTGGTCAATCTGGCGAGCCGTTATTGGTGGGGAGGAGCTCCGTTGGAGACTCGGCGAAGACCCGGGCCCGGCCAGTTCCATCCCAACCTACCTACCTGGGAATACTGCGGTACACTCCGTAGGTAGGCACACTAATACGTCATAATTATTATGGGTCCCTCCTCGTGCTCAGGGGTCACGGCTATAATGCTGGCGGCCCTGGCAGATCCCAACTCAGCTTTATCAGCCTCCTACCTATCTTGCGGGTTGTCTCTCTCTCCCTACCTAGTGTACCTTTAAAGCGCCCCGTGATCATGTCACTGGTATGTAATAGCGAGATCATCCCGGCAAGACCTGTTCTGCATCGGCTAGTAGGCAGCATGTATGCCTTGTAAGGCAGGAAAGGAAGAAATTGCTTGCCTGTCTGTCCTAGGCGGCCCACTCAATATCACGCAGGGCCCCCTGTGCAGCAGGCAGCCCTAGGCAGCCAGCTCTGGGCAGCTGCGAGGTCTTCTTAGTGTAGGATGGACCAACTGCCATCGTCCTCCAAACTGTGACTCAGGCCGACATGAGACCAAAATGCAGATGTTCACAAGTACATAAGGAGACGATCGGCGTCCACTTGGTCTCTTGGAACTTCCATTCCGTCTTTTCCATCTCATCAGATACCGGGGTGGCTTACGGAACGCTCTGGCCGTTGACCCACTATTTTAGCCCCGCGGTACTCAGATTGGAAGGCAACCCTCCGCTTCGACGCTTCCTGCCGCCCCCCTCATCCCGGTCCCGTCCTGCCTTACCTTGACGGAAACTTGGTGGGGCTTGCTGTCCGACGCATCTTATCGATAAGACCCTGGTAGCTGCCAGGCACCTACGAACCATACGGTCACCTTCAGATGGAAACTACGACACCATCTAATCTACCTATTCAGATAGCCCTCTCTACCCTCCTCCTATCTTGACTGCGGTTCCGGGCAATTAGGTGGGCAAGACACTAGGTAATACTTCAGACGCCTGGAAGGGACCGCTGACCACCATTTCTAGCACCTCACCGACTTCTGCAATCCCCTGCCGACCACATCACCTTGCATCGTGTTCTCGCGTCACCTGGCGGTGCAGCAAAGCGTAGTGCTGGTGCATCCAGCTAGTAGGCAGCACTGCTCCTTTCCACCCCCTCTATCTATCTGCATCCCGCCCTCCCCCAATCTATTGGCTCTACTTCGTCCACCTGCCTGTGTACCCGTGTCAAACCATCTGTCAAAAGCCATCTGCTGACTTCCGTCTTTACTCCCGTGCCAGCTTATTTTCGTCGCCTGTGCACCTTTGCTTGCGCTTTCTTTAGTTGCATCGCCTATTACGCAGTCTCCCGAAGTACCTAGCTATCTTATTAGCTTGCTCAACCTTGATCTTCTCTGACCCAAGTTTTATTTCCCACTTCCATCCTGAGCCGTCCCACTCACAAATTCCCACAGCGGCCAGCCACAACTGCTTGAGCCCACCACCTGTCACTATGGACTCACAAGAGAAAACATCGGCTAGTGTGCGTGAAGGCAACCTGCCGGATCATCCCAAAAATGAGGATTCAAAGGTGCCCACAGAGATGTCCAAACCTGTTGAAGGGCAGCACAAGCCCATCAAAGGGACCGAAGCCACCAAGAAGGTCAAGAAGGTCAAGAGCGCAAAGAAGTACACCAAGTCTAAACTGAAGAAGTCGAAGAAGCAGGTTGTTGTTGATGGCTCTTCATCCGACTCCAGCAGCGACGATGCCGAAGATAGCTCCTCCGACTCGGACCTCGAATATTCCCTTAGCGAATCCGACTCCGCAGGACAGAGTTCGCGGAAGAGAAGCTCCAAGAAGCGCCGTGCTGCGCAGAAGTCTAAGAAGCATGTTCGCACAGCAGACCGGAAGAAGCCCGTCAAGGGGAAGGCTCGGCAGAGGGCTGCATCTGATTCGGGCTCGGACTCATCGGACAGCGACAGCGACAACCTGGGAGATCTGGGTAGTAATAACTCCCAGATAGCCCAGCGAGGACAGCAAGATCTCGTCAACAAGCAGCTCCAGCTCATGCAACAATACCAGTACCAATACCAGCAACAACTGCAGAATAGCGGGAATGTCTATCAGTACCCGAATAACACCGTCCCTCCTCAGGGACTTGCTCAGAACGTTGCCCCAATTTATAATCAGGGAAATCAGCTCCGCATGGCTCCCCTCGGCGGAGGGGGACTCCAGGCTACTGGACAGAATCTCGCGCTCGGCGGTCTCAATCGAAACCTCGCCATCGATAACGAGCAACAGCGGCAGGGGGACATCAAGAAAGGGCAGAAGCCCACCAAGCTTGACTACAAGCGAGTAGACCAGGTCTGGGATAACAGCCTCCACAGCTACAAGCTCCAACCCACTGCCCAAGATGTTGCCGAGGTCCGATACGACGGGTTCTTGTTTCAGGTGCGCCGTACCTTCGACTGGGAAGGGAAATACAAGGCTACCATCGTCGATATCAAGAGCAAACTTCTTCGTGAATGTCTGCAGGAGGTCATGGGTGACATTAAGGGTGTGAGCTTGGTTGATGAAGTTCCTAAACTGGACCCGAACATGCTATTTCTGTAAGTCACTGTCAAACCCCCCCCGCCCCCCCCAAAAAAAAAAATCTGCTTTCTTCCCTCGAAAGGTATCCCATCACCCATAGCCACCGTCTTCCGGCAGCTGAGTCTAGTTTAGGTATCTTGAAGAGCTCCGCAAACACGTGAAAACCCTCAAGAGGGCAAGACCCTCGAAAGGCAACAAGCATGAGCGCAAGAAGGAGGAAAAGCGCCTCAAATCCAAGCGACAACACCTGAAGATCCTCCTCAAGTACATAGATAAGGACTACGCCGTCGTGAAAGCCAGGTAAATATACTTCCAGTCCCCATACAGCGCGTACTTGGCTAAAACACACGCTGTAGCCTCTATCCCATGCTCGAGAACGGCCTCATCACATTCGACCTCTTGTGGGCTTTATGGAAGCCGAAGACGCTAGCCCTCACGACAACATATGGCTCACCCGACGAACGGCGCGCATTTAGGGTGGAGATGGCCGAGAAACGATGCTCCATGTCTAGAGGGCAGTTCTACAACGTCGAGGGGAAGGCAAGCAAACTCGCAGCTCATGTATAATGCTAGATTGGTGACTAACGGAATGGCACAGTACCTCGAATTTGATGGCAAACAATTCGGCTACGGGAGCATATATGAAGAGGTGCCTCAGTTTCGAGGAGCCTGCAAGATTACGAGCCTCCCCTGCTATCCTCTCCAATATGACAAGGACGAGGCCAAGACCAGAAAGGAGCTGATCGAACGCGGCAAGAAGTTCGTGTCTCTCGGCGGAGTACATTACAAGAGCCACGAGGGTATGGCATACTACAAGAAGAAGAAGGGAGTGGTCAAAATCCACATCAACGGCCGGATTATGGTGGACGCCCGGATCCACCGCCGAATCAACCCGAACTATCCCGTCTCTCTTGTCCGCCCGACGGGTCACGACGATTCCTCGGATTCCTCGGATTCTGACGCCGACGAATCCTCCGACTGCGCGGACCCCCCCATCTACAACCCCTCCTACGAGGATAACGGCGACGATGGATCTCGCCTCGAACAGTTAGATCAGGTCAACCATGTGACAAAGGCCACCCGACGCACGAGCAGTAACTCGCAGGGGATACAGGTGCCGAAGGCCAATGGCGAGGAAGCACCCGCTGGAAACCCCGAGCAAGTACCTAATGGGGACGAAGTTGCAGAACAGAATGGCATCGACGAATTGGGGACAACCGACGACAATCAGCCTCCGCAGTTCACTGACGAGGAATACCTCATTGCATCCCCAGTGGTACTTGGCTTCGCCTTTGACGAGAAGCTGTGGGTGGAGTTTACTGTCTCAGGGGTCAAGGAAGTGCAGTGGAATGATAATGCCTACCAGTCCTTGGTGCTCGAACCCAAGACGAAGGACATCGTCAGGGTATGTGATGGGACTCAGAACCCACGACGTGGACAACTCACGTGGAATGGCTAGCTAACCAACGATATAGGCCCTCGTCGAGTCTCACAAATACCACGCTGCCGAAAGTATCGACGACGTAATTGTAGGCAAAGGCAAGGGGCTCGTAGGTACGTGTATACGACAGGCGGGTGGCATGTTCAAACTCTGTGGCTAACCGACTCGACTTCGCAGCGGTTCTTCATGGCCCTCCGGGAACAGGCAAGACGCTCACGGCCGAGGGAATCAGCGACTTGCTCAAGTGCCCACTCTACACGGTGTCGGCCGGCGAGCTTGGCACCGATTCCAGGTATCTCGAAGCTGAGCTTCAGAAGATCCTCGACATCTGCCACACATGGGGCGCTATCCTCCTCCTGGACGAGGCCGACGTCTTTCTAGAGAAGCGGAATATGCAAGACATACACCGCAATGCTCTGGTCAGCATCTTTCTCAGGCAGCTGGAGTATTTCCAGGGCATTCTTTTCCTGACGACGAATCGTGTTGAGGTATGCTTCCTCTCTATGATCCTCTCCTTGCTCGGTTTGAGGTTTCCAGTAGCTAACAGAGCCGCGTCCCTCACAGACGTTTGATGATGCCTTCCAGTCACGGATCCATATTGCCCTCCGCTACGATAACCTCGACACGCGAGCCAAGAAGGCGATCTTCAAGATTTTCATCGAGCGGGTTCGTGCTCTCACAAAGATGGACATGAAACCCTTTACCGAGAATGACCTGGACGCCCTGGCGCGGCACGAACTCAATGGTCGGCAAATCAAGAACACAGTCCGAACGGCACAGGCCCTTGCCGTTAACAAGCGCGAACCCCTGTCCATGAAGCACATCCGTCAGGTGCTCGATGTGCAGAAGAAGTTCGAAACTGACTTGAAAGGCGGCACTGGTTATCATGAAGCAATGAGAAGCTACTCATAGGACCATTCTCAAGCCCTGGACATCCTACTCTGGAGCTGTCTCCTCGGGATCCCATCACGGTCTCCCGTCTCGGCAGGACCCCCTTCTCTTAACGATTCCCTAGACATACATAGATGAACGCATGGATACAGGGATATATTACTGGTCTAGAGTTACGAAGCGGAACCTTTCTTGTCAGTGGGCTGTATTTCCAGGTTTGTGGGCCATGTGTGTTTGGTTGTTTCTCTTACAAGTTAGCGAGTTTATTTGTTTGTGTCATAGATATGGAGTAGGAACTTGAGCCAGGTTGCCCTTGATCAATGCAAGTGCACGAACCATCTCCTAGTGACAGGGGTCCAACGGGTAACCCAGCATGCGGGGTCCAACAAAAAGTAGTGAGGTACCTCGGTAATACTTCTCTCACTGTGTTTGCATATGCTGAGAATAATGTACTTGTTAGTACCTGCTTCCATACCCTGGAATTGGGTTCTCGACGTCATTCCCCAACTCCGCCCTACACCAACTCGCGGCTCCGATTGAGACACGGAAACGGCCATCCTCAAGGAAAGTTACAATGGCCGGGTTCAATTGGAAGCGGCTCCTGGGCTGGGGCAATCAGTCAAGCCACGAGCACAGCTTGTTGCATGAGTCTCGAGGCCGTAAGTGTCTCTCTCTCCAAAATATTCCAAGTCCAAAGCTAACACGCGCGGGTCTCCATCTCCAGTCCTCCCGTCCTACGTCAATGAATCAATCGAGTCCGCGATCCCCGCGCCGATCGTGACCAAGGTTGCCCTGCGACTCCGGCGCTTGATCGAGGAGGCCGTGCCGTGTGAGCTCGAGGAAGCCCAGATTACCCGGTCACATAGCAAGATCATTACCAAGGGCGTTATCAAGACCGCCAAGGAGGCTGGTGGTTCCGAGCACCGGGCCTGCGTGGTATGTGTCTTCCCCCGCCGTCTCGTGTCCCGTCCGTACATACTGTCCGACATCTGGCGCTGAAACGTCCGGTAGGTTTTCTGCCTTCTCATCAACAAACGGTGGTACAGCCACCAGGCCTCGATCGAGCTATGGGATGCCGACCTGCTCAAGGTCCGCGCTACTGCATGCGAGGTTATCGCCAAGCACATGTAAGTCGGGCTGCCTACCGCAGCAGTGTCGCCACTTTTGCCATGTCGCCAATTCTGACTGTCGGCACTCTCAGTATCGAAGGCGAGAAGGATCTGACCTACCTCTTCCACTCCGTTCTGCTCAGGCGGTACTCTATCATGCTCGATGGAAGACCGACACTGACCGCAAATGTCATTGAAAAGGCTGTCGATCTCCACAGCCTGAGAGTCATTGGCTCGGCCGGTTACCAGAAGTGCATAAGTTACCTCTGGAAGGGCTGGCTGGTGCAAGATGAGAACGACCCCTCCAGCTTCGTGGACTACAGAGACAAGGACAACACCTCCTGGGTTGCCCATCTGGATCCAGACCGCATGCGGGCCCCAAAGTATCAGAACATCGTTCAGATGCTCATCTCGGTCATCTACCTTGCTCTGTATACAGGTGCCATCAACACTGTTAATCCCGGAGGAGACCTTGACGTCGTCGAGGGCTTGCTTTATGTCTTCACTTTTGGCTTCCTCTGCGATGAGGTGACCAAATTCTGGAAGGCTGGATACCATATCCTCGGCTTCTGGAATGCGTTTAATGCACTCTTGTATATCTTGCTAGCCGTCAGTCTCGTCTTGCGAATGATTGCACTCAGCCACGGCCCCGATGATGGCGATGGCCTGCGTCATCATTTCAACACACTGAGCTACAACTTCCTGGCCGTCAGTGCCCCCATGTTCTGGATTCGACTACTCTTGTATCTGGACAGCTTCCAATTCTTCGGCACCATGCTCGTGGTGCTCAAGGTGATGATGAAGGAGAGCATTATATTCTTTGCCCTCCTGGCCGTCATCATCGTCGGCTTCCTCCAGTCCTTTATGGGGCTCGACTACGCCGAGGACCAGGTTGCGAACAACACACTCTTCTTCGTCCAGGCGATGGCCAACGCTCTCATGCAGAGCCCCGACTTCAGCGGCTTCGAGAAATTTGAGCAGCCTTTCGGCCTGATCCTCTACTATTGCTTTACCTTTATTGTCATGGTAAGATTGCACCATGGGGACAGTAGTCCCCTACCCCCCCCTGCTAGCTCTCCTTCCGAGCCATCCGCTGATCGCCCCCCTCCTCTAGGTCATCCTGCTCAACATCCTCATCGCGCTCTACAACTCGGCCTACCAGGACATATACGACAACGCCAACGACGAGTACCTCGCCCTCTTCTCGCAGCGGACGATGCAGTTCGTGCGCGCGCCCGACGAGAACGTCTTCATCCCGCCGTTCAACCTGATCGAGATCTTCCTGCTGGCGATCCCGCTCGAGTGGTGGATGGACAAGCGGCGGTACGAGTACGTCAACGACGCCGTCATGGCCGTCATCTACTCGCCCGTGCTGCTCGTCGCCGCGTACCTCGAGACGCGCACCGCGGCCGACATACGCCGCAACAGGTCCCGCGGCGACGAGGACGACGACACCGTCGAGGAGTGGGAGCAGATGGCCGGCGAGTGCGACTTTGACGCCGACGGGTGGAATGCGAAGGTCGCGTCGGTGAGGGGGAATGTAGAGGATGATGAGACGGTTGTTGAGGTCAGGAAGCTGCAGAAGGAGGTGGAGGTGTTGAAGGGGTTGATTGAGGAGTTGCATAGGGCTGTTGGTTCTGGCCAGGGCAAGAGCTCCGAGGCCTAGATGGTCCCTGCCCAGATGGGTTTGGGGCCAGGCTTCTCTGCACATGGGCTTGTCCGGCGAGGCTTTCTACGTTATATCATTCTGGTCTCGGGATAGTGGCGCGTGATGAGCTGGGATGCCTCGGGATGTCTGGGGCTGGCCTAGCTGTACAAACCTGCCTTCCCAGGGAATCGCCGACTTTAAAGCCGATGTGTGGCGACAGATTCTGGACTCTGTGTTTATAATCAGGGGAGTCACTCATGTGTTTGATCCGAGCAAGAGACCAGGTGAAAGACGCATTATAGATTGGTACCATACATCAACCATCCTTGGAGCCCTCTTAACGAGGGACCAGTTTTTTGGGGGGAAATAACAACTGAGGTATCAATAGAAGCAGTATCCAACAAACATTAGTTAAAGAAACCTCCCCAAAAGCGACCCGGCCCGACGCATCCCAATCAGGTCCACACCCTACTGGAAAAAGTCTCGTAACACTCTTCGGGCGAGGCGAGTATCATTCATGGTGCCCAGCGACCGTCTTCTCCCTCTCCGCGTCCTCGTCGCCGGGCCGCCCCATGCCCGCGCGCTCGCGGCGGCGGACGGCCTCGGCGATGGTGTCCTCGCCGGCGATCTCGCGGACGTCAGCGTCGTGGGCGACGTCGAACTTGCGGCGCAGGTGCTCGGGGCCGGCGACGGTCAGCAGGACGACGTAGGCGTAGACGCAGCCCATGAAGATGCAGATGACCTTGCCGTACTCGTAGCGGGTGTCTGCGCCGGCGGCGGCGCCCGGGGTGGCGGGGAGCGGGAAGCGCTCGCCAATGGTGCTCTCGATGGTGGACGAGGCCGAGGAGGCGAGGTTGCCGAGCTGGTACGACGTGCCGACGACGAAGGTGCGGAAGGCCCCAGGCGACAGCTCCATCAGGTGGATGGGGATGACCCCCCACGCGCCCTGGACGCAGAACTGCTGGAAGAAGGCGGCGGCGATGACGGCGTGCGACGAGACGAAGGTGTAGGGGTACAGCAGGGCGCCGCCGACGACGGAGCACACGACGATGCTGAAGCGGCGGCCGAAGATCTGGCTCAGGAAGCCGACGAGGGTGCCGCCGAGCATGGCGCCCAGGTTCGCGACGACCTGGGTGACGGTGACGGCATTGGGCGAGAAGTCGAACTGGTTCTCGAGCATGGTCGGGTACAGGTCCTGCGAGCCGTGCGACATGAAGTTGAAGCCGGCCATGAGCAGCACGAGGTAGGTCAGCAGCAGCCAGTGGCGCCGCAGCGCGACCCTGCCCTCGCGGATGAAGGTGTGGCTGATGCTGTCGCCGCCCGAGGCCTGGGCGGTGCGCCGGACGCTGGCGCGCTGCTCGTAGACGTGGGTCTCGGGCAGCGCGAGGCGGAAGAGGATGATGAGCACGGGCGGGCAGGCGCCAAACCAGTACAGCGGGCGCCAGCCGTGGCTGGTGGTGTTGACGAGCCCGCGCGCAAAGGCCGTCGCGAGCAGGTAGCCGAACGCGTACCCCTGCTGCAGGATGCCGCTCATCAGGCCGCGGGCCTCCTCGGGCAGGTCCTCGAGCGCCGTCGCCGCCGCGTTGCCGTACAGCCCGCCCATGGCGATGCCGAAGAGGGCCCGGCACGCCAGGAACTCCTTGTAGGTGTTGCAGAATCCGGTGCCCTGCGCGCTGAGTCAGCCATCGCCAATCCGGCCAACAAACGGCTGGCTGGCTGACAATAAAGAGAACAAGATGGGGGGCTGCGGGGGGCCCTGGCGAGCCACATGAATCACGCTAATAGTGCCCAGCATCTGAGTGCAGCTTGGCGGACCCGCCAAGCAAGCAAATGCCGATACAATACAGCGGGGGCCAAAAAGCTTGTATACGAGTAGCTGTGGAGGAATTGACCAGGGTACGTATAAAAGTAAAGAAAAATGAGAAAGCGCGGCGGGCGGGTGCGAGGGGAGGAACCACTCACGAGTTCGAGGACTATGAAAAGAACATTGTTCACAATGAAGGGCCACTTGCGGCCATAGCGATCAGCGGCGATTCCGAACATGATCGAACCGACAGAACGGAACATCAACACGAGGGTGATCCCCCACGTGATGTCGGTCTTGCTGCGGTCGAATTGTTTGGCAAGGTCGCTGACCGTCAGCGAGACGGTGAAGAAGTCGAAGGCGTCCCAGGACTGGTGGGGTCGAGAATGAGTCGCGTTAGCCTGTGGTCGGGGAAGGGGGGAAAGAGGGAGAAGCGCTGCGTACCCACGCGAGGAAGGCAACGGAGAAAAATGCCCATTGGCGGCGATTGAGCATACGAAGCAGCCGGAACGGGTTCGGGGCCGCCAGCATCGGCGGCTTTAGGCTGGTGAAGCGCGTGGCTATGTACTCTCGTGTCGACATGCCATGGTGAGGGGGGTGGTCTTGCTCTCCGACGCCGTCCTCGTCGTGGTTGTCAATGCCGCTGCCGTTGCCGTTGCCTTTGCCGGCGCCGTCATCGATCGGGCTGACCCCTCCTTTCTCGGTGTCGGCCGTGTCAGCCATTTTCGCCGGTTGTTGGGGGGGGGGGGTATATGTTCCTGGTTGCCGAATCTTTGTCTGGGCCCTGTTTCCCGTGCGGAAGAAATTCGATGCAAAGAAGGGAGAAGCAATTCTTGGCAGGATATCTCTGGAAGTCGTGGAGGAGGGGTTGGGAAAACGACTCAGATGCTCACGGCGGGCGACATCAAGTAATAGAGGATAGGAATGTTGCAGATCCCCCAACCATGCTGTCGGCACGACCTGCCTGCTGACCCTGGACTTCCCAACAAAGAGTCCGAGGGTGTAAGTCGTCGGCCAGTCATGGCGCAGGGCTGGTCACCGACGCAGGGCACTTGGCCAACAATGTGTGCATGGTACCGATCCGCAAGTAGATCCCTCGGTGACTATCTATGGGGAAAAGTGGGAACGTGGCAATGGGGCTCCCCGATGTCTGCAGGGATGACATCATTGAGGAACTCCCCAAACCCCTTCCCCACAAGTCGATCATTCGATGCGCCTTTCCACCGAAGGGTGGCTCGGGTGGGTAAGCAACTCCGCACGATACCTCGCAAGTAAATAAATGTAAGGGATATCTCTTGGTAGGCCATCTCTATTCCTGACGACGGGCAACTGAAAGTTGCCACCTGTTTTGTTTGGTCGGCTGACGGGATCAAAGCAACCAAATATTAGCAGAGCCATCAAATCGAGCTACTAATGACACCATCACCCGGTATGACAGGAGTGCACTACAGTAGACAAAAGTCGTGGCCAAGAACGTCGTTACGCGCTACTGGAAGCGAGACTCTTTCGATTGTAGGCCATTGGGATGTAAGACACACCGCATCCTCCCGCCCGGATACCGACAAATAAACCCTCGGGTCCTCGGGACGCCGGAGCGGTGTGAGGACTTATATGCGGCTCAAAGCCCCGTTGCTTCACACGGAGCTTGGCATGCTCTTCGTCTTCTTCGTCTTCAAACCTTCCAGTCGATGCAAGCGATCCATTTCAGGTCCACGGTCCAACCACCTAGCCCGCCGAGGCAGGAGCATTCAGAGATGATTGCACAACAATCAAAAGACAGCGAGTCGGCTAGGAAGCTCTGTGGATGGATTTGAATTTGACCCAGGCGCCTCAAAGGCCGCCCCTGCCCGGGTGGTGTCCAGCATATTTGCTGTGGACCACAAGCAATCAAGTACTGATACAATGCCCCTAGACGCCAGATTCGCCAGAAGTCTGGCCAAGCGCCATCCCCTCTCTGCCCAGCCAGAAGGTCCCTCCCCCACCCCGTGTGATATCTAGCAGACCGTGGAAAAGCAAAATGGCAATGGAAAACGGAACAAAACCCCGACTTTTTTCGCCTGATCCCCCGAGCCACAGCAGGGGAGCCGAAATAGCATCTCAACCTGAGACAAGAGGATGATTAGGCGTCGAGGGTTACAGAACCCTTGAGCCGCGATGCGGGACAAATCGAGAACCGAGACAACGGGGGAACGAGGACCGCGAACATGGTTTGAGTCCCCAGCAGAAGGATGATTAAGAATAGACGTTCCCGACAAAAGGCCGACCCGGCCGGACAAAGGAACACCCCCCTGTTCAACATATGAATACATAATATCACACGATGTAAAGAGGAACGGCAAGGGCCGTCAAGCGGACAAAATGGGCGCCACGCGAGACCGGGCGCCCCCGTCCTCTCGTATCGTACAGCCAGCGTGATGCCCGGCTAGTTGGGGGCACTAACCATACATGTGATTAGAACGAAAGAAGCGCCGGCATGCTCCTACGTCTTGGTGTGAAGGCAACTTACACTCCGCCGCCCATGAATGCTGCGAGGTCGTCGAGCTCCAGCAGCTGCCGCTCGAATGCAGCGCAGAGCTCGATCGCCGTCATGTCGACATCTGGGCCGGGAGGGTTGGAAATCGGAGGGGGCGGGCCGCCGGAGGCAGACGCCGAGGAATTGGGCTCCGGAGAGTCCGTCTTGATCGGGGGGCCGGGAGGCGGGCTGATAGTGGCCGGCGTCGACGCCCCCGCAGATCCTCCATTGATAGTGGTGATGCCCGGCCGCCTCGGGATGGGTGGCTCACTCTCCCGGCCCTCGGGCTGCGGAACGGGTCCCTGAGATCCCGCAGGCTGGGATTGATCGTAGTCCATGACATCCGGGTTGGTGTCGGGCTGGCTGGCAATATCATCCTTGACCGAAGGCGAGGCCTGGTGGTTGTTGGCCTTGCTGCTGTCTTCACGCGAATCGCGGTCGCGAGCAGCATTGTTGACCTCCCGGAGGACCTTGGCCATGACGGCAAGATGCCGTTGCCAGGGGACGACAAGGGGCCACGAGTCGGCACCATCGTGCATGAACCGGAGACTGTCCCGCACTATGGAAGAAGCCGACTCGGTGACGTTGGCTGGGGCGAGACCCTTGAGGGCCAGATAGGCCACGGTGGATCCCGCGGTGAAGGCGGAGAAGAGCATGAAAATTGGGAAGCAGAGGATCGTGTCCTTGTCGGCGCCGCTCTCAAGAGCCAGCAGGCTGTGGATGATGCTGTGCGACGCGGCGAAGATGCGGTCAACGGTCTGTAGGTGTGCGTGGGAAGACATCCTCCAGGCATCAAGGCTGAAGCCTTCGGCCGTGACCAGCTGCAGGATGCGGCGGCGGTTGACAAAGATGGTGCCGCAGTTCAGCAGGCAGTGGATCATGGCGTACGTGTATCCACTGCCCATGGTGATATGCAGTGCGATTTGGCCTGGCTTATCGGCAAAATGCATCGGCAGAGATTGACGGAGGGCCTCGATTTCGTCCTCGAGCGCCAGACACTGCTCCTCGGAGAAGGTCTCGAGGGTGGTGGTGGTCATCATCTCCACGACAGTGCGCCACGCTTTTGTGGCCAGGACTATGTGACCGAACTCGCCAACTTCGCCGGGCGGAGGGGTGGGATCGGTCGAGACGGGTGGAGGGCCACCGAGGGTGCGAACAAGTACTGGACTGCCAAAGTGATAGTTCATGTCTTGACAAGGCAGAGAGACTTCCTTGACGTCCAGAGACGACAGAGCAGGGTGGCGGCCCGGGCTGCTGGTGAGGAAGCAGTCGAGGATGTAAATCAGCCACAGAGTCCTACGGAGGGACTCATCCTGGAGGAACTGCTCAGGGTCGATCTGCTGATGATGGGTATGAACAACACGATACATCTGGGCCATCCTCGCAGCCTGGCCAAGGTAGATGTAGGCCCGGACTGCATTACGGCAGCCCCATTCATGGATGACCAGCAGGCAAAGGGCCTGGATGTCGGCAAGGCTGGGCTGGTCCAGGGATTGCATAACCAGGTTGATGGTCTTGCTGGCAAAGTGTTCGGCCGCAGTAGAACCACCAGTGTGTCCACCATACCGCCGAATCATCAGGGGTGAATGGCTGCCTACGTGTCAACAGAGGGAACGAGAAATTGTCCGAAAATAAAAATAAAAACAGCAGATGTACATATCGGGGTAGAGTGTATGCAAGGCTAAGAACCGAATATGCTTACCGGGCTGCTGTTGTCAACAAGGCATGGACCATAGTGGTATCAAGAGTGGTGTTCTTCAATTGCTGAAGAAAAGACGGCTTGTGGAAGGCAACACATGCCGGAAGCGTTTTGGAGATAACTCGCTCGCATTCTTGCATCAACTCGGGTGTCAGTCTGTGTGCCGGGGCGCAAGAGCCAGGTTAGCAAGTCAAAATCCATTACATGGAGGAGAAAACAGAGCTCGTCTAGCATAGAACAAACGAAGCGAGACGGAGAGTGAGCGAAGAAAAAGGCAAGAAAGAAAGAAAAAAAAGGTAGACCAAAAAATTCAATTAAAATGAAAAAGAAGAAAAAATATTACTTGAAGGGTGGTGGTCTTGCAGGCGCCATGATACTGTAAACACGGCTGAAAGGGGTTTGGGGATGAAGGGCCAAGGCAATTAACTGCAAGCGGAAAATCGGGGGTTCGGAGGAGGGGGAGGTGGCGGTTTTGGGAAATTGGTGGCCGGACGGAAGAAAAATGGGGCATCCAAGCTCCGAGAAGCTAGGGAAAATGCGCAGATTGACGAAGGGCAAGAGCACCCACCGGAAATGGCGGAAAATCGGGATAGGACAGAAATGGAGGGATTGTATCGGAAAGGGAAAAATCGACAGGAAGCGACAAGGATAACAGTAAGAACAATACAAAAAGAGATGTGTGCACGTACTTTTCATTGGTAGCTGAGACATGACGCGAAACGGACGAGGCAGGAGGGCCTGGTCGCTCGTTGGTGGCGCCGGCGATGGCGCGCTCACTAGGCAGACTTTCGCGAGCGCGCTGCTGAACTCGGGCTGGCGACACTCCATGGCCGCCGTGGCTCATGGACTCGGAGGGCAGATAGCACTCATGCATACCCTTTGCGCAGTTCTTGCACGGCGCCCTGCCGTTCTCGTAGACGCACTTGGTCTTGCCCTTGCGGCAGCGCACACAGGCGCCTCCAGCGCGGAGCGCTGTGGAGCGGACTACTGATGCCATGATGGCGGGGCTGGTAGATGACGGGTGATGGTTGATGATGGATGGCGAATGGTGGATGCTGGGTGGTTGATGATCCGATGGTTGGCGGGCGACAACGGCGGCGGCGACGCGACGTGTCCGGCGGTCACCCTCACCTTTGGCGTTGTTCTCGGGAGATGGCAAAATGGGGATCAGAGGGGCCGTCGGCGGGCTATAAAAGGTGCCCGGAGCCCAGCGCCGGTGGTGTGTTGAGTCAGAAAGTCTAAAAAATTTAGGCGGTCGAGTCAAAATGAGAGCGAACTCTCTGTGTGTGCCGAGATTTGCCCTCGGTGCGGTTTTGCGGCTTTGCGGCTTTGTGATGGCTCTCTCGGTCGGCGACAGGCGAGAAGGGCGAAAAAAAAGGAGGATGAAAGAGGGAGGAACGGAGGGGATGGGGGATGGATGGGGTAAAAAAAGGCACGGGCGGACCTTGGCAAACCTCAGGAAGCGAGGGAAGGGAGGCGGCGGGAGGTCCTAGGAGAAGGGGAAGGGAAAAGAGGCCACAAGCGGGCGGATCGGCTGATGGTGCCGGGGGGTTCGAGGAAGACACACGCGAAAAGTGGGGATTGGGTTGTGGGAAGTCACTGGTGCCCACCGTCTTGTCCGAAAATCCCCATGCCATGGGGGCTGCGTCTTCGGCTCCACCTGGCTGCTCGCCCCCCCGCCCATCGAATTTCCACCGCCGCCCAACGCGTTGGTTGGCGGCCGTCGCGGGATGGACCAGGATGAATCACGACAGAATTGTTTGCTATTTGTGTTATTTGTGAATGGCTGTGATCCGTCTGTCTATCTCTGTCGCTCCGGGCCCTCGCTCCCCCTCCCTCTTCCTCATTCCGTTCGTTTGTTGGGCGCTGCCAGGAACGGTAGGTAGGTGACTTCCAGGCGTGTGCGTCTGGGGGGCGAGCCAGCTCCGGCGCTCCGTCTTCCCTCCTCCCACATCCACCACACACCAGTGACCCCCCCATTCGCTGCCGCGCCGCCTGTCCTTGGTCTAGCGCAATTTGCTTTTGGAGGCAGGCAAAACAGCAAAATCACGGCGAACTCAATTACCTCTAAATTCGGACGGCATGGCAATCGAGGTTGCCAGTTTAGGCGGAGCCGGACATGAAAAAAAGAAGGAAAAAAGCACACGCCTCCATCGAAGCCGAGTCCTCGAGTTTCAACTCCTGGGTCGCACAAGGTCGGTCGATCGACCTTGTTCCTTGGCTTTTTTCATCGACTCCCAGACACACACACACGGCTGGGCGTAACGCCGCCGCCCGCCCGCCCGCCTGCCCGACCTGCGCCCCCCGATGAAGATCCAATGTATGTACTTGTACAGTACCGTACCCTCTCCTGTGGTGTGCATCCCTCTACCTCCTATCTGGCATCTGGCCTCAACTCCCTCCACAGGCTTAACAGGCCCATCAATCACGGAGCCGGCTTCCCCCGCCCCCGTCGTCGTCGCCAGCATCGCTTGTCCACTACCACTCTCGCTCCCACTCGCGCGCGCGCGCCAAGCGCCCATCCTCGCATGCAATGCCCCACATTTTCCGAGCCACGGCAATCAATTTCGTTTTTCGTGACTCTTCCCCTCTCCGAAAACGAGCATGAAGCACGGAGGGGAGTGATCGGTCCAACTGCTATGTAGAGAAGCTGCAGGTAAGAAGGTATATGTCTGTCCTACCCTTGGGTCATCGGCGGAGGCCCAAATTCTATTTGTCTTGCGGCATTGAGTCAAAATTCCAGCGGGGCCGCCGAATGGTGCATGGCACGGATTCCCACGGACGTCGGGGTCGGCGGGGTACCTACGAGGTAGAACGTGGTAAGCCGCAGAAGAGGGTGCCCATAATAAGCTGGACAGAGGCACCTAACACTTCCTACCTGGGAGCTACATGGGAACTTCCTCTCGTGTCGGCTCTTTGCTCTGGACCAGTGTGGCACCGGCGCAGCATCGCCTTGTTGTCCGGGCATGCCGTGCGACGGCAGCAATCCATTTTCTCAACCACAGGCTAAAGTGCCAGAATCGATAATTTATAAAGATAGAGGCGCGTCTCATTTAATTCCTTTCTCTGCATTCGGCCAATGGTGGTGGTAGCGCATTGGGAATCTCTTGATCCGATCAAGCTGCTGCTTTGCTCCCCTGATGCCCGGCGACCTGCTCTCCCGTTTCCGGCGTGCCAAATAAAATTCTGTTGCGAAACCACCCCTTCTGGTATGGCCCCCCGGCCTTTATTTTTTTCTCCTGAAAGTGCAGCCTGCGGGGTTTCTCGGCAATCATGCCGCATCTAGTCTCGTCATCTTGGGAGACAAAAATGCGAGAGACAAGAAAATAAAAACCCAAAGAAAGACGAGAGACAAGGAGAAAGAACAGAAAGATAGGTAGGAAAAGGAGGGGAAACAAAGATTTAGACTTTCGCGAATCGGCCGCGATTCATGATCTCTCGTATTTGCGATTGCGATTTGCTGGGGCGCGGCTGGCACGGGGGCTGCTGTGATCTCCTGGGCCCAGACCCTCCGGCGTGTAACGAGACAGGCGGCCATCCCACCCACCGCGAATGTGGCATAAAATTACAGGGTATAGAGGAGCCAAGACCGCGAAATATCTATAGCATATAACAACGATGGTAAATACATTGAAACTGATGATAAGCGACGTGGAAGCGAAAACCAGTGATGAAAGGGACGATGATATCTCGATCATAAGGCTCTCTCGGTGCTGCGCTGACAGTTCTTGGCGCCGCGCACAAGGGCGGATACGTCGTTCCGGTGCTGGACTGGCCGATCCTCCAGACCCTGCCATTTATGCCTCGGCGCTTCGGGGCCAGGGGGGCTCATCCCTCCTCGAATGCCACCGACGGTGAATGAACTCATTTCGCTGCCGATAGTTCTCTCGAACCGAGGTGTTATCCCACATGCAGGAAAATGAGGGCAGCTAGGCCGGACTCGCAGTCCGCAATCCGGATTCCCCCGGCGCGACGTGGCCTACTTCCGTGCAAAAATTCCGCCGGCACTTGCAATACCCGCACCCCTTTTTTTTTTTCGCCATCAGCTCGTACGGGTATGTATGTACATTAACATTGGGTAGCCACGAGAGCTTCGCCGGCGGAAAGGTTATCCCCCGAATTGAATCTCTCTCACCCCTCCTTTTCCTTTCCTCTCTTTCCACTTCGCCCTCGATATTTGCTTTCTTATTTTTAGCCGTGTGGCTGGACCCCGGGCGGCCGTCCTCGCTTCCATCATTGGGGCTTGCGCGGCCCACGCCAATCGACTGACATAAGGAGCAAGTACCTAGGTACCATAGCGGAAGTATCCGTCCGAAGTATCGTTCCGTAATGATGTATGGATACTTCCGTCTCCACGGTCATCAAACACCAAACGCCGCGACAACAAACGCTCCGCACGAGGCCCCCGAAGTCCGCCCTGCCGTGTCTTGAGGCGGCGTTTGCTTCTCATGCTCTTCTCAAATACGAGACGACAACTGTATCTTGGCGCATTTTGAATGGCGGATGATGATTCTACCTATTGGTGCGATAACATCCCCCGGTCCACCCGGTCCCACCTCGGCCCAAGGACAAGAAAATACCGCTCTACCCGGCCGTTCCATCAGCTCTGTCTGCCGATCCCCACCGATAAAAACTCGCCCCTTTTCCGTGCCGACGGCTCGCCTCCTCTTTGCTTGCTCCCTCTCTCTTCATTGAAATCATCGCCGCCGCACGGGGTCGCGGGAAACAGAGAAACCCCCTCCGGGCTCGTGCGTGATGCAACCAACCAACCCAAAAAAGTAATCCCCCTCTCCAGGTAGTTAGTGCTGGAAGCGGAAGTCGAGCCTCTTGTTCCCCTTGTCCTCGGTCGTGGCGAGGTATTCCATGCGCTCGTCCTCGCTCATCGACGTCCACTTCTCGTCCCTCTTCTTGTTCCGCCGCACGTAGTAGCCCTTGACCAGGAAGTACAGCACAATGTTCATGCAGTTGATGGCGAGCAGTTGACGGTTGCCGCGTTCGTACCGTGGCGCGTCATCTGGGTTGGGCACACGCCGTTGTTAGTTACAATACTTGCGGGAACACGGCTCATTTCCTGAGGGTAGGGGGATGGGAGAGGGAGTTATGTGCACACACCTGCTCGGTAGATGTTGGAGGAAATGATGCCGCTCGCCTGCACAAAGATGTTGTAGCAGGCGGCCGAGACGGTCCTGGACCGGACCGTGTTGGAGTTTCGCGAGTTCCATCCCACTTGGATCGGGTGTGCTAGATTCCGGCGCGTCAGCGGTTTGCTATTATTCAGGAGCAGAGACTCCCCTCCCCTTCCCACAACTTACCGTTCGGGTAGCTCAGCAGCAGCGTGGTGACGATCCAGATGATCCATCGGCTGACCTTCTGGGTGTCGGCGGCGACCAGGTAGATGAGGAACGGGAGAGCCCAGATCTGCCCGCTCTGCGCTACGAAGGTCAACTCGCCGACGATCTCGGCCAGATAGGTGAGGAGCAGCATCGTTATCACTGGGCCGCGGACGTTAGCGCTCTGACTCGATCGCCCGTTGTTAGCTCCGGTGGGGAGGGGCTGGGGTGCTCACTGTGCAAGACGGTTTTCGGGATCGTCAGTAGGTTGGACTGGAAGGTATCGAATCCGAGACCCCGAAGTGACAGTGTCAGGTACTGCTCCACCGGCGTCATCGGAATCTGGAAAACAAGACCGAGTATATACAAGGGCCTAGGACCGGCGATGTTAGTAGTCGAAAGGGGGGCATCTGTTCACTGGACGGGGGCTCCTCGTACCAGAGATCGAAATCCTTGAGGCTTTGCCAAAGGAGCTTCGGCGTGATGGGTTCGCGGTTGTGCATGGTGCTCTTGCTGGGGTCCTCGCGCAAAATGCGGTTGACCATGATCGTCTCCTCGCTGAAGAAAGGCTCTCATCAGTAACATGATCCTGGACCAGATCTGGGAAGGTTTTGGGGGCAATACCGTGGAGAGAACCATCCATTTTTCCCTCGAAACCAGCTCTGAGTTTGGCATGGTCCAGCAGGCATCAGCAAGAAGGAGAAGATGCCAACAACGAGCGTGATCAGTCCCTGGAGATGAGTCGTTAGTGGGGATGACTCTCATCGAGCCGTGGCGGAAGCAAAAGGTTTTGGGGAGTTCATCATACCTCGATCAGGAACAGCCACCTCCAGCCAGCCTGGCCATGGACGCCCCTCATGTGCAGTAGGCCATAGGCGAGGAGGGCGGAGAGAATGTCGGCAGTGCTCATAGCCGTCCAGAAGAATCCAAGACGGAGAGACATCTCGTGGTGCTTGTAAAAGTAGGAGAGATACAGAATAACCTGGCGGGATGGTCCGTTAGCCGCCCGCCCCTCGAGTCCTCGTCGTCATCAAGGTGGAGGGTAGTCTTGGGCGAGACTCACATCGGGGATGAAACCGCCTTGGAGTATGCCCAAAAGTGCACGGCAGATCAGGAAAGACTGCCTTCCAGACAGCCAGAACTGGGAACTCGCGACGATGCTCCAGAGAACCATCTGCGACGGAATCCAGCGATCGGGACCCATCCACTTAGACACCAGCTGAGATGGCAACTCTGAAAAGAGGAAGCTGAGCTTGAACACGGTATTCCCCAGGTTATAGTCTGCGTGGTTGGTTGTCAGTAATGCGATGGACACAGCGAGCGGACCGGACGACCACGATATCTTACGTACCATTGGTGGTCATGCTGAGGTCTTTAAGGAAGTTGTCCGTCAGAGCCTGGGAGATGTTTGCACGGTCCAGCTCGAGGGCCATGAACATGATACAGGTCCAGATCATGATACGAAAGTCGATCTTCCGGATAAGACGATGCTCTTCCGACCAGCTCCATCGTGCCAAGGGGTCAAAACGATGGACGTTCTCCCTGGAACGAGGTCAGCGTTCCGCGACGACTCATCAGGAGGCGATATAAAGGGAAGGGCGGGTTAATTACCAGTCGGCTCGTGGCTGGTATTTCTCAGCAGACTCAGGATCGTCGAAAACACTCGCCTGAGTAGCGATCGCGTCCGGGTCGTAGGATCTAGCTCGCTGCCACCAGAAGCGCCTCTCCTCGACCGCGACTCCCAAGGCGGGGATGCTTGTCAGGGAGGTCCGCGAAGAGGTGTCCACGGTCGACACCGCCACCTTCTCCTTGACGAGAACGGTAGACATGTCGACGCTAAAAGGTCAGTCAACCTTATGATTCGCCCGGTGTGGAAGAGGTGATTGGGTGCTAAGAGGGAAGGGGGGGGGGGGGCCTTGGTGGTGGTGACGGTTGAGCCTCTGATATTGGTTTCTCCGCGGGATACGGTGGTATTTAAGTACCCGCGGCTTCGCCAGGGCGTCTCAAGTATGCCAGCGGAGGTGCTCCCACGCCAAGAAGTCGACAATGCAACGCGTTTGGCTGATGAGTTCAGCTCCACGGGGCAACTTGACGGCACGGTCTGGACCCTGGAATGAGGAGGGTGGCGCAACGCCCGGGCACTGGAGGTACGACTTTGCCTCCAGCATCTCTATTAGTCCATGATGCGATCCACTTGCCTTCGCTACCAACCAGACGGCGGTGCCATTGACCATTCACCTTTGTGCAGAAGTCAGCAGCCTGGCCGAGACCCCCGGGAAGCGGTGCTGCACAAGCTGCCGGGAATATTGCGCCATGTGGAGAGGGGATTCCGACATCCGACTCCCGAAGACCCCTGGTGGTCAAGAAAACAAGACAGCACCGGGCTGCCCCCCTGCGGGCCATTCAGCCCCACCGGAGATAAGAACCCGACATACGCGGGAGCGAAGCCTCGCAGCAACCGAGGCCGGACTGCAGGACTGGTCCGGGGGCCGACGAGTTCAAGCCGGCACTACCGACTGGGGCACACACTGCGGTGCGACATGGCCTCTTTGCCAATGTTTCTGGGTTGGGCAACGGCAACGGTATGGAAGCTCCTAGTTGCCTGCTCTCCGTACGCTGCTGCCAGCCGTTTGGCTAGGTCTGCTCGATCGGTCTGTTAGACCGAGCCGCATCACAGAAGGGCCATTTCAGTTGGCAGAAGTCGATCTTCGTGTGGAGCTTGCCTCTTGCATCGGTGGTTGCCAGGGTCGGAGGGGTTGGGGGGATGAGAGGGTTGCAGCTTCCCAGGCACGATTTGGAGGGCTCAGCAACCGAGACCCGAGTCGCGAATGCTGGCTGCTTGGTAACTATATTGCGTGATTGTTGTTTTTGCGCATGGCCCTTGATGCAGATGTTCCAACAAGATAAGATGGCCAGGTGGGATTGGCCAGCACGAACGATGGCGGTTACACTAAAATGTCGTACTGGAAGACTTCCTGGTATGATTAATAAATATATTGTGCCTTCATCATTGGGGGTCAAGATTGTGCAATATCGTCGCTCTCAGGTCGGAGTGTGGAGGAGCGAGAACTGCGGGGAATGAAGCTGGGTCGCAACAAAGCGCAGCCTATCACAGGCGGTAGGCAACTGCCCCCATAGGATTCCGTGATCGATCGATAGGTAGTTACCAATTGCCACCAACACGAATCCCCTGCATTTTCTGCCATTGCAAAGCCGGATATCGCTGCTACACCTCACTCTGGACGACAAGCTAGACTTACGATAGTTCACAAATCACATCCAATAATGTGCCTCCCCTCCGTCGGCCAGACCCAGCATTCTGGACAAGGAGCATCACGAAATCGACACCTGCGGGATCGTCATGACACCCGAGTTGCCGATTCGACCCTCCAGCATCGGGGAGTGTGACAGGATACGAGAGACGGAGTTGCCCAGTATGCGTAGTCGACATCTGCCTGGAATGCTACCCCCGCACATATAATAAGCCGTTGAAGGACCGAGGACATCGTCATGACTCCCCCAGTACTTCTCGTGGACGCCGACTCATCCAGCATATTCCCAAGAGCGAGCAACAAGAACCTGAATCACGAACATCCACCATGGCCCCTTCAGCAGTTGATATTAGCACTCCCGAGCCAGTCTCCAAGTCGCAAAGCCGTGAGCCCCTGAATCTTTCCGGAGCATTGGACCAGTATGAGTCCTTCGACGTCACGCCCGTCATCGGGCGAGAGTTTCCGACGGCGAAGCTCGTTGACTGGCTCGACTCCCCAGACTCGGACAGTCTGTTGAGGGATTTGGCCATCACCAGTAAGGAACCCGCCGTCTGGTCGATCGAGCGCGGAAGCAATGCGCTGACCAGTTCTGTGCAATTTAGTCTCCCAGCGGGGTGTGGTCTTCTTCCGCGCCCAGGACGGCCTCACCAATGACCTCCAGAAGAAGCTGATCCTGCGGTTGGGTGAAGTCACTGGCAGGCCCGCAACATCTGGCCTTCACATTCACCCCATCCTGAACTCGGAGCGCGAAGGAGGAGGGAGCGATCCCGAAATCAGCACCATCAGCTCGGTGCAGTTTGGCAAGTTCTACCGCGAGACCGCCACGGATGAGCTCAGCCCCAAGAAGCAGAGCAGGGCGCAATGGCATAGTGATATTGCCTTCGAGCCCGTGCCAGCGGACTACACGTCTCTGAGACTCACGGAGCTACCGAAGACGGGAGGAGGTAATTAGAACCCCACCGCCTGACCTGGTCTATGAAGAGCCCCCGCTGATAAAAACGATGAATTAGATACGCTCTGGGCGTCTGGCTACGAGATCTACGATATCATCAGCGAGCCGTATCAGAGATTCCTCGAAACCCTGTCCGCCACCTTCGAGCAGCCGGGGTTCCACAAGGTTGCTGAGCGCTCCGGGTTCAAGCTCTACGACAAACCCCGAGGCGCCCCCGAGAATGTGGGCACGGAGCTGAAGGCCGTCCACCCTATCGTCCGCACGAATCCGGTTACGGGATGGAAAAGCATCTTCCCCGTTGGCGGCCACGTGAAGCACATCAACGGCCTGGCCGAGGACGAGAGCAAGAAGTTGCTCGCCTGGTTCCTGGACTTGGTCTACAAGAACCACGACTTGCAGGTTCGGTTCAAGTGGCAGAACCCGAATGATATTGGTGAGATGCAGCCCCTTTCCCGCCTCCCCCATACTCCTATACCTACCTATGGTCAGGCACAAGACCACCTGCTAACTCTCCGTCCAGCCATCTGGGACAACCGCAGCGTCTTCCACACGGCCACGTTCGACTACGAGGGCTATGGCGAGCGGTTCGGGAACAGGGCTGTGGGACTGGGCGAGCGCCCGTATCTCGATCCCAAGAGCACTTCTCGCCGGGCTGCGTTGGGTCAAGAGATTCCCAAGTGAAAGAGTGACGTCGATGCAGTCAGTTAATGTAACATTGCATTTTGTCTCCTGATTCAAATCCTTGAGTGCTCTTCGTGTGTAATCAGTCCGAGCCTCTTCAGAAGTTGATCTCCGCCCAATTGAAAGTCAAACCGTAACTCACTTTTAGAATCACGGGCAGACACACTTGCCCATGAGTGCGTCAAATTCACTTTCAGGCAGGGCTGGGGGTTGGGGCGTTTGTTTAAGTGAGCTCCGAACGGAAGTCTGTCATACTCAAGTCGCAAGAAAGATTCATGCACCAGCGTCATCGCTTATGCGCTGCAAAGTAGTTACGGAAGATTTGGCATGATCTCATTTATATTCAACAGAAGAGTCATATAAGCAGTATTGTACATATTGTACCCGCTTTGTGTTAGACTTGAGTATGACTTGGAGCAATTTCTGCTTACAGGAGTGCTGTGTTATGTGACTGATCCTGTTGCAATGATGTCTTATCTAGTTAGCTCCATGGCAGGATATCGAACTTGTCCTGAAGCGTTTTGGGGACAGAGGCTCGATTAATACTAGAGTAAGGGTAGTGTAAAAACTTGTGTATGTTTGACTCAGCCGTCCTGTCTGTAATTCAAACCAAAATAGTTAGAGATACTGCTTGGCATCATTAGCACCATTCTCCTCCCCACATTAGACCACGAAGGACACCCGGGCTACTAGGCTATCAACATCGTCGCTCAGAACCAGCTCGTGGACTGGCTCAAGTTGAATCTGGCGGACATTGTCACTATGCATCTCGACACAAACGACATCTTTCTTAGGAACCACAAGACTAGAGATTATCACGGCATTGGGCAAGCTGGTGGACCAGATGCGTGACAGCAATCCAGCAATGAGAATCATTGTAAGACTCAAAGCAATTCTAACATATCAAGTTGGTCCACATGTTACTCACCAAGGTCAGGTGGCCCAAATCATTGCTCTCCCTGCGGTTAGCAGGCTTCTCCAAGGATAGATGCTCATATTTGATCGCTTCATTACTGAGATTGCCTCATCTGTAGTCCTGATAGCAAACATAAGACATCCAGCCACGACACCCAGTCCAAGGTAGGTGGGTCACACGGAACCCCTGATAGGAGACGTGGGGAACAGCCACTCGGCGATTCCGTTGCCGAAGACTGGGCTGGGTTAATGCTCTTCAATCCTGCGACTGCATGATTAGAAGTTTCTAAGAGATGCGGATGTCTGATTCATATTGGCCTTCACCGGAGCTTCCATGTCTGTGAATTACGAGGCAGGTGTCCGACCATGCGGGGCCGTTGGCTGAGTCGATGGGAGCGGCTGACTTCGGCCCCACTTGATCTCGGATCGAATCCGAGATATCGTCGTGTCTTGGTGGCCGAACAATACGCCGATCTGACGGTGGAAAGTATAGATAGCAAGTACGTACCCATTTTTTCTTCAATGCCACTCACCATTTCCCTTTCATCCTTCCCTTTGCAATCCGTACCTTTACAAGCTGTCCAACCTTTGTGTGAATCACCCTATAACAGAGGGAAACCGTCCCAGCACAGTCATTCAAGGGGCCCAATTTCCGGATCTCATCCGCAAAAACCACCCAAAACACACCCAAAAAAACAGCACAAAACAACCAAATGCCCCTCTCCCACATCCTCATCCTCGGCGCCGGCCCAGCCGGCCTCTCCGCCGCCCTCGCCATCTCGCAACTGCCCCCACCCCCATCCCCGGCCGCCGCCCCCCGCCTCCGCGTCACGGTCCTGGAGCTCCGGCCGCGCGGCGCAGGAACCACGCTCGGCGGCGCCGTCAACCTGACGCCCCTGGCGCTGCGGTACCTCGACCGGCTCGGCGGGGCGGGAGCGCTCCTCCGGCCGCGCGGCTGCGCCGTCGGGGCGGGGATCGACATGGTGGCGCTGCGCACGGGCAGCCGGCGCGGCACGCTCTGGCGCGGCGTCGACATGCTGCGCGTGCGTCGCCACGACCTGGCTGAGAGCCTGCGAGGCGCGGTGGAGGAGGGGGACGCGCAGGCCGCCGATGGCCGCGGAGGAGGAGTCGAGCTGCGGTACGGCGTGTCGGTTGTGGGGATCCGGGAGGAGGGCGAGGCTGGTGGGGAGGGGGCCGTGGTGCTGGAGCTTGAGGGCGGCGAGGAGATCAGGGGGGATGTGCTGCTTGGGTGTGATGGGTTGCATAGCGTGGCGCGGACGAGATATGTTGAGCCCGAGAGGGAAAAGGTGTACTCTGGTAGGGTCAATGCGTATGGGTATGCGAAGGTAGAGGAGCCGGGGAAGGCGGGGATTACGAGGTCGGATGGGCAGCCTTGCGTGGTAGATAGTACGCTCATCTCCGGCCGGTATGGCTCGCTTCTCGCGACTTTCTTCGAACCAGAGAGGAAGGGTTTGTTCGTGGCTGCGGTGATGGGCATGAAGGATGTGGGAGAGGACGAGGATGCGAGGGACGGGTGGAAGGCCATGGGCGACGACAAGGCGAAAGTGAGAGAGGATATTGCGAGGCGGTTCCGCGACGGCAAAATATCTGGAGTGACTGAGCTGGTGGAGAGTGTGGAGGAGTGGAACCTGTTCCCCGTGTATCAACTTCCTCCTCAGGGTCGATGGTCCAGGGGGAGGGTGATCCTGCTCGGCGACGCTGCCCACGCTGTAAGTCCCGCAGCGTCTTCTTCTCCAAAACCTGATATCTCTATGCTAACTGTCGGTGTCTAGATGCCACCTCAAGGGGAGAGCACGGGTGTTGCCATTGAGGACGGTGTCCTTATCGCCCGGATTCTCCAGCGACACACAGAGCGGAGCATACCTCAGCTCTTCGACGACTATGAAAAATTGCGACGAGCACCAATCGACAAGCTGTACAAAGAGTCGGTTTGGAGATGGGACAACGCAGCTAAAGACGATTCTGGTTGGCTGCATGCTGTTTTCAACGACTGGATGATCACGGCGGTTCTGGCCTTTATGGATTTCAACCAGTCCGATTACTTTGCCAACGACGTGGAGAATCTCCAGTTGCCGCCCTGATGTCTCGCCAGAGGCATGCAAATATCAGTAATCAATTCTCCTCTCTAGATTTCGTGGCGACATTTCTACATTTATTATTGGTGGCAACCCCTTGCTTTATGGTATTGTATTGTACAGTACCTTATTGTGGTGGAGCATACTCCAGTGTATTCTAACAGGAGGGCATGGCAGGAGGGGAGTAACTGGTCATATAACCATGTAAATAAAAAGCAAATGGAATTCAGACTCTTTGCCTCTTTGGGGCTCAGGTGCGTTGAGGACTTGAGAATATTTGGGGCTTTGGGGCTTAGGTTCTTGAAAGCAGTCAAACTTGTTTCGTGGAACAATTATGGCGACGAAATATTGACAGTGACCAATATGGGAAAGTCTGCTAGTCCTCACAAATAGGGGAGATAGATTAGGAGCCATTGATCCATTCGCCAGTTCTGGTCCAGATTTCGTCATGCAGAGCGGGCCGAGATAAATTGCGTGATCAGCACAGGGACGGGACCTACTGCGTATGCGATTGCCCCAACATAATACCTCGACGGAATACACACCAGCGAGCCAGCTAAAAACCATCGTTTTGGATGATACCAAAATAACCGCTAGTGAAAACGATGACCTCGAGCCACGACTCCGAGGATGGGCCCCATAGGCCCCTCCTGGCAGGCTCCCCGCAGCAGGAAGCGTACGGAGGAGCAGTAGCAGCAGGCGGGAGGAGCGCGACCCCGCCGACCCCGGACAGGCTCGAGCGGGGTGGCACATTCACCCGGAACCTCGGGGCGTTGGAGGCGTTCGGCATCGTCATAAGCATCGTCATTGGCAGCGGCGTCTTCACGTCGCCCGGGTCCATCGACGCAAACGTGCCGTCGCCGGGCATGGCCCTCGTCACATGGCTGGTCGGCGGCGTCCTGGCCTGGACGGGAGCTAGCACGCTGGCCGAGTTGGGGACCGCGATCCCCGGACAAGGTTCGTCTCAAGATAGAGCGCCCTTCCTGCCAAAAAAATGGTGCGAGGTAAAGGGTTTTAATTGACGCCATGGTTCAGGGGGCGTGCAGCCGTACCTTCAGTACATCTTCGGCGACGTCTTTGGCTTCTTGGCGGCCTGGACGTGGGTCGTTGCCGTCATGCCCGCGACGCTCGCGATCCTGAGCATCGTCTTCGTGGAAAGCATATTCTCTGCCGCAGGCGTGACGGACCAGGCCGGGAGGATAGAGCACAAGCTACTCTCCGTGTTCATCCTCGTCGTCATCAGTGTGGCGAACTCGATCAGCACAAAGGCAAGCACTCGGCTCAACAATTTTTTCGTCCTCACCAAGTTTGTTACCATCTCGGCCATCGTGCTTGCCGGCATCGTTGTCGTGATTGTCCAGGTCTTGAGTCCGAGCAGGGACGACGTCGGCGGGAGGGATTGGTTCACCAGGCCCTGGTTCGGGTACAGGAAGAGTGTGACGCCTGGCGGGGGTGAAATCGATTGGAACGATCTGGGGCAGTGGGAGATCTTTGGGCACTATTCTGCAGCGTTATATGGAGCGTTGTGGGCATATTCCGGGTGGGACAAGGTAGGACCTGAAGAAACCAGGATGGGATGATCCATCAATAAATAGCTGATGCTTTCCAGGCCATCTACATCTCGGACGAACTCTCAGCACCCGAACGCCAGTTGCCCCTCGCGATCAATTCCGCCCTTCCCGTCATCATTGTCTGTTTCATTACTTCGAACGCAGCCTACTACATCCTCCTGCCATGGGACGTGGTTTCTACAACTGACAGCGTGGCAGTGGTAAGCGCATTTCTACACCCACAAAGCATTTCTGACTCCCAGCTGAAATCATCATGTCTAGACGGCGATTACTCGCCTCTTGGGCTCGGCATTTGGCATCCTCTCTGCGGTTCTGATCTGCCTGGTCGTCGCCGGTTCCTTGCTCGGCAATTCCTTCGTTGCCGGTCGCATGGCAGTAGCTGCGTCGCACAAGGCGTGGCTCCCCGGTGTATTTGGCCTGCTTGGACATGTCGGGACCAGAGTGATTTATCAGGACGCCCCTGAAGACCCCAGCGATTGGACACGTTCACCGAAAACCTCCAGGTCGGACGCGCCAATCAACGCCATCATTCTCTCAACCATCCTCTCGGCGCTCTACATCCTCTTTGGGAATTTCCGCGCCCTCCTCACGTTCAACGGCCTCGGAGAGTACTCTTTCTTCTTCCTGACCGTCCTCGGCGCCATCATCCTGCGATATCGTGAGCCGGGTCTGAAACGTCCGTATAAACCCGTGTTGCTGGTGCCGGCGGTCTTTGCTGTCGTGAGCGGGTTCGTCGTGGCGAGAGGGGCAATATTCGCGCCCGTCCAGGCGATCGTCCTGGTCCTTGTCTGGGCGCTTGGTTTGCTCTTCTATTGGGCCAGGAAGCAATGGGCGACGGTGAGGGCGGCCCGTCGACCTCACCCTGACTGATTGAGATCCTCACGCCTCCCGAGACCTGTTCCCAAAGCTGGTGTGCGCGCGGGCCCTGTCTGGCAGGGATGGCATTTGGTGGTTGAATCGCAACCCCGCTGCAGGTCGGTGCCCGTTAATCTTGGCGACTGCGGCACGGTAAATAAGGCCTCTTGGCACTTGTGAGAGGCGCTAGGGTGACAGATCGCGTCGACAATTGCCGCAAGGGAGACGCGCGGGAAGATGCCCGAGGCACTAGCGCCTTCATTTGGGTTACAGTGAAAACGAAGAAAAAAAAGACAGAGGGGCATGCAAATCAGGTCGTTCTGCTGCTCTAATTACAAGCTGTCCGACGTATGTAATGTACAGTACATACCTACATGGTGCAGGCCCATTTGGAAGGCGATTCAAAGCATCCATTGCGCATGGCTTTTCCCCTCCAGATCGTTGGAGACGGGAACCCGGTTGGGTCAATGACGGTGTCCTCTCCCCCAATCACATAATTAAGATTGGCTGGCACTAAGGCGAAGATCGCAATCCCAGCGGGGCGCCCGAACCGTGGGGGTTGGGGGCGCCATCATTTCCCCGATCGCCAGTGGACCCTATGTAACTGGAGAGCTGGAGCCGGGATGCTGGCATGAGTGGCTTTGAGGTAAAAGGAATATGTACTCAGTCATGGTGGGCACACTGCCTGCATTTAGTGTACATGAGCAAACCCGATGCGACAGGTCACACTGGACCGATCTGCGAAATGATAATAACATAAGGCCAGATCGACAGGAGATCAAGCACGGTCGATCATGGGACCCAAGAAATCAAGGATCGAGCTGAGGAAGTCAAGGAGGGAAGAAAAAATCCATGTTTTTGTGGATTTGCTTTTTTGGCTCTCAGCCTAGGCAGCGTAGTGCGAGTCTGCCCGAACATGGCCGGTGTGGCGCGGCGTCCTGGGCTCCGGTACGTCGTTCCCCCCTCAGATCTCGCCGTCACATTGCATTATCACCTCGCCCATGGTATGTGAGCCGCGCATAACTTAGTACGCAGGAGTAAGCTTGCACGAACAAAGTGCCGATCGACACATCATCGCACGGCGTTTTCCTCTGCCCTCCCCCCCCCCCCCCCCAACCCGGATGATGCACCTCTAATGATAAGAAAACAAAGATACATCATTCCTCGGGCCCTCCTGGAGTCACCTCGCCACATTCCGGGTCCTGAGTCGTTGTGTAATTTTAAACTTTAAACTCTCGAACCCGCTCCCGGACTCTTCATCCACCTCTTGCTGCGGCTCGAGAACAATAAGCTGGACCCAAATTAAAGCCACTCAGTAGTAGTGTAGACCCCACCCGGGGTAGAATGCAACGTCGCGCAGCAGTACCCCCAGGCTGCCAAGCTGCCGGTCTGCCAGGGAGAGCTCCCGATCGGCGGGACGGTCCCAAAAGCTACCAAAAGTATCACTCACAAAAGATGAGATCGACACAGGAATATTTGCGCTACTGCATGTGCGATCGACTTGTGGCGCTCTGACACTGACAGCCCAGCTTTCCGCCCGCAAATTTTGCTGAGAGTGAGAGAGTGAGCCTGCACTCGTAGCCTCTACATAATGACCGCCGCTCTCCCTCTTTCTGGCACTTGCCGCGTCCCGTCAGGTCCAGACTTCGTTCCTTCGAAGGAACAGCTCTCCTCCCACAATTTACATTCCCTTCCAGCCTCGTTTCCTTCTCCGGTCGATGATCACGCCTCCCAGCAACAACCTCCGTCAGCAGCCTGTCAGTCATTACTAGCTAGCTCGTAACCATGGGCTCGGAATTTGGCATCACCGCCGATACCAAGGCGGAACTGAGGCTCAATGGAGTCGGCATCTTCTGGATGACCTTTGGGTGCGTCTGGACCTGCCTCATCATCGGTGGAATGGCATTCCTCTACGGCAATCGCCACACGCCGCTCTTGAGGATCCGTGGCCTGCATTTGTCGATGGTGGCCGTCACCCTGCTGCACCTGTACTGGTTCATCATCCAGTTCCTCTACACAATTGGCCCCTTGATGCCCGAGGAGGTCGAGTTCTGGTGTATGAGCACATACCTTCCTTTTGGAATCGGTCTGTTCCAGGCTTCGAACTGCCAGTTTCTCTATGTTGCGAAGGCACAGAAAAGGTTTCTGGGAACCGGGGGCGTCGCTGCTGCCCGGCCCAAGAAAGATGCTGCCACGCGCAAGTCAGTATTGGACCGTTTCAGACGGCTTGACTATCCGACAAAGATGACTATCTGCGTCTTCGCCGGGCTGGGATTCCAGGTGCGTGTTGCGACTCTCTCTCCCTCCACCCCTCCTCTCTCCCTCAGCCCTGTGACATGATTCATGAGACTAACATCGCCGTCTTAGCTTTTCCTGACCATCTTCATGTACCTCATCTCCCGCAAATTCCACTCCGGCTGGGGCATCCCGGGCACCGAAGTCCACGGCACTCCCATGGAACAGAAAGTACAGCAGGGTAGGGGCTGGGAATGGTACGCACCCCTTGTGTCCCGACCACACTGATATTCTTATCTAAACAATAACCGATAGGTGGCCATCAATCTTCTGGCAGTGCTTCTGGGCGTGGATCATTGCCCCCATTATTCTCTGGCAATCCCGCGGAATCCACGACACCCTGGGATGGCGAGCTCAGACTATTGGATGTTGTCTTGCTGGGTTGGTTACTACCCATCGCCCTCAACTCCTCACTTCAGTACACTGACCTCAGGGAAAAGACTCCACGCGACTCCGATGTGGCTCATTGCCATTTACGTGCCGGGAATGGCCCCCGTAAACAGCTATTTCCTTCCTCCTCAGTGGTACGTACCTATATATTGAGCATCTGTTCAAGTCTCCAAGCAGCAGCAAGCCAGCAAGCAGTGAACTAACCGACCGTTTTTTACAGGATTTGCCTTTCGATTATGATGCTCGAGATCTTCACCATCTTCATTCCGTGCTGGCAGGTCATGAGACATCGGTCCCTGCGACAAGAAACCCTGGAGTCAATCGCCGCCTGGGAGTCCAAGAACAAGAGCGTCGGCCAACATGCAGATTCCTTATTCACGGGAACCACAAAGATCTCGAAGGCGAGGTCAGATTGGAAGTCGCTGTCCAGCGTCGAGAGGTCCGGCTCGTCCCAGGGTTCGCAGTATGGCGGCATCTTCACCATGGACGCCCTCGAGTCCGTCCTCGAGCGGAACCCCGGCCCGCTGCGGGAGTTCTCGGCACTGAGGGATTTCTCCGGAGAGAACATTGCCTTCCTGACGAGCGTCGCAAAGTGGAAGTCGTCGCTGCACCCGTCGACCAGAGGTGGTTCTTCCGAGACGGCGGCGGCGAAGGAGGCCAAGACAGCTGGCACGCACGACCAGACGCGCCGCGAGCAGTTCAACGGCGCCCTGCGCATCTACGTCGACTTCATCAGCCCGCGCGACGCCGAGTTCTCCATCAACATCGCCTCGAACGACCTCAAGAGCCTCGAGGCCGTCTTTGAGAAGCCAGCCCGCATCATGTACGGCGACAAGGGCGCCGTCAACCCGGTCACGCCGTTCGACGGGTTCGACTTCTCCTCCCCCCCGCCGTCGTCCTCGGCCGCGGACGCCAAGTCTCTGGCGTCGTCGTCGTCCCAGGGCTCCTCCGAGAAGCCACCCAGCATCGCAGAGGAGATCGGCGACAAGGTCCAGTACTGCGGCGACATCCCCGACGAGTTCAACGGGTCCGTTTTCGACGACGCCGAGAGGAGCATCAAGTACCTGGTCCTGACCAACACGTGGCCCAAGTTCGTCAAGGAGAGGCGCTACTCGCTGGACTCGGTCGACTCCCAGTTCACCCTGGAGTCGCAAACCTCGAGCAAGACGCTCTCGAGGGCGGTGAGATATCTGAGCTCGGTGAAAAGCACCTTGTCTTTTAGGTCGGGATGAGTAGTATAATCAATCATCAATCATAGTCAAATTGTAATCATCTTCCTCCCACGTTCCGCTCCTATTGTGTGCTTTTTTGTGCGAAAGTCAAGAGCGATCTCCATCAGTTCCACTCTTTCCATCAGCCGGGAGCAGAGCATACAACGTTCCATCTCAAGTCACTCCGGGAAGAGAGTTCCCCGAAGTATACAGGTCGGCCCCGCATCCGTCGCCGCATCCCGATGCGAATGGCCGGCAGGCCTGACGACCGCGTGAGCAGTGGAATGTCAACGAAGCCGGCACATCTGTTCCTTACCTTGCTTGCTGCTTCCAATACTGCGTGGGCCATCCCGAAACACGTCTTGCCATTCGCAGGCTCTACCTCCTCTGAATCATCTACCTAAATACCTCCCGGGCTCACACGACGTCACATACAAACAGCTGGTGCGAACCGGCTTAATAAAAGATCAGTCTCATTAAAAAGAACGGAAGAAGAGGTGCTGAATTTATTTACATGTCGAATAAGATCGTCCTCTGAGTGAGGGACAACGAATAGAGAGCGTCAAGTCGTAAGCAGTAGTATCAAGGCCACCGAAAATATGTACAGTGCAAGGCAAAAAGAATATATGCATGATAAAAGAGAGACATCACATGGGTCAGGGGTAATGACAAAGAAAGACCTGGACCCAGCTTGATTCGAATCCAAAGCAACCAGCGCATGCGTTCTTCCATCCCAAAGCTGAGCGAAGGTGGGAGAAGGAAGAAGCAGGTTTAGAAAAACAGTAACGACTGGATACCGTGGGACATTTTCCCTCCCAACTCGACTCGGAACGACATCTACACCATCCCAGCAGCGATGTTAGCATACGCGCTATTCGGGTAGCTGAGCAGGTTTTCCGACGCGGCCAGCGAGCCACCGAGGGCCTTGTAGCTGGTGAGGATGAGGCTGGCGTCGTCGGTGCGGTCGGCCGAGGCCTCCCAGAACATGCTTCCCGCGAGGCCTCTGCCGCGGAGGTACGCCACCTTGCGCTGGACCATGTCGGCCGTGTCGTACGAGATCATCTCCCTCGTCGCGCCGTCGTAGCTGTACGTCGCGCCCGCCGCGCCGTCGTACACCTCCTTGGCCCCGGCCCGCGGCAGCGCCTTGTAATCCCACACCCCGTTCTCCCACGACCCGCTGCCGACGCCGCCCGTGTACGGCTTGCCCGGCCCGGCCGTCTGCTCGAACGACCGCCCGTAGATGGGCATGCCGAGCACGATCTTGGCCGCCGGTACGCCCGCGGCCAGGTAGGCGTCGATGGCGGCGTCGGTGGAGAAGGGCGTCGACGCCGGGTTGCCCGGGTCGCGGTACAGGTTCGCCTGGTGGCCCGAAGTCGAGTCCCACGAGCCGGCGTAGTCGTAGGCCATCAGGTTGAAGAAGTCGAGCACCTTGGACATGGCCGCCAGCTGCATCTTGCCGTAGTTGTCCGGCCCCGCCGGCGACGCGATCGTCAGGAGGAAGTGGTAGCCCCGGGCGTGCGCGGCCGCGTACGAGTCGAGCTCGGCCCGCACGGCCTTCAGGAGGTCGACGAGGTTCTGCGCCTGCACGGCGTCCGCCGGGTACTCCCAGTCGACGTCGATGCCGTCGAACCCCCAGTCGCCCATCAGGGCCACGGCGCTCTGGGCGAAGAGAGCCCGGCTGGCGGGCGTGCTCGCCGCCGCGGCGAAGTTGGTCGAGTAGGTCCAGCCGCCGATGCTGAGGAGGACCTTGAGGTGCCTGTTGGCCTTCTTCAGCAGGTACAGCTGCTTGACGCAGCCGTAGGCGTTGTTGCCGATGTCGTTCCAGGCTATGGAAATGGTCAGTGGTGCGAAACTCAGCAGTTCAAAAGTTAGGTGGCAGCTCACAGTCATTGGGGTAGTGCTTCTCGAGGTCGCTGTATGTGTCCGAGGAGTACCTAACCACCAAATCAATACCTCTAGGCCTGCATAACCTAGCGAGTTTCTTGACTTACACCTCCCCGGTGGAACGCAGGTTGGCAAATGCATAGAGGACGAAGCTTATCCGAGAGGCGGGAAGCTGTGACGGCTGGTAATCCCGCCCGTAGATGCCCCTTATATCCCATTAGCATGGTAGACATTACTTCCTCATCCGCCGTGTCGGACAGAGCATACCAGTTGGTGAAGTAGACAGCGTTTTGATATCCGGAAGACTTATTCTCGACCTGGTCGACCTGGTGGACCGGAGATGCTTGTGCAGACCAGGACAGAGCCAGCACGGCCAACGACAGTCTCAGAAAAGAAAAGGCCATGATTGGTAGAGATCGTGGAAGAATGAAATGCTAAACCCCGTTGCCCATAGTGATTAGCTTCATCGGCAGAGGGTTCGATCCCAGGGAGATATATATAGGCCATCTAATATCGCCCTGGTTCCAGTGAGACATGGATGGCTATGCGCGTGCCAAAGGCACCCTCCATAGTCCTATCCCCTGTCAAACGTCAATTTCATGATCGTCCGCCATAACTGGGCACGCGCTTACTCAAGCGCGGCCGCATCTCGCAACGTTGCCCGTGTCCACTCATGGCCTCGAGACGCAGATCCCGTGGACTTGGCTGGTGCCGGGATAGGGGCGTTCCGTCCTCCCTTCTCGATTGAAGAGGAAATTGAGCAGCTCAAGGACGGCAGGTGGTGAGTGGGAGGTGATGGTCATTTCCGCTCGTGGTCTCCGCAACGTTGCTGGAATCGCCGGTTCGCCCGAGGTCGCGGACTCCCTCACCGCGTTTGGGGACGGGGCCCGACGCTGGCATGCGTGCTAATCTGTCTTGGGGGCTCGAGCCGGAATTGGGGGCTGATCATCTGGGCACGCTGGCCAGTCGTTGTGTCTGGCAAGCCTGGTCCTGGTTGGTGACTTTTTTTTGGAACCCCCAATATCACGCTGGGCCGAGATGGGACCCACGCGGAGGAGCGGTTCCTCGATTGCCGCTTTCCGCTTTTAATGGCCGGGGAGTGACCGGGAAATAAAATTGGAACATCGCTGCTAGGAACCACCCCCCCCCCCCCTTGTACGGTCTTCGTCACGTCGCGTGAGAGGTACCTATGGGGTATCGTTTGGCATGTGGGGATGAAATCAGATCAATCAATCAAATCGGATGGATCCACAGCAGAAGGGTCGGGACGCCAGGCACCGGCAGTCTTGCCTGCACGAAATGGCAGGTATGGCAGGGCTGTCGCCGAATCAGGAAGGTCCCCGGGATTTGCTGCGCGTGGGAGGGGAGGGGAAGCGCCGAATTCTCTGCTTCCAGGCGGGGGTGGAAAGGCCCGTTCGATCTGGATGGAGGGTTAGGCAAGCAAAGCACGGCAGTAATCTGGTGTAGCCAGGTTGGACGAGGTATGTACAATACGTAGGTTTGTATGAAGAAAATAATGGTCAATATCAAGACCGTTCAGCCGGGACACCTGTTCATTTAATCGGCACCTGCAGCACCCACGTGGCGGCGGTCTTACACCTCAACCAATATCATCCAAACCCGGTTTCACCTGAGAGAATATAAACATGGTCTTGCCTTACACAGGCCCCTTGTCGAAAAAAAGAGGACGCGTTCTTCCCCAAAAATCCAGTCACGTATCGAGAAGCCATTAGTTTCAAAATAGAGCCGAGTATGCCCAAGTTGACATTCTTGGCCAGGGGGTGCCCCACTGCAGAATACAACCCAACCCAACCCAAGCCAGCAAGCCAGCAGACCAGGGAGATGAACTGGCCGACTCCTTCCGTCTTCCTTCCCTTCTATTTGTTACATCGAGAAGTCCTAATCACCTTTGCAACGTTACCCGGTATCTGGTAATTACCTACCTTACGTATCACTGAATTATCGGGCTTGCTCGAGTACGCCTTTTCTTTCTCCTGGTATACTGCGTAATTATCTAATTGTGCCTTATAAGTGGCCCCAGGAAGTGTGACCTGCCCCTGTCTCTGTACAAGGACATCTCGAGATTATATGGCCACATGACTTTGCAACTTGAATCTTTTGGTCCCTTTTATAAGTCAGAGATACACCGTGGAGGTGATAAGGTGCTCTGCAAAACCTTTGGCATCAGTAACGGTGTCGTCAGGAGACATGGTTGATAAAGCCTCAACTCGGGGCCTCGTGGATAGCTTTCTGTAATTAGATGGTGTTGCGAGAGGTGATTTATTTTTCTTCTGCTAAACTGTAACGAAGTCTAAAGACGATCAAATCAAGACCGACTTAATCTGAACACACGAATTCCAGACAGGGATGTTGGTTGTCTTGACAAGGCTTACACAGTTATAAAGGAAATTTGTGCTTCGTACAGCCTGGGTTCGCCGTTCGACATCGCCCTGTCGTCTGGCACCAACTATGCTTAGCCTTAGTAGAAGGACAACTCGATAATTTGAACCCTCGCTGTAGATAGTTCTGGAGGGCCTGGTATAGTGCGGTAAGGTCATTGGCCGAGGCGAGAGTTACCTGCTGCATACTAGAAAAGCGGCGGAACGCGGCAGCAGGGAAAGAAATTGATATATATATATAAAGGGGGACAGTTTTGTCAGGGGAGAAGGCGAAAGAAAAGCAAAAAGAATGCCCAGCCTCGGAATCGCACCTAGAACCAAGGTATATCTTGGCCGCTTCATGGGATATTACTACGACTACTCTCTCGATTACCATTAGACCAATCGGGCGTTTATTTGATTGGAAAGAGAGAATGCCGCATTCGTTTATCAATTATACCTGGTAACAACACCGCCTATTGGTGCTCTAACTGGCAATTAGGCCCCAAGGAGGTTATTGGAAGTAAAGAGCACTTGTGGATCGAAATGGTGAAATGAATGAGTCCCGGATTTAGGGAATCGTATTGATCGGGTTATCCCGTTGACTAGTTACACCTTCTCGAGACAGCACGGAAATACCATCCCAACCAAGATATCCTGCATCCAGCCTGTGCTTTATCTAATGTTATGTATTTACAGCCGAGAAATATGTACAATTCTATAAGCCAAGTCTTAATCATATGTGCTCCGCCATGCCCAGCGTATTGTTGCCGGCGTTGAAGGCGACAAATTGGGACTTGAAGAAGACGTCGCCCCAGATCTGAAGATCTGAGGTGGTGGGCTGAACACCGCCAAAGCAAGCTAATCGATAGTGTCAGCGTGATGCGCTCGGGTAAACAAGCAGGTATATAGATAGATAGGTCACTTACTGTTGCCTTGGACTTTGGCGAAGTTGATGTCAGAGCCCTTAACGCGAGCCATGTACAGGCCACCAACATCGAGCATCAGATCGGGAAGCTCTGCATCGCAAGGAAAGGTAATGCCTCCAGCCTGGGCATCGTTTCGGGCCCCTCGAACCTGGCTGTAATAATTCTTGGCAACCTCGGCGCTGGTAAGGAGGAGAGTCGTGCCCGTGTCGGCGATGGCCTGGGCGGGTGGGGCGGCCTGGGTCTTGTTGTTGCCGACGGCGAACGATTTGGTGCTGAATTGCCAGAAGCCCTGGGTGGTGTTGACAGGGATCCACGTAATGTCACCGACGAACTTGTCCTGATCAATGCGACCGAACTCATACGCACCGACAGCATCCTTACGGAGGTCGGCAGTGAAGACGGGCTCTGCGAGTGACGGGAGGACGTTCTCGAAAAAGGTCTTCTGCTGTTGTGGCGTGACCGTGTTGAGTTGTGAGAAGGCGAGGCCAACGAGGCCGTTGTTGGCGGTGTCCTCGACAAAGGACCTAGACACGGCCGTCGCCAACTCGACGGCTTGGTTTTCCACGCTCACTCCGCCAATGGTGACGGTGTCGGTTATGACGTTCCCTGCGGCACCGGATCCGTCGCCGTAGGAGATGGAGAATCTGGCACCTTTAAGCACCTTGTGGGTCGTTGACTTTTGCGTGTCAAAAACGGTGTGACCATGTGTGGAAGTCTCGCCGAGTTGAGTACTGAACACCCAGAGATCCGAGGAGCCAGTGTCAAAGTCGAGGTTGAGCGTCTGCCCGCCGATGGTGACGGGCGACAGGTACTCGACGTCACCGGATTCGGGGGTAGCGGTAACCAGGCCCACTCCGGCAGACCCGTTGCCTGTGCCATTTCCTGTCCCGTTGTCGTCGACAATACTGTTGTCTCCAGTAGTGCAGCCGCCCTCATCGGTGATGGGCCTGCCCTTGCCCCTGTGCCTTCTCGCTCTTGCCCTGGACTGCGTTTCCTCCGCGGCTGACGCTGTGTTTTGCCTTTGGATGGCCTCCAATAATGCTGGCGGGAGAGGCATGCTGTACTTCCGGTATGCCTTCATAAGTTCGCGGGGCCCATTGCGCCCCTTGAAGTTGGCGTTTGGCGACCGGGCAACCTTAAATGAGCGTTTCTGGATACGGCCCGGTGCCGCTGATACCAAAGCGGCCACGAGGGCCAAGAAAAGAAAGGTGTTGAGTAGCGACCGCATCGTGCTACTACCAAAGAAGGGAAATTTTTGAAGATATCTACTTCACCACACCAGGTGGGAGGTATAATGGATGAACGAAGGAAGGGAGGAGACCTGTCTCATAAGGGGGGTTCAATCACCCGGAAAGGCCCCTGAGCGCTGAAAAGGACAAAGAGTGGATGGTAAAAACACAACAGGCAATGGGAGTGAATGAAGGGAATGAGGAAATGGAGAAGGAATAACAGGAAGGAGAGAAAGGCGGAGAGGCTGACGAACATAAGAGGAATGGAGACCGGCCCAGTTTACTTACATACCTGTGTTTGAAAATCCTGACCTCCATGGCGAGTCAGGTCCCGTCAGGGCCAGTGTCAGGGCACAGAGGGACTTACAAGGACCATCCCAGCGGATCCCCACTTAGTGCCCCGGGTAGGGGGAGGCTAAGGCAGGGGTTCCAGCAGTCCTCCTTGCCTCTCAAGTTTCGAGGTGGCCAACTGCGCGTCCCCCGATTCATCAGCGCCGCGGGGCTCCACCAAACGGAACGTTGGCGAAGCAGGCCTGTGACTCGACAGCCCAACGAATCAGGTAGAAGTTTGAATCGAAGCGCCCAAGGCAGCTTCTGTCTCGGCGAAGATTAATGCCCCGAAATGATTGGTCAGTAATTCTTGGTTGGTCGGGAACAGGGGGGGCCCTGTGGCAACAGCCCAAACAGGCTAGGTATCTACCTGCAGCCCGCTCTCAGACCATGGGGATGGAGAAATCCGGGTTGTACACTACGAAAGTGAGAGCACAGATTGCTATTTACAATACCTAGAACAAAGAGGTCAGTTAATCACAGATAACTGGCTCTGTGTCTGCCTACCTTTGTCGCAGCCTGGGTACCTACCTAGGATAGACGGGTAGGTAGGTGGCAAGGTAGGCGGAAAAAAGATGACCAAGAGGGATTCATATCCATCGTCGCAAGTGAACATCGAAATGGGCTGGCAGCGAGGGTCGGGTCATTGCGACGCAGAATGGAAAGAACAGCCGGGAAGTCGTAAGGTACTGTAACTAAAATGGTAGCTGCATCTCGCCTGTCCCTGCCGCTGCACCACTGAAGCTGCGGGAGCCCCCAGTGTTGAAACAATGGAACTTTGCTGGGATTCTTGAAACCATCCCATATCCGCCAATCGCTCGACAATCGCGGGGCACAGTTGGCGACAGCTCGCTCCCTTCTCGCTTGCTTCGTAAGGAAATTAGAGGCTTCGAAAGGCATTTAGTCCAGTAGCTGAAGAAGGCCAATGCGATCTTATTTTCCAGCATCTGCTGGGCAGTCCTTGTAAATGTACTAGGAAGTCAAACATCTAGTATGTTTCTTCGAGAGTTGGGATGTCCTTCCATTCCTTGACCATGATCATAGCTTACCGATCTTATTGAGCTACCCCGGTTTCTTGGCGAAAACCAAGGTCTTCGTGCGCCAAGCAGCCGTCCTGATGTTGCCAGCCCTGGGCAAGAAGCTTGATTGACATTGGCCGGCGCCAAAATCTGTCGTCTGTGCGCAAGTTATTGGGACGGCAGACGACTGGATGATGTGAAGGGAAAGGAAGCTGCTGTCAATCCCTTTGGAAGCTTGTTTGTGCCTTCCCTTGCTTCCATCTTGCCAGAGAGCTTGCCCATTTCCAGACCTGAAAGAGCCGCAGCACAACGGCGCGAGTTGTCGCCCAGAATGGAAGATAAGATGTTGGGAAAGGCCCTCTTGTCTTCTTCCTTGAAAGCACATGGTTCGCCAGTTGCTAGGTTGCAGTTTTTGAATACCTACCTAGGTAGAAAGGCCCAGCCAGTGAATATAGCGTAACAAACAAATCCATGACATTCGCTAAGAAAGAGGCAGCCCGAAAGCCCCAGCTTGCGTAACGGATTGCTTTCAACCCCCTTTACTCTGTTTTGAAGATGCTGGGCGACACCTTGCGGGCCCAAGACACAGCATCCTGGTGGTCTTTGAGCAAACGCAGTAGATAAGACCCAATTCCCCATTTCCATTGGATTGCCTTGCCCCCCCTCAAACCTGAGTGGCGCTCCGCAGTGAATTTTGAGGGGAAAACTTCGTTGATTCACGTGACATTCATTTAGCTCCTTTGGCCCTGTGACTTGTCCGTTTCAAACCCGGAGAAAAACCCCCAGCCCCGCTCACCGTCTCAACTCACCAGCCTCACCTTTTCCCCCATCTCAACCTCCAGTATCACAAAACGGTGGAGCCTCGCCACGCAAGACGAAAAAGTCCCTCACCTCGCCACCCTCGGAACCTTCTGCTCAACAACGGCGGGGATCGCCGAGCTGCATCCCTGTCAACGACCGAATTCGGCCTCCGCAATCCCACCACGTCCATCCGGCGCTTGGACGTCCGTCGTGATCCCAATTCCATTCCCTGCTCCGTTTGCTCCGCCACGCGCACCGATCCTCCCGAATCCGGACCGACCGCATCCACTACGAAACACGATAACGGATCCAACCTCCCCTTCTCTCCACCTCCGAGGCCATGGCCGACGAAGACTACTCGGCCGATCCGCGGTCAGACGGCAACAGCATCGCCAGGCAGTCCCGCGGCGGCAAGCATCGCGGTCCCCGCTTCACCTGGAACCCGGCCTACGAACAGACCTTCTTCCGCTCGCTGTGCGAGTCCGTCCAGCTGGGCCTGCGAGAGGGTAGTACCTTCAAGGCCGAGGCCTGGGACCGCGCTGGTCAAGCCTTGATCGACAGGCACAATGCCTTCCCCAACAAGGGCCACTTGATCAACAAGAGCGACAACGCGCGGAAGAAGTTTCGGCTCTGGCGCAGCTTGAGAGAAGATCCCGACTTCCTGTACAATCCGACCACGAAGATGGTCACGGCGAATGAGGAGGTGTGGAGGAGACATATTGATGTGAGTCGGCAGGCAGAATTCATCTTTGGATTTCGTTTCATGGGGCTAGGATGAATGCGTAAGCGAGGCGCCACACAGGCAGCGCTGACCCCCAAGTGATAGAAAGAGCCACTGTCGCGCTCGTTAAGAGGCCGCCCATTCGAACACGAAGACTTCTACGAGATCCTATTCCCGGACGTCATCGGGTCCGGCGGCGCGCCGAAGCGCATAGTACGGACCAGGCGGAGAGATACAAGCAATCCCAACGGAGCGGACGAGCAGGACCCGCCCGGCACCGCCATATTAGATCTCCTAGCCGACGCGGCCTACGGCAACTCATCGGCGCCGTCTACCCAGCAGCCGCGGCAGACGCCCGCTTCTGCTTCCGCCTCGGCTTCGGGCGCCGCGCCCTCGTCCTCGGCCAATCTCCAGCAGCGGCCGTCCTCGACCTCGGTCCCCGCGCGCACGTCCGTCGCCTCCACGTCGGCGCTCACGCCGCCCGACGAGTCGGCGCCGCACACTAGGAAGCGCTTCGTCCCGCCGGACGCCCTGGCCCAGGGCGGCCACGAGAAGAGGCGGCGGACGGACCCGCTCCAGGTGCACCCGCCGGCCTGGGCAGCAGCGGCGGGGACGGGGACGGCGGCGGCGGCGGCGGCGGCGGCGGCGACGGGTCCCGGGTCGGCGCCGCACGACGGCATCATGGCGCTGGCCGAGGCGCTCAAGTCGGCGAAGGCGCGGCCCGGGTGGTCGGAGCAGGCGGTGGAGATCTTCTTCCGTGACTTCGGCGAGGAGGATATGGACCTGCAGCTCAAGATCGCCGAGAAGGCCCTGACCGACGACAACAAGGCCATGGTGTTCTGCAAGATGTCCCTCGCCCTGCGGAAACACTGGGTCAAACGGCTCAGGGAGGTGCATAACCGGAGCGCATGAGTTGGGCAGTGACGCTTGGTTTCCTATCCATTTCCCAGTTTCCATTTCTTCGATTCTCCTTTCCCTGGTCCTTTGTTCCACGGCTTCATTCGGGAGAAGACTGGAAGGCGTGACGGGGCGGCAGTGAGATACGCGCTTATTGGAGCAATACGGTACGGGTCCTGTTTTGTGTGGTTTTATTTTGGGCAGGCGATGACGGATGGTGTGGGTCTTCAGGAGTTTTTGCGACGAATTTCTGTCTGCTTGAATGACGGCGTCTTATGATGGGGTGCCGAGATGTCCCCGGGGCAGCTGGCCATACCTCGTTTGTGCATTTCTTGCACTTTGCAAGCCATCGGCGGTCACGCCGCAAGGAGTTTTATGATCCTTTGTACCGGCCATTTACTTGAATACTGCCTACTGTCTTTGGCTCCTGATTCCGATGAGACGGACGACATTCGGGTTTCGGATTGGTGCCTTATTTCTTACGGTTCAAGTTGGTCAGGGGACACTTCGAAAATCGATATCCAGAATTGAAAAACAATATTGTCCGTACATCTTGGCCGACGTGCAAATCACTGAGTCGGATCATCAATGTACAATTCGATACAAGGGAAACGTACCACCAAGGACAAGAGAGGAATCACCATTCGTTTCGCAGATGTACACAGGATAGGAGAGTCAACTAAGATATCAAGAGGTGAGGAAAAGTCAAACCAGCAAACGCCTCACGTTCCCAGTGCCGCCATCGCCATTCCCGCTCCATCCCAAGACCACAGGGCTCACCATAGTTGGTCAGGCCAGACTCGTATCCCCCGCCTATTGCTTCTTGCTCCTCGCCTTCTGGATGTAACTGCAAAGGCACGTCTGTCAGCACCGGCCTTCCACCAAACGTAGTTTTGGAGGGAAAAGTGAAAGAAAAATACGGGAAAACATACTTGGCAAACAGCCCCTCAAAGGCACCAACGACGCCGAGGACGCCCAACCCGACGCCGACGTTCTTCCAGCCCAGGGAGCCGCGCTCGTGCAGGCCCCAGGCCCTGTGACCCAGCCAGCCGCCGAGCGCAACGACGGCGATGAGGTTCCCCGCGACGAGGGCGGCGCCGGCGCCGTCGGACAGGCCCGCCAGGTGGCGGGTGATCCAGCCGTCGGCGCGGCGGGCGCGCGACGCGGCCTTCTTCTTGGCCAGGTGGGCCTCGGCGCGCGCCGACGCCTCGGCCGAGGCCTCCTCGCGCCGCTCCCGCGCCGCCTCCTCGCGGCCCACGCGAGAGGCCTGCGTGTCCGTCTGGACGTCCTGGTCGGCGAAGTCGGAGGGGACCGTGTGCACCGAGGGCGTGTCCACGTCCACAAGAGAGGAGGTGCTGGCGCTCTCCGAGGCGTCGACTTGCGGGGGCTGGGGCGCCGCGGCCTGGGAGTCGGGTTGGGTCAGCATGTCTCCTTGTGAGCCTGGTTGGTGAAGGGGAGAGAGAGGGAGGGAGGGAGGGAGAGTTGTCGGACTCGACTTACCTGCTCGGGAGACTGCTTCGGCCCTTTCGATGCAATTTCTGCGTATGAAGACACTGTCGCGTCATGTTAGCAACTTGTTTCCCTAGACGGTGCCAACCTTGTGGGGTTTCTCTTACTCTTGGATTGCTGGGTGATGAAATTCCAAGCTTGGACAATCTTATGTATGCTCTCTTGCGCGGGATTCAGAGCTGGCTCCGAATTATCGTAGTAGAGAAGTAAATTTGGGCTTATCGTGAGCTTTCTGGAATGAGAGTTGTGTTGGTTGGTGAAGGGGACATGTGACGGGTTTTTAAAAGCTGGGCTGCAATGACAACATCATACGTTCAGCACATACCTCCAAGCTGCAAAGTCTCCACCAATTACGTAGGCGGCTCCCTCCAGACCCCTGCTCCCCTGCCTTCCAAGGAACAGAGCCAATGACTCTGCGTTCAACCGAGGTACTGCTTGATGCGAATTTGAGGAAGCTGTCGGCCTGAAATACCTGATGCATGTACGAGTGCAAGTCTCCCTTCAATGTTGGGTTATTTTGATCCACAAGTTAACAATTCAACACAGAAGTCATCGGTGCGAGATTTCCGCAATGCCGGTACACAACAGGCACTGGCTGACATGGAGGAAATGCTCAGAGAGGATTGTCTATATTTATTTGTTTGTTTACACTCTTGGTCACATAGATTACATACAGTTGTATTGTACACATTGCATGCCTGTAGAGACTGTGCCATTCTATACAGCTGTCCCACGCATGAACCTCATAGGCATCATGATTGCTCCTTGCCAGGATTTGCTGCAGTCGCATCGACAGCCTTCTTCGGGATGGTCTCCTCGGCTTCCTGTTTTGCGTCCCTCGAATTCTGTACCGGCTGAGCGCCATCTGCTGAATCTTGAGTTGGCGGTGTGGATTCCTCAGCCTTTGGCGATGTCTCTGCCGGTTGTGGTTTGCTAGGTTCGGGAAGGACGTCGCCAGCCCCAGAAGCCTCAGCTCCAGCAGCTGGTGGTGCTATTTCTTCATCATTGTTGTCCTCGTCGTCGTCTTCCAGTTCGGCGCCGTAGACCTCAGGATATTGCCGGAAGCAATCCCGCATGTGCCTGCCAAATGTTAGCGACCCAGCTTTGTTGGCGAAGGGGGCCAATAGGTATGCAACAGGGTTACGTACTGGAACTTTTCAATGCAGTCCATTCCCTTTGGCTCCTCAGTCGAATGCACAAAGCAACTGAAGGCTGACTTGAACTCCTCCCCACAAGGTCCATGAGCCATGCCACCCAGACAGGGGCAGTCCCAATTAATCTCGCCGGTCTCCGGATTGAATGCGCCCTGCTGGTCAGCCTCCTCCTCCAAAGCTTCGGGTGATTGCTGGCCCGGCTCAGACTCGTCCAAAGGCGAAGCAGCTGTCTGTTGCGTAGACTGCGGCTCGGGAGGTGGGGGTGCGGCTGCTCGGGTTTGTCGACGCTTCTCTTCAATCACGGCATCGACTGTAGGTAGGTCGGAATCCGAGAATTGAGGAGGCGGAGGCCCGGTTCGAGCTGGGGAGGTTGGGACTTGTCAGCGGCGCGAGGTGCGGAAGGGGGGTCCAGGACACTCCTGGTTGGGTAACAAAAGACTTACGGGCCGTCTCATCAGCAAAGATTGGACTTGTGCTGTACCAGTATACGGCCGCAATCGCGGTTCCCCATCGAGCTGCAGCGCCCTTCCATGTCCGCCTCTTGCCTGATGGAGAGGTGGTGAGAAATCGTCGAGGGGCGGCAGAGAGGTTGGACTGCCGGATGTTGCGCAATGCGCGGGGAGACGATCTCAGCGCCGCGCGATACATGGTCCGTCTCCTCAAGGATTGAACTAACAATGAACAAAAAAGAAAGGAACTCGGAGGGAACGTAAACCTCTACACCAGCCAAAGGAAATGTCGTGTCGTGGTTTTTTTAGAAATCGCAGACGAATTTGTAAGCTCCGATCAGCTCCATATTTGATTGGCCAAGCACCACAATCGGGACCCACCCTCAAGCCCACCGAATTGGGAAGAACCGTCTCCGTGCAGTTGTTTTTCGCTCTGCCGATTCCGCTGCGGTTCATGTCAGACCAGCTCGGGTACCTAGGTATCTTGCGTCACTACGCCAGAGCTCCAGCTTGCCTTTACGTTACTCGTTTATTCAAAATGGCTGCTTTAGCTTACCTCGTTTATCTTTGTGTAGGCCCCAGGACCAGATAGCGAAACCTTAGGAACCTTAGTCATCCAAATCCAGCAAATACTTTTCTTTGACTCCAGTCAATCCCATCTCATCCCAGGCGATGGATTGATGTTCTCACTCAGGCTACCCTGCCGTATCCCAGCATCGTTACTCCGGCTGGCAAGTGGCAATGAGCGTCACTGGTGATGAGGGTCCCGTAGTCTGGCATCTCACCCGGCTATTCCGCGAGAAGCCTCTCCAGTCAGCCTCGCAATCAGGTTTAAACAACCGTCTTGGCTTGGTTGTCCTGAACCAGCCGCTGGACCATATCGGCATTCTGCGAAGATTCTGGGATAATAGTCCGTCTACCTCCCGGCCTGGACACGTGGTGTGCGTGAACTAACTAACACATTACTTTGATCAAGCCTTTGTGCATGTTGCCGCCGATGGAGGGGCCAATTGTGTGTATGAGGTGGGCGCTGCGCGAGGAGACGCCTCATTCGTATGTCTCTAGCCTTTGAATATATATATAGATCGCTTGTGAAGTTGTCCTAACCCCTCTTCCAGGACAACCTACACGTCGTGATCGGCGACCTTGACTCGCTGAGGGACGATGTCCGGGAGTACTTCGAGTCGAGGCCGCATCCTACCAAAGTCATTCATGATCCGGACCAATATGCGACCGATTTTGGCAAGGCTGTGAGGTACATCAGAAACTCCCAGTCCACACCTGTGGACATCGTTGCCATTGGCGGCTTGGGAGGCCGGGTTGATCAGGGCTTGAGTCAGCTTCACCATCTCTATCTCTTCCAGACGGCTCCTCGGTACGCCGACGGACGGATATATCTTGTATCCGGCGAAAGCATCACGTTCTTGCTAAAGGCAGGGAAACACCATATTGAGGTCCGAGGCGGTGGTGAAGAGGTATTCGCGAAGCATGTCGGCATATTGCCCATCAAGGAGCCGAGTCGTATATCTACCAAAGGTCTCGAATGGGACGTCAAGGACTGGGAAACGCAGTTTGGGGGCCAGCTGAGCACAAGCAACCATATCCTGCCAGAGACGGAAGTGGTCGAGGTCGAGACCACCAAGGATGTATTGTTCACCGTCGCTTTGAAGCGGCTTGAACATTGCCCAATTAAGCCAATCTAGGCGGCACTGAGCCTCAGTCCCCAATAAAGCTATACAATATGAGATGCCCGAGACAAAGCCGAACCGAAACGCCCCGCTAATAAAGGTCCATCAATCGCCCGTGACCGTAGAGATACAGGTCCTTCCCACTCCCGTCCATCCTTCATCGAAGGTAGTGTAATACCAGCCAGCAAAACCCGAAAAAGGCGACGACACCTATCCCGAATATCAACTTGTCTTGCCGCGCCCTCCTCTCAACCATGCGTATGGTTTGCCCCGACAGGCCTAGGGTGTTCGCTACCGAATAGAGCCGCTTCTGGCTGTTCTTCAGGGTCTCCCGCTGACTTCCCAGGTCGCCCAAGACCTCCCTCCCCCTCGAAATGTATTCATCAAGCGCAGAATGTGTCTCCCGCAACCTGTACGCCTCCTGACTGACGGCCTCCACGCCGCCCGAGCTCACGCCGTATCCCCCACCCCCGCCACCACCACCACCACCCGGCTGGCCCGACGCGCCGGGGATTCCGTAGCCGGGCGATCCCGCGCCACCCGCCGCGGCGGCGTTGGCGTACGGGTTCTCAGGCGTGCTGCTCACAAACGGCCTGCGGCCCAGGAGCTCGGCGCGGCTCTGGGTCTGGACGGCGTCGTCGCGCGCCGCCTTCAGCCCGGCGACCTGCGTCCGGTATTCCTGCAGCTCCGTGCGGAACCCGGCGATGCGCTCGTGGGCCTTCTCCTGCTTTGCCGGGTTGAGCTCCTGCTTGGCGAGCTGGTTGTACTCGTCGAGCGTCCGGGCGAAGGACGTCAGGCTGGCCGAGAGGGAGCCGAGGGCCGCGGGGGTGAGGGCCGGGGGCGGTGTTGAGGAGGCATCGGAATAGGAGGGGTTGGCGAGGGCGGAGAGCTCTTTGCGGATAGTCGAGCTCTGCTTGAGAGCGGAGTTGAACGTCGTGTTCTGAGACGAGTTAGTTAGTCTTGAGGTTCACATGTCGGGGTTCCTTCCTTGAAGGGCAGCGGGAATCTTACCATGATCCAGGACAGGCCGTCATATATATGCTATAGAGTATGCTTGGGGGGAAGAGAACAGACTATTCTGATCCAGTCGGACAACGACTTGATTTCAAGTTGCCAGTTTGATAGAGTTGGCCCTTGGCAGAGCGCTTGAAAGGTGGCTTCTACAGATTGCACAGCAGGCAGATTAAATGGGTCATGGAGATTTCGTCACCGCCTACCCGAAAGGGATAATGATCGGAAATTTATGGACCCACATACCCCGTCTATATTCAATTATGCATCAATGGTACTGTACCAAATTTATTGATAACGGGACGAACCCACCTCATGCATGCTAAGCCGCACTTCAAGTCGAAGTCTCTGCTCATGCTGAGGTGGCTGGCTTCTGTGGAGCATCTGGGTATGAACGAGCTCTGGCTACCATCACTTTCCCCTGTCTCCCTGAGGAGACCAAGGACGGAATGCCCTCGAGGAAGGAAGGTTACTTTGCTCTGACATTTCCCGCCCCGTTTGTTGGTGCTTCCCAGTGATGACCTCGCTCAGAATCTCAAAACTCACCCTCAATGTCTCCGAACATGGGTTAGGGAAAACGCTGTAACTGATGATAGTAAACCAATTTTATACCGCCTCTGCGCCAAGCCTGGCAAACGGCCTTTCCGCCATGAGAGGCTGGACAACCTCCGTATCTATTATGCCCTGTTTGCACCGAAAAGATCCGTCAGGCAGTGCTCAATGTCCATAGGGGAGATACATCGCAATCTCAAGTTCCGCCAGAAATGGCTAGGCGACGGAATGCTTGCTGGGTATCGTGCATGTCTAGATGCTAGACTCCGGTAACCAATAATTACAGGAGATCGGGTGATTCTTTCCGGTTTCGGTCCCCTCGGGCAGTGTTTAGACACTTTCCTTGGTGTTCGGTTGAAGTATTTCTATATTGCTTTCTTGAAACTAACCCACGTTATCCAAAACTCGAAATACTTGATTACTCCGGCTTCTCCGCTACCTTGACAGACTCCAGGCTTCGAGTCCGTTCACACACTTCTTTCAGTTTCTCCCCCGCCCATTCAAAGTCCTCCATGGACAGATAAACTTGGGCACTGAGTCTAGCCCACCAGCGGTTCTGGTGCACAACCAGTGCGATGAAGGTATTGTACTCGTCCTTCAAGGTCTGTATCAGCCACTGCGTAACCATAAACACGTCCTTAGCGGGGACTGTCGGCTGGCTAGATTTCTTCCCTTCGGTCTCGCCATTTGTTGCCTCATCATTCCCCTGGATGGTTAACGGTAGCGCAATGTTCACCATGGCGCAGTTAGTCAAGGTGCCCTCGCTGTTGTCCATCACTTCGGTCCCCAATATCTCAGCGACCCTCTTCCCCCCCTCCTTCGCCAGGTTCTGTTGGTACTCGAGGATCTTTGCTTCCCCGCCGAGGACCTCTTCCCTCCACCTGATGCTGTCCTTGACAGACAAGTAAGGCGCATTGTCCAGGGTTCCGACGAACTCAAAGGCGTTGACGAATCTGGACTTGGCGCTGGGTGGCAACGGGTTGTACCGCTTCTCCAACTTGGACTCATAACCGTGGGAGGTGGGCAAGGTTGACTGGATGAGATCCTGGTTCCGGAGGGGGACGTAAAAGACGGCACATCCGCGCGGGACATGCAGCCACTTGTGGCAGTTGCTGACGAAGAAGTCCGGATCCAGCTTCGCAAGGTCGAGATCCACCATCCCGATGCCCTGTGCGCCGTCAACGAGCGACAGCACCCCGAGTTCCCTGCACGCCGCCGCCACGGCCTCGAAGGGGAACCGCACGCCGGGCATCGAGGTGACGACGTCGAAGACGCACATCTTCGGCCGCCTCCCCTCGGCCCTGGAAGCCGCCACGCCGGCGCGGAAGCGGGCCACGACCTCGCGGTCCTCGATCGGGTACTCGAGCGGGATGCAGCGCGAGCCGACCTTGCCGTAGCGGCTGTCGACGACGTAGTCGACCGACTTGCCGCAGCCGCCGTAGATGGTGCTGAAGTACAGGATCTCGTCCTTCTGGTCGTCGTCCCACATCATGCTGCGGAGGACCACGTTGACGCCGGTGGTGGCGTTACTCACAAAGACGACGGTGTCGACGGGGGCTCGCAGGAGCCGAGCTACCGCCTCGCGGGACTCGTCCAGGAGCTTGGGGAACTCGTATCGGATGAAGGGATCCGGCCTCGCCTCGGCCATGTCCTGGTATTCTCGCAGCTTTCTCTGGATGACCCTGGGGATTGACCCGAATGATCCTGGTGGGTGCCGTTTCTGAGCCCGCGGTTCATTCTGGGTAGAGGCTGAGTGAGACTGTACGTACCATGGTTGAGGTTGCGGTAGGAAGGGTCAAAGAGGAAATGGCTCAGCAATGATTTCCCATATGTTGCCACAGGTGCATTGGGTGTCGTGTTCGTGACCTCCTCACTGGCGAGGACTTCATCTGGCTTGGAAGAGCCCATCGTGGTGGAAAAGGGGGGGGATATAGAAGTGATTGGCGAGGTCTTTCGGTTACAGTCCAGTCTCCCTCCCGGTAGTAGATTTGACGGTAATTATACAACTAAGGCTTTACCAAGGCGCAACGCTGAACTTTTATCTAGGATATGGGGGGGAGATATCCCGTGAGTCACTTGGAACAATTGTGGAGAGGTACTCAGGCGCTAATTATTTACCTACCTACCTTGTGAAGGTTAGTTCGTCTTACTCTGCAGTCTAGAGTCTGTACGTCTTATGTTTCTCTGCATACAAAGTATGCCATTTGAGGCTCCTATCCTCCGTCCTTTCCAGCAAGTACCATACATGTTTCTGTTTCTGCAATGGGCCCCACGATGTTGTGCTACATCTCTTCCACATGTTCATGCATAGCGACGCCCTTCTTTTGACATCGGCTAATGAGAAGCAAGTAGCCTAAGCACGGCATTGGGGAACCACTGGCAAATTCCCCACCACTGGCATCGCCCTAATTGGTAGTCACTCGGTCAGCAGTTGAGGCAAAGCGCAACCCCACGAGAGGGGAAGACAAATCATACGCAAACTGAGGCTGAACACTTATAATAAAACAGGTCATATGTGGGCAGCGTTTCGCACCTTGGCTCCCTTCTCGCCGCGGGAACGTAGGAACGTAAGAACGGATGAGAACAACGGAAGTCTGCCTGTGTTTAGGGGCGAGAGCTGAAGATAGCAATAGCAATGAGGAGCAGCAGCAGAGAGAGCGTGGGGTTGAGGTTTCAAGCCTACCTTGTCTACGGAGTATGAGGGCATTGTATTAGGACAAGAACCTCACTCGCACTGCACGGGGTGCTATCAACGCCTTCCCATCAATCGCCAACATTGAGATGAGGGACAGTTCTCAGCGGGCAGCTTGACCCAGCTCGAACGTGACACTGCGTGTCAAATGTCTACACTACCCGCTGCATCATAGAGAAAACAATCTTATCTTCATCATCGCCTGAAAAGGGATTCCATCTCTGAGACGATGGTCTTTTCAAACGCAGCCACAAACGACAACCGGTCGTCCTCAACACCGTCTTCGTGCATCGCCTCCTCCCCAAAGTCACTCTCGAGCAGCCGGCGAACAATACGAGCATAGCCCAGGCCCATAGTACCCTGCACCAGAGCCTCGGTAGACTCGGCAACCCCGTCCTGGAACTTCTCCACTGGCTCTTCCTTCTTGCAGATCTTGGCCACAGGACACCACAGCGCAATCTCGAGCAGGATGATTCCCAGCCCGTACGCGTCGTAGCGCATGTGCGACAACGCCGGCGCCGGCGCATCCCCGGTACCCTCGACCATCAACGCGCGGTACCGCTCGGGATGGCAATACAGCCGCCAGCTGCGGGAGTTCTGGACGCCATGCCATCGGGACGGGTTGAGCTCTGTGACAGCAGTGGGGGTCTCCTTTCGCGCGAAGCCAAACCCGCACAGGTATGCTTCCGGCAGGTCCAAGGGCGCCGGATCTGGGGTCAGGAAGAGAACGCTGCTGGAGCGCATGTTCTTGTGGAGCCAGCCGACCTGGAAGAAGCGGAAGACGGCGGTGACGAGCTGGTGCGCGACGCGAAGACGCGTGTCGAGAATGCGAGTGCGGGGCTTGCCTCTGTCGTCAACGAGGATGTCCCAGAGGGTGCGGGGCTTGTGGTCGATGGAGGCTTGGAAGACGAGACCGTAGCGACTGGCGTTGGAGGCGTAGAAGAAGCCGAGGCAGCGCGGGACGCGGAAGCCTGGGACTGAGGAGCTTTGTCGTAGTTGATGGGCTAGGAGATCAATCCGATGGTGTAGCAAATCTCGGTCTGCTGCGGAGAGTTTGCTGGAGAAGTATCTCCACTCAACAATAACGTGTTGGCCGCGGTAGGTTGTCAATTCGCGTTCCGGCGGGGTCTGGTCTTTGCGGAATGGAAGATCGAAGTCCTTGCTCTGGATTTGGAGAGAGTACTCGCTGCCAAGGGGCACACTCGCTGGCTGTACGGATGTACCCTCTTCGGCCGCCGTAAGCTCGCTGACCTCTCTCCCACGCTCCGATATCTGATAGAGCGACACCAAGTCTGGATGAGCCGCATGTCCGTTCTGGCTAGATCCCTCGAGCGAAGCAGTGGCCATGGGAATGGGCGTAGTCGTGACAAGGCTCTCGAGTATCCTCGCCGCTGAGGAGGCTTGCTGAGTACTGAACAATCCCAATAGCTCGTTGAGTATGTCGATACATGACTTCAACTCGCCAAGGAGTCTCTGGCTTTCCTCGTAACCCGCTAAGCCCCATTTAGTAGCATCCCAGACACCGGTTTTCCGTATCTCTTGGCTCGGCTGACGCCGTACTTGATCGGCATAAGCTAGAGCTGAGATATTCTTCCGCTTCCTAAGGACATTCCTTTCCCGAGGGGGACCCCACGCATTGTAACTCTTAAGGAACTCTTGGATGTCGCTCAAGTACTTGTGCATGCCGTTGATGTTCTGCTTGACAATATCGCGTAATCTTTCTTCGAGATCCCCCGGTGGGATCGGATTTTCGAGGTGGAAAGGGCGCACGATACTGTCGGCTCGGGCCTGCGGCTGCGTAGCGAGTTCCCAAAGGCCGGATTTGCCACACCAGAGGATAAACCTCAGCCGTTCCCAGTTGACCTTTCGGATAAAGCTGTCGATGTCGTCGGAAGCCCGGAGCGCATCAGAAATCTTCTCCCCCAGATCAATACACGCAGTGACGGTGCCGACCAGGCCGGCCACGCCAATGACAAGTCCTGCTATCTCCATGACAAAAGTAGAATGCTTTTGGAGAAACAAGGTAAGAAGAGTATCCGAAAGTTGCCGAGATCCTTGGGTCGTGAAGATGCGTCGAGCTTCTGGGCTGGGATGTTTGAGCGGGGGGAAAAGTCGCTCAGCTGAAAGCGCGCTCAAATTTGATAGGGAAAACGCACCCTGCGGTGGCTGTTTGGCCCCCAACTAAAAGGTAATTATGGTCGAATTACAACTCTCTTTTGTTCACGTGCGTGGGAAGTCACCAGAGCCCTGTCCACTGCGGGCCATTTTCATAGTTGCTTTTGAACAAGATGCAGAGATCAGTTGGTCTATGTGCCCATATGAAGTAATTAATTACCGTTAGAGTGTCCTAACCACCTACTGAGTCAGCTGAAGGCATTGCTAGAACCTGCAGTAAATACAGATAGCAACTAATATCTGGACCATTAATTACATATCATCAATGTGGAATATTAATACTCTCATAACGTGCCTGGTCTATCTAGATACGCAGTCTCCCCTGGCGCTGCCTCTCCATCAACCTAGTCTTCCAATCTGAAATTCTATCCGCCACCTCGAACATCGCTCTCAGAGGCCAAACTGCAACAGGAATGACGCGCTTGACCGTGAGACGCCCAATCAATAAGCCTAATTTCCTACCTCTCTCAGCCCACTGCTCTTGACCGTTTCGGGATACCCTCCGGTGCCGACCATCTCTCGCAGACGCCTCGGCATCATCTTCCTCCCCTTCAACCAAGAACTGGTCATGCCAGCTCTCGTTTCCGCCGCCAGAGTGTCTGACATCGGCCGACGACGTAGCTCCCATATCGCTCGGTTCGTTTTCTCCCCAAGCCCCGTGTCCCTCTTCCTGCCTCCCTTCCGCCGACTCAGGCCCTGCAACACGTCGTTCGCGGTCCCTGCCTGCGTCCTCGCTGTTTACCCCATCAAGTAGCGGGGCCCTCTCTTCCAAATCATTCCCAAATTCGGCAGGGTCAGAGGTCTTTCCCAGCCTAGCGGCTAGGAAACGACCAAATATGCCGTTATTGTTCCAGAACAACGCCGCCGCAAGGATCTTTGGATCGCCCCCAAAAGCAAGAAGGACTAAGTCGCTTCTCCTGGCGCCCATGAATATGCGTGGGAGGCACTTCCAGACGACGAACATGGTATACAAGCCCCACAGACAATTCATAATGACGAGAAAGACGAAATCCTCATGTGTACACGAGATGTTATACTCCCCGCACGTCCCAAGCATGGTTGACACGGTAACACCAGGTATGAGGGTTAGAAACCACGTCATGAACCATAACGATCCTTTCATGTCGAGAAAGGACAGGCCGAAGAAATGGTACACGCGGCTATATGCTTGACCATGCCTGCCTCCCCGTTCCAGCAGGAGAGCAGCAATGGCTTGATTGGTACGCTTCAGGGTTAAACCCGTTGGAGAGCAGCGCTTGTCGGGTACGTACGAGGTCCAGCGAACCACATCCAACGGCGTTATGACGGTACCCAGCCAGGAGGGACAAGGCTCTCCGGTTCCGTCTGGATGGAAGCCCATGCCGAGAAGGCAGCGGACGGCGGCCAAGTTCGACTCGAGGGCGGCATGTAGCACAAGGTTATACCGTAGACCCGGCTCGGAACCTTGGATGGGCTGCTTCTGGCACCTGCTTGCCGCCTCGATTTGCCCCCAGAGCTCGGCCGTTGCCGCGACCTCGTGCATGTTGTTCCACTCTAGTAGGAAGTCGGACGCTGGCTCCGACCAGACCCACGCTGTTCTGTCCGCCAGCCGATCTGGCACTGATAGCATCCCAATATCTCTTTCTATCGGGCATCGTACAGCCTGCATTCCCTTGAGGTCTGGCGAGCAGCAGTCGGCCAGGAGAATGGTGGCAAGATCCTCTATTCTGATGATACACTCCGACCTGGAATCGACGGCGATCTGCAGGAGCGCGGCTATTCGTTGCGGCTTGGTCGGCGATAATCTGAGGATGGTTCCAAGGGTGGTGATGCCATTGGTGGTCCTGTCTTGCAAGCTGGCCCCAAATTCGAAAAGGATGCTCATGATATCCGGTCGTTTGCGCCTGTAGGCCGAGTACAGCGGGTGGAACTGCATGGACGTTGTGGAGCCAGCACACCTTTGCAGCTGTGCTTCTTCGGTTGGGTTCTGCGGAACCCAGTGGGTGCTTCTGGAATTGCACGTCTGTCTCAGCCATTTCGTAAAGATTTGTCTGGAATAATAGGTTTAAGGTAACCACGGATTAGTTATCGGAGAGCTCCTTCAGCGTGACGTAGAAATCAAGCAATCAATCCGTGATTAGGAACTTACAGCAGTGCCGGATCTATACCACCCGCTAGGATCTGACTCAGATATAGTAATGGGAACCTGACTCCAGCGGCCCAAGACGGTGCGCCCTGGGCAGCACGAGAGTGCATGCTGAGCAGGTCATGGAAGATAGCATGCCTCGGCGGGTCAATGGCCAGCCTTGCCCAAGACAGGCGACTATTAGAATAGATGGCTAATGTTAGTTCCGAGATGGCATCCCTCCTGCGATTTTCGATGGCAAACCGATGTATCCCCTTGACCGCCGCGCCATGGCGGACGAGAAAATGCAGACAGGAGGCAAGAGCCGGGCGATAATGGACGCCAAACCGCAGAATCCTCGTGAATCGTTCGGGATAATCGAAGCCAAACGCTTCGTTTGATGAGACGGGTCCAAAAACACAAGCCTCCAGTAGCGTGGTAAGATTGTTATCGAACCAGAACTTGCGGCTGTTGATAACACTGCCCATGTTAGATTCGAGTCGTTCTGCGAGGACGTCCAGGACTCTTGTTTGGTGGAATCTCAAGGCAAAGGCCAGCAAACGCCAGACCGTGGCCTTCGCTGTGGGCCCGAATTGACCCGTGCTCGGAGAGGAATCTTCCATGTGGAATAAGGCGCGGAGGGCGGCGGCGTTATCCTTGGATACGGCACGGAGAGCTGCAGAGTTCGAATCCATAATATCGAAGCCATCAAAGCCGCCAGAGCTTGAACCATCCGCAATCTTTTGCAACAGGGGACGGGCGCCCGCCTTGGCAAGCTTGTCGGCAATGTCCTCGATGTCTTTGTCGTCGAGGTTGACAAGGAAATGCAGAACGGTTTCGTTGAGATTATTTGCAATGCCTGCTTGAGCACCCAATAAAAGTAGGGCCCTGGCCATATCAGCGTGGCCTGCTCTCACGGCCTGAAGAAGAGGAGTATCCCCATCACGGTTCGTCTTGTTGAGCAACTCCGAGTCGATGACTCCCCTGTCTTTCAGCCCGTCTAGAAGGTCGAGACTTCCCTTCGATGCAACGTAGTGCAGAACCGTATCGTGGTTGTCGTTCAACCACCCTCTCAGCCGCTCTGGAGCATCTCCTGTCACGTCCACGGTGAAATCCTCGCTGAGCACCAGATGTCTGCGTCCGCAGTATGTCTGCCGGTGATATCGGAGGATTTGCTCATGTGACGACGGGCTGAGTCGTCGCAACGGATCAAGAGCCAAGGTACAGCCCTCCTTGACGAGGTCTTCGAGCCACGCATGTATTGGCACCTCCGGAGGAAGCTGGCCACCAAATGCCTCGTAAACCGGCACCAAGGAGAGACGCGCCCTCTGGTCGCTAGCTTGCGCCGCTCGCAAGAGCCAGGCCATTGCGTTGGCTTCGGCCTCTTTATCATTGATTTCAACTTCAGGCGGGATGCCAAACCCGGAGCTATAGCAAACAGCCAACTCAAACGCCGCCGCTGCTGCCCGATAATCGCCGTCCTCTTTGTTGGCCACATGAGTGAGAACTCTGACGACGTGGCCGTGTAGCGATCCGGGCATCTCTGCCAGCGCTTGGTATGGAATAGATAGGCTCTAATTAGACATCTATTTAGCCAAGCTGGTTCCCAGGTAATTTTGTTAGACGCGCATAGCATACATACCTCTCGCGACTTCATTCTGTCCATCACAGTTTCCGCATCAACCTCAATGTCTCCCAACAGAGAACTGCAAGCAGTTTCAAGTCAAGTTAGTTCATCCTGCAAAGTACCGCCAGTGATGTTGCGAGGTCGAATGCATTTACCCTTTGGACAGCAGTATAGACTTCACCTGCTTTAGGTCCCTTTTCCCCGGGTCCTGTTGAAGCGTGAGAGACAAGATCTGCCATAGTTTGTCATGGTCGTCCATATTTGGGTCATCGAGTGAGGCCATTTCCTGGTGCAAATAGCTAATCATGCTATCTTGATACTTGTGACGCCTCAGTTCTGCCTCCCGGCCATCATGGCGGGCTTTGGCGAAGGGGTCTGTCCCCATCATTAAGCAGGCAAAGGTCAAGCCGTATGAATAGACATCGGTCAACTTCAGCTGGTCGGTCATTCGGGCTTCCTTCCATTCTGGCGCTGCGTAGGCTTCAGTTCCGCCAATGAGACTTCGAAAGGCCTTGTTGTCGAGGAGCGAGTGGCTGAAATCGGCGAGCTTCGCTTTGTAGTTCCTGCCCATTTTGAATATCAGAACATTGTCGGGTTTGACGTCCCCGTGGATAACGCCACAGTTGTGTAGAGTATCAAGCCCAGAAGCAATGTCCTGTGCTAGCTGCCATTTCGTCCGGCTGGGGAGTGATTGGAATCTAGTTTGTGCACAACATGAGCCTCGAGGTCGTCTCTGGAGGGGATGCGAGGGGATGCGAGGGGCGGCTCACTCCTTAAGAAACTCAGACAAATTCCAGCTAGCGCCTTCCAAAATGATTATGGGCTTTGGGATCGTCTGGACTTCCATGTTAGCGACCGACGACTGCGAGAAGGGAAATAGACCATTGGAATAGTGGGTTTTATTACCTCGCAACCGTCCCACTCGAGTCCCTGGATCTTGACGATATTCTCACTGTTCCGGATACTAGGGTGGCTCAGGACTCTTAATTCCATGACGAAACTCCGTGCCTCTACCGAGTTTCTAGCGTTGCCATGCTCATCCCAGAGGCTGGTCGATCGACTCCCACCAATCAGGCTGCCGACGCAGCCTTCCCGCTGGTGGCCGCGGTATCGTTTTGCGGCGCACTTGATCAACATCGTCTCGACCTCGTCCGCCCGCTGGTTGCTGGGCTGAGCAAAATCCGCGTCCACTCGCGTCACCTGGCCAAGGGCGCCTTGGCCGTAGACGGCTTGGGCACCGCCAGCGACCGAGTTTGCTGCCCGCATCTTGAGTACGCCGCCTTGGGAGTAGAGAAGCGTTGCGCACGTGAGCACAGCGAGGAAGTCATTGTTATCGTCGGGCTCTTGGCCCGTAGATCCACCGTTGGTTTCTGGGTTGTGTTTGGGCAAGGCCGTTGACCTCAGTTGCGGACAGTAGTGGAAGTTCTGGACATCCACTGACGATAGCTGGTCCAGCCTTGGGTCGTCATCCTCCATCTTTCCACGACTTTAGACCTTCTTGGCACTTTGACTGGTTATTTTTTTTTTTTTTCGGCAGCTTTTTGATTGTGTCGACCAGGTTCGGGAATCGCCTTTGTGCCTCTCTAGTTGCATGATTGTATGCGAAGACCAATCTAGTCGGGATTGAGCTTGAGGAAACTGAATGCGGCGTCGAGAGCTGCAAGCGCCCAGAGATCATGCAGGGGGCTGTGTCTTGATCCATGCCGGGACTAGTTTTCAGCCCGGAGCCTTGGCCAGTCACAAACGTGTAATATCAACTAATTATGCGCCCGCCGCCTGAGGTTTCTGGGTTATTTCGTTCGGGCTGGAGCTAGCCCTTACCCGATTGGCGTGTGATTTCATCGGTGAGTTCCATCCAATGTGCTGTCGGCCATGACTCAACCGTGCAGTAAATGAGCACGCCGTCAAGCTTTCCTGCTTTGCCGCAGACTTGGATAGGTTTGGACACGTCCGCAGAGACTTACCAGCCTTGCGTTTCTGCCCTCTTCCTTTTTTCTTTCGTTTCCGCTCATGGTCTCATTGTTTGCCACTTGAATCTTCGAGAAGATTTCCACTGCAGGGGACGGGTAAGACGTGGACGTGAACAGCGAGATGCTTCGCGCGGCAGGCTTTGTGCTGGCCTGTATCCCAGCTTACCCCAGCCGGTGGGAGATATCTTGTGGTCGCAGATCTACTACATACGCCGTCCTTGGCTTAGTCGATTCTGCTCAAATACCTCTCGTCCACGTGCATGGTCCGGATCATGCCCTCCATAGCACCTGTACAAAGTTGGAGCTAGGACATGCACCAGCAGCGCGACAGCGCCCCCCCCCCCCCCCCCTTCTCTCTGCATCACCTTTGGTCGACTTCGGCGCGATGAAAGACAACGTCCTCTCTGCACTCTAGGTCGCTCAGTGGTATCTCCTCCGTCTCTACCCTCTTGTACCCCTTCAGCCTATACCGCCTCACGCCGAACCTGATCCCGAGCACTATCAATGCCCCCAACCCTATGACCACCGTCCCAGAAACCCAGGCTCTCCATCCGCGCAGACAGCACGGGTACAATGACATAAAGATCCCAACAGCCCACTGTATCCACGACTTGCTCTCACGATGGTCGGGAAAGAGCCCCTTCCGCACGAGCTGCTTCTCAGCAGGGCCTGCCGGACCCGAGACATAGCGCTGCAGGCCGAAGTACGGGACTGTCTTTTGGCGAGGATCGTCGTCCGGATACTGGGCATCGCCCCACATGCCAGTAAAGTAGAAGAAGGAGGTGAGATTAGGCGCGGCGGCGAAGGGTGACCCGGAAGTGGACAGGCGCGTCAGTGTGAAGCTGGCGGGGTCGAGGTGATAGAAGTACGCCGAGAGGACGGGGTCCCAGACCTGGCCGGCATCGCAGTAGTCCACCAATACTTCGTCATGGACGTGGTCGCTGGATGGGCGGGGTGGGTGGTTAGTACCTGAGGTTGACGGGCGATCGGGGGTCGCTGGAGGGAGAGGGAGAACTGAGAGAAACTGACCCCGGAGATGGGTAATTCGCGTGCGAGCCATAGGCGCTGAAGACGACGGGCTAGACTTGTATTAGATGACAGAGTTCACAGTCGCAGGCTTATTACGATCGACACACCCGCTCATTCTTCATCGAAAGGGTCACGTCGTTCCAGTCGTAGGCAGCGCCGTCTGCATGCTGACTGTAGTAGATGCCAATGGGCTTTCCATCGCGAAACCGGATCATGTTGTGTTCCCTTGGCAACGGCGGGTCAATCTAAGCCGTTGAAGAGATGGACCGAAGGCAAGCTCACCAGTCGCCAACGTGATTCCCAAAATGCATCCCGTTCTCAGTGTCCTCTATCAAGTGATTCAGGGGCTCCAAGACCTGGGTGAGATTTGCGCCTCGGTCGTACGAATAGAAATAGAAAAAAAAGGCGTCAATATCACGGGAACTGTGCTCGACGAGAATCACAACACACGGGGTAGCGTTGTAGACCCTGCCCATTGCGTCCGGGGTCTCTCCGAAGATCCATGCGGGCAGATCTCTGATATCGTCATTAGAGGTCAGCGCGACTTGGTCGCCGCCAATGTTGTTGAGCATCGCTAAGTTATCCAGGTCGAGCTCCGGCAGATCCGAGACGGGCTTTTGGTTGACCATGGGCGTCGTGTGGCGGACATGCTCGAGTAAGTCTGCCGGCCGGAACGGGTCTTCCGAGTGTAGCCAGACGAGCGGCGCTGTTTTATAGGTAGTAGGCATTAGCTTCCTGTCTGAACGCAGCTCAAACCACTCCACAGGCATGACTTTGATGCACATGATGGATGAGGCTGATGAGGCTGGTGAGGCTGGCGAGGCTGGCGAGGCTGCTCTATACCATATCGTGTCACATAATCCGGCACGGTGCGATTTGCCTCGGCCAACATAGACGAGACCGCATTCTGGACCGTAGATTCGGAAATCACAAAGAGTAATTGCGCGGCCAACAGCGGAATGACCAGACCACGGAATGACCCAGTGACAAGGCGTCGACGGGCCATGTCTGCGGCGGACATCGCAAGCTGGGCTGGGGCACTGTGGGCTTCCAAGTAAGCGATGGGTGGTGCCGGAAGCACCGGAGGCACCTTTAATCGAAAACGGGGGGAGGTGGGAGGGGAGGGGAGAACAATCGTAAATTTGTCGGATAATTAATCAGTAGTAGTCACAGGTCTATTATCTCCACGCGTGCTGTAGCCGCTCGCTTTTCAGCTCACTCAAGTGTCGATCGCCCTCAGCCACCGCCTCCTGCAAGCCCCTGTGCACCCTCTTTTCGACCTTTCGGCCAATCAGATGCGTAAATTTGGGCAGAGCCTCGATGTGTCACCGCCGTATTCAACGGCTACATGCCTGAAGAAACGCATGCTGTGAAGCTGACTTACCGAGTGTGACAGTAAGCGCGCCTCCATCTATCGTCCCTGGTGAGTGAATGAGGGTCGGGAAAGGCTTGGCGGCTTCACAGGAACGGAAGAGACGGCTTGCAGCACATGGGCGCTTAACACGCTGCTCTTGCAGCACATGGCGCTGAACCTGAGATTCCTTTGGGGGCCAATAGCTTGGCGGGTGCCTGTTGGGATTCAGCGCTTTCGGGATCCTGGTAACCAACAGAAGGGGTACCCGGGTGCCAAAAACACGGCTGCGGCTCCCCGAGTGTTCAAAGTGTTGCCACGTAGAATAGGGGGGATGGCTAATGAATAACACCTCCCTCGAGTAACTCCTCCTGCTCAATTGTTTCTGCGAACCATACATTCGAGCCCCATTATCACTCGCCCCGTTATCGTTTTGTTGTGCACCTGCTCGGTGTTCAAAATCACAGCTTTACTTTGCAAGCAACTCAAATCTACGACAAGACAACCAAAATGGAATACTTCACTCTATCAGGCTTGCTGTTCCTCATATTTTGGGCGCAACCAAGCTACGCGATGACTTTCACGATACAGTTTCAGCACTGGTATCCACAATATGCCCCCATCTGGAAAGATATCTTGCAGACCAATTGCACCGACCAATACGCACTATATCTCACTGGTTTCAAGAACCACTCGAACATCGACTGGCGTGGCGGCGGCGGCACCCTCTCAGCCCTCACGCAGCCTGTCATTCTGTGTATCCTCAACAACTCGTCCGACTATCTCCAGTCCGTCCTTACCAGCGCCCAGGTGCTGCTAGGCATTACACCGACCGTCCTCGCACTTCTAAGTGCCAGCAACGAGGAGCTCGCCATGCTGACCGTTGTGGCACGTCGTCCCATGCTTGCCTCGCTTCTCGCCCTCGGCAGCCCAAGCGTGTACTTGAGTCGGGCTTTCGACTATTGCAATCCAAAGGATATTCTGGAGGGCAAAAACGACAGGCTCACCCAGTGGCGTCCGGCTGGAGCCGCGAAGTCGGCCGTTGCGATGGCGGAATATGTCCTGGCGATCGCCGCCGTTGGCAACGTCGCGCACGTCAGCTACCAGCTTGGCATCCGGAGTGTCAGCTCCATATGGTCCGATACCGTCCTCGGGCCAATGATCTGGGCTCTTCTAGTCATCGTCATTCATGTCGTCGGGACTCTTAGCATGTGTTTCCGTGTCCGCAGGGACATGGGAAACACCAGAGGAATTGGCGGGTCAGTCGACAAAGGACCGATCAAGTGGCTTCGAAATACTTGGTGGTTCATTCGAGAGCTGCCGTCTACCGAGATGACACCTTCAGTTGCTCAGTCGGATATGGAGGTCACCTTCATTAAAGAATCTCCGAAATATATCATCGTCTCGTGGTTCCTGTCCCCCTTTATCATCTGCCATATCATCTTCGGCACGTTCCTTATGTCAAGTCTATTGTTTTTGGGGCCGAAGGATGCGCTGGGAGTTGCGGGCAGATACATGGGTTCTGTTCTTGTGTGCCGCACTATCCTTCTGTATGAAATTGCTGGTATGCGAGAAATGTATCTCCGGTCCAAAGAAAGCAAGGAGTCTGCCAAGTCCGGTGTAACGGAGGGTCTTGGTGGTGCGCAAGCTTAGCAATTTAACACTCAAGCCTAAGGTCTGTACGGCACAGCTAGTGACAGGAGCCAATCCATACCAATGGCTAGATCTATGTACTCGGCTGCGATTGCTCTATAGACCTGCTGCCAAATATGATAGAATGGAGAATACCAGACCTAGAGTTATTTTCGATCGTCGCCACTGCTCGTAACAGTATGCTCGCCAGGGATGCTTTCGTCTCCTGTTCTCCAACTTCTTCTCGGTTCCTCAGTGGAGGCCCTGTCAACATAACTAAGACGTGCTTCATAACAATATTGCATATTAACAGTTAGCTCACTCTGAGAGGGGATCAGGAGAACTTGTAAATCTTGGTTAGGACAATGAAGCTCTAGGGGTCCCTAATCTAACTAACTGCCTTGAGGAAACGAACAATAACCCCACATAAGTTAGTAGTCCCTCTTAACCGTAGGTGCGAGGTGGTAGATTACCCATCGCAGATAGAGCTATGAGTGAGAGAGGAAGATCCCTACGCTGCTAAAGAACAACCCCTTTATGTGGACTGTGTCCTTCGTTGGACTATTAATTAATAGTATTCAGACAAATGATTGCAATTCGCAAAGCCTAGACTATGCCTAGTTAAATAGAACCCCAAGAAAAAAAACAAATGCGTCGTGTATATCTCCATTCTTACACTAAGCAGAAAGTCAAGGGTAAAGGAGACTCGAATCCGCAAAGTGGTACACATGCATCGCAGGCTGAGTTTGACTTCAGGGTCAAACAGAAGCATAGAAGGGGCTCCTTAAAAATTTAAATAATAAAAATAATAATTAAAAATTAAAAATTAAAATTAAAATTAAAATTAAATAATAAAATATATATAAAAAATGGATTGTGGTACCCTTGAGAAGGAAGAGATCGTGACAGGAGCTTAGAGGCATGCAAGATCGGTCTTTAGCCAAGATGGACAAGCCAAGATCTGTTGCGAATAATTACTGGAATTGACGCGATAACCCGCCCGACAAGGTATTCGAATTCTAGAAGGCTCATATTGAAGTGGAGTCCGAATAGAGATCTCGAAACCTGCGCATATTTAGCTGCCCCTGAATCCGCTTCCTTGTCCTCCTCGACAAGCGAACTGGAAGACGGCGAAATGGTCAGTCAGTAAGGCCAGGAGCAATATGGGGGACGCAGGCCAAGACATCGATGGCAGTTCCTTGCATCATTAAGCGGCTAAGCCCATTGAGTTGAAGATTAGCCCTTCCCCCAGCACAGGCGGGATGCCTGCTTCCAGTGTACCAATTTGGGGGGTTATGGCCGCCCTGGAACCCCCCGTATTGCGGGGTCACGCCACTCCCGCGCGTATCACTACCGGGGGATATATTGCACTAATTAATTAATGGCAATCCGGGCCGACCATTCTCGGCCATCCGAAGAAAGCCACACTCAGCCAAGCCCATCGGATTGTTCCCATTGTTGCTCCATCGTGGGGGAAAGGACGTGTCGCGTCTGGGTCTTCCTCTGGGTTCCCTCGCGTTCAAGGTTCGACCCTGTTTGTCGATCTTGACTTGCCGAGGACTAGAGACGGTGGGACAGATGTTGGAGATTGGCCAAGGCCCCCGGTACCTTGGACGTCATATATCCCATACAGGCCTGTCGGGGGAAAATCCCTCTCACTTGTGACCCTACGGGGGAATAATGCCGTGCTTGGTGCTGCTCCGGGCTCTGCTCGGCCATAATAACGGCGTGGCACTTGTTTGGCTGCTGATCAAAATTCCAAAAAAATGCTCGGCATTCCGGCTGGGCATCTTCCATGGGCTCCTTCATGGTGACCTATAAAGGTGGAGCAGGGGCGCCGATGTAGAAGGGTGGTCTTAGGGGAGAGACGCTCGAAAGTCGAAACTCAGGCGGACCCGACCATCAACCATCACTGACACCGGGGAGAAAGCACCCGCACCAAGCCCGAACCATGCACTTCCAGACCGCCGCCGCCTTGCTGGCGGCAGCTTCGATTGCCCGGGCGGTTGACCCAGCAGCCCCGGATGCCTGGGCAGCAGCGTACACGAAGGCGGAGGCTGCGCTGGGAAAGATATCCCTGCAAGACAAAGTCAACATGGTCACCGGCGTTGGCTGGAACAAGGGACCTTGCGTCGGCAACACCAACCCCGTCGGCTCGATCGGCTATCCCCAGCTCTGTCTTCAAGACGGGCCCCTCGGTGTCCGCTTCGGCGGCAGCGTCACGGCGTTCACTCCTGGCATCATGGCCGCGTCCACCTGGGACCTCGACCTGATACGCCAACGCGGCCAGTACATGGGGGCCGAGGCCAAGGGGTGCGGCGTCCACGTTCTCCTCGGGCCCGTGGCCGGTCCGTTGGGGAAGGTCCCCGAGGGTGGACGTAACTGGGAAGGATTCGGCCCCGACCCCTATCTGACCGGGTTGGCCATGGGGGCGACAATCGAGGGCATGCAATCAAGCGGTGTCCAGGCAAGCGCCAAGCACTTCATCGGCAACGAGCAGGAGTTGAATCGCGAGACGATGAGCTCCGACATGGACGACCGGACGATCCATGAGCTGTACCTGTGGCCATTTGTCGACGCGGTGCACTCCAACGCGGCGTCTGTCATGTGCAGCTACAACAAGCTGAACGGCACGTGGGCCTGCGAGAACGACAAGATCCTGAACAACCTCCTGAAAAAGGAGCTCGGCTTCCAGGGCTACGTTATGACTGATTGGAACGCCCAGCACTCGACCGTGGAGAGCGCAAACAACGGTCTGGACATGACCATGCCCGGAAGCGACTACGACGGGAAGACGATCCTCTGGGGTCCTCAGCTCACCAACGCGGTGAACGGCGGCCAGATCGCCCAGAGCAAGCTAGACGACATGGTAAAGCGCATCTTGGCTGCGTGGTATCTCACAAACCAGGACTCGAACTTCCCCCAGATCAACCTCAAGGCCAATGTCCAGGGCAACCACAAGGACAACGTCCGCGCCGTCGCCCGCGACGGTATCGTGTTGCTCAAGAACAACAACAACGTACTCCCGCTGAAGAAGCCGGGCAAGATTGCCGTCATCGGATCGGCAGCGGTCAACAATCCTAAAGGCATCAACTCCTGCGTCGACCGCGGGTGCAACACCGGTGCTCTCGGCATGGGCTGGGGCTCGGGCACTGCCGACTACCCCTATTTCATTGCTCCATACGACGCCATCAAGGCTCGGGCCCAGTCCGACGGGACGAGCGTGACCCTCAGCGACAACGACAACACCGGCTCGGTCTCCGGCGTCGCATCTGATGCCGATGTCGCCCTTGTCTTCATCACTGCCGATGCGGGCGAAGGCTACATCATTGTCGAGACCAACAATGGCGACCGAAACAACCTCGACCCCTGGCATAACGGCAACCAGCTGGTGCAGGCCGTGGCGAACATCAACAAGAACACCATCGTCGTGGTGCACAGCGTCGGCCCCATCATCCTCGAGACCATTCTCGCGCTTCCGAATGTGCAGGCCGTCGTCTGGGCCGGGCTGCCGAGCCAGGAGAGCGGGAATGCCCTCGTCGACGTCCTCTACGGCGACACCGCCCCGTCGGGAAAGCTGCCCTACACCATCGCGAAGGCGCAGGGTGATTATGGCACCTCGGTCGTGCGGGGAACCGATAACTTTAAGGAAGGCATCTTCGTCGACTACCGACACTTTGACCAGGCGAAGATAGAGCCACGATTCGAGTTCGGCTTTGGACTTTGTGAGTTTTTATCGCGGGTCCCCAGCCCCCAGTCTCCAGTTCCCCCCAAACAATCTGTAGCAAAACTAACCTCATCCCCTTTTTTTCACCTACCAGCCTACACCAACTTCACCTACTCCGACATCGACGTCACCTCGACGGCCAAGTCCGGCCCGGCCACAGGCGCCATCATCTCGGGCGGGCGCGCCGACCTCTTCGAGACGGTGGCGACAGTGACGGCCAAGATCGCCAACTCGGGCGGCGTGGCGGGCGCCGAGGTGGCGCAGCTGTACCTGGGCCTGCCGTCGTCGGCGCCCGCGTCCCCCCCGCAGCAGCTCCGCAGCTTCGCCAAGCTGAAGCTCGCGGCCGGCGCGTCGGGCACCGCCACCTTCAACCTCCGCCGCAGGGACCTCAGCTACTGGGACACGGCGCGGCAGGAGTGGGTCGTCCCGTCGGGCACGTTCGCCGTCGGCGTCGGGTCCAGCTCGAGGGATATCAGGCTCAAGGGGGAGATCACTGTGGCGTGATTGATAGGGGAAAGCATTGACAGGGTTAGTTAGACGTGGAAGGAAGAGCGGGCGGCATTGTTTGGATCTTGCTCTAAGCAATATCGCCGTGATACATACCATGACTTAAAGTACATAGGTTGGAGCGTCTGGATGTTGTCGATTTGTACATATGGGCATGGCAACTATGAGGTTGATAATATCCAACACAGTCACAGCGAGTACAAGGATCCGGTGATGTTACCTCGGACCATTCGTCCAGATTGTGAAATTTCCTAGAGAAATGTACAGTACGCCCTCAAAAAGAGCCCAAGGCCGCTAGACGTAAAGTTTCTCTAGCTTAATAAGAGATGCTCCTAGACTTCGCAACCGCTTCTCACCGAGGTGGCGAAGCAAGTCCCCCAGTCTCTTAGACACGAGAATTTCTGCGGGAAGTTTAGACGAGTCAGAATAGAATAGACGGTTGTGGAGGAAAACGAAACAGATAAAAGACAGGATATCTTAAAAGGAGTATTCGAGTCCGTTACCATAGAACCACCCAACAGTAGTCATAACGTGGGCTCCAGGAGTCTCCACAACGCAATCCCATTCGCCATTTCCTAACCCTATCCTAGACAGTGACCCTCGTCTAATATGAATACACGGCCATTGTTGTAACAGGGCACACTGCACACTGCCCCATTCAGACCATTCAGACTCTGTCCTTCCTCGGCATCTGTGGTGAAGCCAAGTTTGTTGCACTCAAGAGATTGATCATCAGAATCAATCAAGGACTGGATCCTCAGCCGGGTTTCTGTGTCAGGTTCTGAATCAAGCCTTTCACCGACTTCACTGTCTGGGATTCGGGGCCACTCTCGATGGTTCCAGCCTCAACCGCCAGCTTGGCATACTTCACTGCCATTTTCTCGTCCTTCAGGATGTAGAAGTTCAACGCGGCCAGGGAATACGGAGTGGCCATGGTCGAGTCCAGACGCTCGTCCTCGTGCAACTTGATGAATCGCTTTATCAACGCCGGGGTGACCTCGCCGCCCTGAGGATTGGTGAGTTTGTCCGCTATCTGAGAAATCTCTTGGAGCCTCCTGTCCGATTCGGCGACCAAGCTCTCGGGTAGGCTGCAGTGCGAACAGGTACACTCGAAGCCCCATGTCTGGCGGGCCCGTATCTGGCGTAGTGCCCGAGGTTCGGCATTGTCGAGGTAGGAGACGGTCAGCTCTTCCCCAGGCTTTATGTCGCGGACCACAGTGGTGGTGTGAACGAGGTCTCCATCGATATGAAAGGCCACGTTGGGACGGCAATCGTGGTTGAAGCGGGAGACGGCTGGGTAGTTGCCAAAGTGGTGGCCGTCTTCCCCACCGAGGTTCATCTGGAACGAGTTTGTCGCCATGATGTCGGCGGCCCGGTTGCCGGCAAAGCGCGTCATCTGCGACAGGAACACGGCCCGCGTCGAAGGCGGCAGCAAGTCCACGGCCAAATCGAGCAGCGGGCCCTGGTAGTCCGGAGGGACTCGCTCCAGGAAATTTCGATGGGCGATGAAGACCGGTGGCATGGACATGAGTCTTGCTCCGCGGCGGAGAGGCTTGTCGGCGACGAGGCCCATCCCTTTGCCCTTGATCTGGGCGGAGTGAAATGGCTCCGGTAACAGTGCCGTGCCCCCTTCGTGACTTGCGGAGGATCCCTCTACAATTTCCTTGATCCTCTCGAAGTTCTCGCGGGTAGATATAAATGCGATGCCTTGTCCTCCCGCGAACTGCTGGTTTGCGAACAAGCAGAAGAACTTCCTGACACAACGCTTAGTATCGATCCATCCTTTCGGATCTGTCGCGAATCCCATCTGGTGAAGGTTGTAGCCATTTTCAAAATCCTGCGCTCCGCAAGTCTGATGGACAACTAGTTGAGGCCATGGGCAAACTTCCAAGGAACAGGAAGTGCTGAGAGTGACCCCAGTTGCCGCGAGAAAGGCGGCGGCAGTTATGCGCATGCTGGCTGGCCCCACCCCCGTTAAAAAAAAAAGAATTCCCAGAATTCCAACGCTTTGAGAAGAGATACAAGGGGAAAGTAATAATTAGGAAAAGGATTGAGAAAGGCTTCTTGTAGTGAATTGGTTAATTAGGCATCGCGCAAACACTGAAAATAAGAGGACACATCATGCATGATCGCCGATCGCCCCTCCAGCCGTAACATCCAAGTTGCTCCTGAAACGTCCAGGGGTTGGCAGGCCCAGCCAAACAAACCCAAAGCGTATTTGTTCCATGCAATAGCGGCAAAAATGTACAGAGGTAGGCAATAACATATCTTCATTGTTGAGCAGATGCTGTGCCTTACACGCAGTCCCTTTTCAATGTAATTACATTCTGCAAGTGGGAAACAGCTCCTTACAAAACAGTTTGGTAACGTCATCAATTTATTATATTAATCAGTGTGTGCTTTGCTGCAATCTGTATACAAGCAGAATGTCCCAACCTTACAACTCTCTGGCTTCCCGCTTGCTTCTTCCCTTGCACCGTCAACAAGTGACTATCAAGCCCAAAAGCCAGGCTTAGCCGTCGTGGGAGTACGACTGCAGACCAGCTCACACTCCTCGCAATCAAGGGCTGAGACGGCGGTAGCCCAGTGGCTGCAGTTAAGGTTTGTATAGACGGTGACTGACTGTAGTGTAATTCACGATCAGCCAAGGCACGATGGGGGATAAATGACACTTGGAATGGAGCCAAATATAAAGGAAATGGGGAAACTGGTAAATGGAGAAATGGGGGCCCATGTCGGCTGCTACACCGAGGCGACTGGCTCGAGGGCGTTGGACCAGGCGGCGTATGCTGACTATGGTACAATGGCGGTTGAGGCGTGCGAGACGTGTTGTTTCGTGACGAACAATTATGCCATGGCGGGCTTAGAATACGGCGGCGAGTGCTGTGAGTCCTCCTCTTTAGTCAAAGTCTTTTCTGCACGTATGCCAGTGGAAATGCCAACTTATCTTGCTACACGGTGGTGATGCATTACAGGATAGAAGTGCTGCTGCTGCAGAGCACCGAAAGCAAGTTGATTTGTCGCCATCACGATTAGAGGAAAGAGGGGTTGCCATCGTAACTCATGAAGCCTTGCCTATTTAATCATGCCAGGACCTCGAAAAGCCTCCCAAAGTCCCCCGGGATTCCAAGTCCGGTCACGCAATCGTATCCTTCCACCACAGGCCAGCCTTTACCATCCTCTTCGTCATCACCAAAGCTGCATCCCTGGCCTCTCCCCCTTGTGATGTCCGTCAGCACGTCCCGGACGCTATCCGCGTATAGGAGCGGGTTCAGCCAGCCGAGGCTGCTCTTTCCGGCCCTGAGGCGCGCGTCGTTGATGAGAGCGATCATGCCGGCCATGACCGGCGTGCTGGCGCTCGTCCCCAGCACCGCCGACCCGCCGCCGCCGAACTGGATCTGGAACGCCGTGCCGACCGCGCTGATGTCGGGGATCGCCCGGCCGGACTCGTTGAACATGCCTAGGTTGCTGTTGTTCGTCCTGGCGAGCATCTTCAGGTACGCGCCGACGGCGTCGTCCTGCCACGCCTGCCTGGAGAAGTACCTGCTGAACCCGCCGGCGCTGAACGCGGCCGCCGTGGGATTGGCCCCGTCGTTATTGGTGGCCCCCACCGATGTGACCCACGGGCAGCTGGCCGGGAAGGTCGGGATGAGCATCCTGCGCTGCTCCCCGTCGTTGGCGTAGCAGTAGCTCTGACCCGTGCCGGCGGCGCCGCCGTCGCCCGACGCGGCGAGCACAGACACGCCCCGGGCGGCCAGCTGGGCCAGGAGGTCGCAGACGCGCAGGGCGTAGGCCTGCGGCACCGACTGCTCGTCGTCGGCGTAGCTGATGCTCAGCACGTGCGGTATCTCGTCGTCCGGCTTCGCCACCAGGCCCTCCAGCAGCTCGAGGTACGGCTCGTTGTCGCTGCCCGTCATCGGGATCTCGGCACCGCTCCCGTCGAGCTTGACGCCCCGCCCGCCCGTGCTGTAGTATGTCACCGCCGTGGGGTAGCCGATCGCCATGGCGTACTGCACATCGAGGGACGCCTCGAGCCCCGCCATCCAGATCGGCGCCTGCGGGTTGGCCCCGTCGTTCAGGAGCTCCACCGTGAAGTTGTAGGGCGGGTCGAGGTTGGCGAGCTCTGGGACGTACATGTCGAGGAAGGCCGACACGTCGGCGTAGTTGATGTACTGCTCGAGGAACCCGGCGACGCCGAACCGGACCGGAGATGGGCCAGCCGCGTCGTAGGTTATGTTGTATAGCTTCTTAATGCACTCCGGGAACACCCCCGTGGCGCAGGGTACCTCCTGGGCGTTTCCCGACCCGTTGGGCACGGCCGTGTCGGCCGTGGCTTCTACTACAGCCTTGCTTAGCTGCACGTGGGCACTACGGGGTGGCATGAAGTGCGCGACCGGGTGGACGAAATCGACGTGGCCCTTCAGCCATGCGGGTATCGTGTACTCTCTCGCCCGGAGGACTGGCTCGCCGCCGCCGCCGTACGAGTACCAGCCGAGCTCGGCGCCGAGGAGGGGCCCGGCTGCCTTGGCCGTTATGTTGAAGCTGACCCAGCTGTCGAACGCCTTTGCATGCTCGATTCCATGTGATTCCAGCCATGCCATGACTAGGTCGACACTTGTCCGGTCCGCTTTCCTATATTCGCTCACTTGCTTCTGCGAGAGGTGCCCGCCGCGGTCGTCTCGGGTGTCGGAGCGGTCGACCTGAACCAGCTTCGATCTGAGGTCGTCCATCCTGGGCTGCCGGAGCGCGACGAAGAGTGCAAGGGAATCATCATCTTGGGCGTCCCTCAACAATCCCCAACCGTGCGGGAGATCCGGTGTCCTCTCGAGGGTGATTGTCGCGGCGGCAAGGGCAAGAATGGGCAGCCCAAGAATGGACAGAATAAGTGCAGGCAGCATCATTGCGTCTTAGACATTGGACAGCTGCTCGAAGCCTGCCGCCACCTAGAGCTAAGATAACCTAGGCAAGTCGGGATTGAATCGAGGTGGAGAGAAGGACATCTCCGGCCAGTTTCTCCTTTCTGCTGGCGCGCTGCATGTGGCCACTTTGCTCGCCCTTGGAGAGGGATAAACCGCGATCTGCGGGCCAAGGCGAAGTTTTCCGGCCCTAATTTATCTGTCTTGGATCAGACTATCAGACTATATCAGTAATATACCTACCCGAAGGGAACCAATTCAGCCGCGAGAAGTACGGCGGCGTTGGCATTGGCTACAACTTAATGCAAGGCACCATAATTTTGATTATCTCCACTCGGCATGACCTTGGCAGCTTGATAGAGTAGAAAGTTGCCTTGTCTCCGTCCAGGTGCCGGATCCAGACACGGACAGCCCAATTGGTTGTGCAACCTGAGCAACTCGTCAATTGCCACCAAAATTAAACCTCCTTAGCAGAGATGTCGTATAGCTAAAATGATGGTCATCCTTCTTTTATTCCATATTTTAAGTGTTGATTACCTATTTCCCTTTCCCTTTTCCTTTTCCTTATACTTCAATTTCAATTCCCCTGCAGCTGCAGGGTGCAGCAACCCGGCTCTTCATAAGCGGGCTTCCTCAGAGGCAGCGAATATAACAAACATATTAAGGGGCCCCTTTCCAACAGCACGATACATTAAGTGCACCTATGAACCACGGGGGCTACCACTCAGCTTATCAATCTGGCAGTACACCGGACCGAAACATTCCCCCCACCTACCTAAGCCAAGAACGACGTCGCGATTGATCACTGACCCCAGAGGAGCACTCTCCACCTCCACCCAGCCAAAAGCTTCATGTCGTTCTCGTCAATGCCATCATAACCTCCCTCAAGTTTAGCGCTGAGCCTCTTCAGTCTTTTAGAAACAGTCCTCGCCACCCTGAGCGACACCTCGTTCTGGAATACGTAGAGTACTGCAAAGACAAAGAAAGCAACCGAGGCTAGGGCCCCCCTGCCGGGAAGGGAGTCCTTGATACGAGAAATCAAGGTCTTGCTCTTCCGAAAAGCATACTCGGTATCATTGGATGTCTCTGTCTCATCCGCCGGCCTGCGGAAGATGGCCCTCACGGCTGGAATAAAGATGGCTCTACAGAACGAACGGCTGTTAAGCATGTAGGCCGGCCACTCAATGACACAAGACAGAGATCTCCGATGGCACCTGAGCATGGCTCGGTAGTTATGAGAATGCGTGGAAGGACAAGACTCACAGCACAGTGCCAGTAATCCACCGTCGCCATCGACGAGACTCGCCCGCCCTGACAATGGCCGAGACGTTCTTTCTGAGGAAACGAAGATCGGAAACAAGGTTTACGGCCTGTATGCGAAGTCGTTCCTCGATCGCAACCTCGCCCGTCTCATACCATCGTCTCTGGAGGCTCATATACTCGCGCAGTCCAGATTCCAAGCCCGACCTGGCAGCCCGAATGTCGCCTCTGGTCGCCGGTAGCGAGGTCAAAGCAGGCCCGGGGATTTGCTGAGGCAGAGGGGGCCCGGCCACGGAACCGACTGGTGGCGCCGAGAAGGGAGCCGGACGAGGTGGAGCTGCCATGGTCGTCATGGCCGAAGACTGCGTGGGTGTGTGTGTGGGGGGATTTCCATTCTACGATAAAGAAATGGGCGGGGTTGTATGTACGTCACGTTATGGTTCTCCTGCATGGATGCCTAATTCTCAGGGCCGCAGCAAAAAGGGCTAGGCCAATCAACCAATCATGAGAGCTGTTGGTCTTCGGAGTTGGAGGCCTTCGTTTCCCCCAACATTCCCCCAATTCGGATGCGCTCAGCCTCACAAAGAAGCTGCTGTCATAGCTCCCCAGGCAACAACCCTGCCGCCACTGACTGTTCGTCTTTGCCCTTGACGCAGCCGAGAGAAAGCTGAAAGATGGAATCCCGGGGCATAAATAAGTCCCTCTATCCCCCCTTCCCCTCCTCTCTCTCCCTCCTTCTTTTCCCTCTATTGCTCCCTCTGTAGTCGCAAAACTGCCTCAGACCAAATCAACAAGCCTGCGATATCTCTTCGGACTTTACAACCCCCCGCCTATTTCGACCGCCATGGATCTCATTCACAAGCAGGAGTACCGCATTCGCGATCTCCCCACCCGTTCTGTGACCCTCTTTCCCACCCGAGCTCAGGTTGTTCGAGACATCAAAGGCGTGCCTTTGGCCGTAAGTCGTCAAGTTTCTGGGACAGTCTCCTTGACGACCTGCTAACGCATACTTCAGCCAGGAACCAACGAGATCACCATCCAAGGCCTGTCTCCTTCAGTTGACGAAGATTCGATCAAAGTCGAGGGCACCGGTTCTGCCATCATCTCCGACATTACATTCGAGCTGCTCCCCAACCGCGAGATCTTCCAGGAGGTCTATCCGGACTCCGACGACGACAAATCTGACGACGAATTCGAAGACGAGGATGACGATGACGATGCCCCCTTGCCAGAAAAATATGGCGACGCAGTGAAAGCTGTGCGCGCCAAGCTTGCCGTTTTGTGTGATGATCAGAGGCGCGCCCAAGAACTCGTTGCAAGCGCACAAAGCCGACTCAATATCCTCAATGGCTACGGTAAAATCCTCGGCCAGAAAAAGGCCCCGGATTTCGAACGCGGTCTCGAGACCTACCGCCAAGGCCGCGAGGGTGTCTTTCGAGATCAGATGGACGGCGCAGCCCGTGATCGTGAGCTCACCGAAGAGATAAACACGTTGGTTGCCGAGGAAAACCGGCTCCTCAAGCTCGAGTGGAAGGAACAGAGGAAGGCCGTGAAAGAGAAGGAGAAGATCAAGAAGGAGAAGGAGAGGGCACGGGAGAAAGAGCGACTTCGTGAAGCAGAGAGGCTCAGTGAAAAGCGTCGCATTCGCAAGGAGCGCCAGAGTTTCTGGCCGCGATTTTGCTGGACCGCCCGCATCACCCTCGACGCAGTCAGCTTCACGCCTAGTTCCTCGCGCCGAAGCTCCATCGCCAGTGCCAGTGACATCGTCAAGGTTGTCCCCGAGAAGGAGACGGCGTCTGCCGAACACCCCGACGCCTCCACTTTTACCTGTGATCTGTCACTCTCCTACGTCACATCCTCTGCTTGGTGGTCGCCAAGCTACGACCTGGCATTGACAACCACTTCGAACACTGCCCTCCTCTGTTTCGATGCTCAACTCACAAACAGGACCTCGGAGAACTGGGCCAATTGCAAGCTCGTGCTCAGCACCTCACAGACAACCTTTTCCGGTATTCAGGATGCAATTCCCGCACTTGTCCCTTGGCGCGTCAGGCTCGGGGCCAAGGGCTTCGGATTAAAAGCCAGCGACGTCCTTGACAGCCGGGAGGAGCGAGCAGAGAAGGGCGGCTGGCTCGCACAGCAAAATGCTTGGGGGGTTCAGAAGTCCCGGAACCATTTGTACGGCCTTGGCGATCATGGTGACATCCTTCCGTCAGCACGCGGCCTCACTCTGCCGCCGCCACCCCCCTGCCCAGCGCTACCTGCCTCCGATGTCTTCGAGAGTGCCCGGGGACGCCAACAGCAGCAACTTCAACAGCAGCAACTACAACAGCAGCAGCTACAACAACAGCAACAACAAACCCTGCTTCCCTATGTGTCCCAAGCAACAGAAGACCTTTTCGGTTCCGCGCAGGAGAGTAAGAAGATGTCGCGGAAGGCTGGTGGCCCATCCAAGGGCCTTACTAGCAACCCCTTTGCGCCCGGCAACGCATATGGCGCCGAACCTTCTTACATGGAATCACCTGAGCAAGACGATGCCGAGACCATGCTCAATCGTGACCCTGAACTGGCCTTCCAAGAATCCGAATTCGAAGAGACGGGCATGACCACGACCTACGATCTGCCCGGCTTGAAGACGCTGAACACGAGTTCCACCGCCTCAAAGCAACGCGTCGCCCGCATCTCTTTTAGCAGCGTGGCCTTCTCCCACACCATCGTTGCCAAGTATCGGCCCGTGGCTTACCTCAAGGCCAAGTTGCGAAACGCCAGCAAGCTCACTCTGCTCAAGGGGCCAGTCGGCCTGTCCCTTGACGGCTCTTTTATAGGTCGCTCCACCTTGCCACGCTGCAGCGCCGGTGATATTTTCACCACGAGCCTTGGCATAGACCCGGCCATCAAAGTATCCTACCCCAAGCCGGATGTCAAGCGGAGCACGTCGGGACTCTTCACCAAGGAGGACAGCTTCGTCTATACCAGGACCATCACCATCTCCAACACGAGGGCTTCCTCCGCCAAGCCGATCAACCTCGTCGCCCTGGACCAGGTTCCTGTATCGGAGGATGACAAGTTGCGCATCGAGGTCATGAATCCGAGAGGCATGACTGTCGGGTCCAATGGCGTAGCTGCCGGCCTACCCGGCAAGGAGGGCAAGGATGGCAAGGACTGGGGCAGGGCCACAGCCGCGCTTAAGAAGGCGGGAGAGGTTTCCTGGAATGTGGTCCTCAACCCTGGCCGCAGCGTGAAGCTGGCGTTGGAGTACGAAGTTGCCTTGCCGGCAGGGGATCATGTCATTCAGTGTTAATTAAGATCGCGGCAAATGCTGCTTGGCGATTCCCACGCTGTAACATAGGCCTGCAATGCGACCTAGCAATTCGAAATTGAGAGTACGAGCTCTAAGATACTCCTCTGGTAGAATTGCTTATTACACGATTCTTAGGTCTTCGAGTCTCGATGACTAGGTCCGCTCGCCGAGCCGGGCAGCGGCATGCATGACGTCACAGCTAGGCGTGGGAGGCTACGTTGCTTGGCCTCGTCTTCAGTATCTACACAGACAGGCGGCATTGCATCTCCCTATGTGAGCTGATGGGGAATAGTTAGAGGCTTCTGCGGACATGCTTGTGTACCCGGTCTGCAGATCTGCAGGTTGATGTGAACCATGACCCTGCTCTGAGCAGGATTCGTCGGTCTGACCTTGACTTGGCTTGCAGGCTCGCAACTAGAACTGGTAGGGTGTAGAGCTACTCCATCTCGAAGGCGTGGGCTTACCTTGGCCTTGACTTGCAGGTGAAGATAAGGAAGGCAATCATGGCTAGGACGCCAGTTTTGCGGCAGGATACTGGCTGAACCATGTAAGTGACATCACATACATGCCACGAAATGCAGGTCGCAGACTTTGCTGGTGGTTCTCGCTTGTCTGTCTGTTGGCCATTGTGGATCAAGATGGCTTGCAGGATAAACAGGAGCTGAGGCAACTAGACTGTGTCGAATAAGTCTGCTTGCGTGTCTGAAGGGTATAATAATAGCTGAAATGAGCATCATCTTACCACACACTTGCCCTGATTGCCTTGTATGCTCTTTACATGGCGATGTTTGACAATGCCAGCCCTCTACCAGCTCAGTCAACCCTATCCCAGCATGTTTCTATTAGTCCAATGAGGCGACGTGGTGTAATTACTGCCGCCACGCTAACCACCCCTTTCCTTCCTTCAAGCAGACGACGAATACAGACGCTTCGTAGACAAGCCTGTATAGCTTGGCCCTGGTTGGTCGTTACACCCCCGCACCGCAGCAAGGACGGCCGATTGCGTGGGGAACAGGGCATATCCGTGAAAGAGGAGCTCATCTGCCGCGTATATCTGGGGAAAGAGCACGGCGGTTGGGGTTCTCCCCACGCTGTTCTTATGCTGAGTCTGTCATCTCAGACAACAGCTCGCGTCCAGAACTTCCATCCTTCCCGGTTTCCGTGCAACCCCACTCCGACCAGTTGTTCGATACCCTGAGCACCGACAGCATTTTCAAAACTTTCCTGATCAATCTCTTCACCACCCCCTCCTCCATTCGTGCCGTTTCGGAGCACGGCGGGCCAAAGCACCCCGACCCCGTCGGCACCTAGGATAGTCTCGTATTTCTGAAATCCTTCTGCAGTGAACTTCCGCTCTAGCTCTTTGATAGTTTCATCTTTGACGCCTGGCCGGAAGAGTGTGATAGCACATCCACCACCTCCAGCTCCAGTGAGTTTGGTCCAGCCGATATCCGCATAATCCACAAGCTCGCGGATACGCTCTAGACGGGGGTGAGAGACCCCTAATGAAACCAGGAATCCGTGGTTCATACGGATCAAAGTTCCAAGGTGTTCGAGAGAATCGGAGGTGCCATTGCCATCAAAATCAGCGGACGAAATGAGCTCCAGTGCAGAAGCTGTAAACTGGCCAATTCCATCCAGGATCATCTCTGTCAACACAGGGTGATTGTTTTTTGATGTTCTTACTTTTTCCACCTGCATAGCTGTTGAGCGGGGTTGTCGCGTGTCAACGAGAAGGAGTGGTAGTTTCGGGAACTTGGTGAGAGGAGTGACCGATGATGATCCGGAGGGGTTCCTTTGGAAAACCACGGCCTTTCCACCCGCAGAGACCGTATTGTCCAACCCACTAGGGTCTCCATGTGTGCACAACTCGCCCACGAATGCCCAGCGATTAACGCGCTCAATCTGTATCTCGGCTTCCTCGGGAGGCTGATCAGGATGAGGTCCTGCAAGGGCGCGTATCTGAATGAGCAGAGCTGCACTCAAGCAGACACAAACACTGGCACTGCTGCCCAGACCAGCGCCAATTGGGATGGTAGATCGAAGAGTGTAGATGAATCCAGGACTTTCCGGGGAGCCCAAGGAGAGGAAGAGGTAGAGAAATGCGGTCGCAGATCGTACATGGATTTTTCGCTGCTTCTCCGGAAGGTCTTTCGACACCGCCTCTGCATGCGGTATGATGGCATCGAGTAATTCCGGGTCGAGGGAGTTGACGAGGGAGTAATAGAACCTTTTCTTGGAAGGTTGGTGGAAAACATCCCATGGTAGAGTGTCGATTTTCCACGCATGATTCAACCCAATGTCTCTGAAATTCAGTTTGGCGATGCGTTGGGACTTGGAGAGCGTGGTGACGAGGAGATAAGATCTGAGAGAGATGGCTGCGGCAATGGCTGGCTTACCATACACGGCAGCATGCTCACCGAAGACAATGACTTTTCCTGGTGCAGACACCATGAATGTGGGCGCCATCGGCGATGAAGCTTTCCTCTCCATGGCCCTGAACTGTAGAACGCGTCGACAGAGTGGTTGGGCTGCTGGAGGAACAATTGGCTGAGATTTTAGAGGGGCTTGAGCCACGTGACTGCAGCGCACGTTCCTCACTGCCGCGATAACCTACGTCTCTACTCCTTTCGCACTTAGGCAGCGGATAGAACTAGGCGATAATAGCTAATTACAGTAGGATAACTTAGCGAGCGAGAGTTACAAAGGGCTGTACTTGCGAGGGTACCTTATACTTGCTAGGTTATCTTACACTTACTTGCTAGGCTATTTTCTATTTGCAAGTTTTGGTAAAGAAGTTATTTTAACTTTAACTGGAGATTATAAGGCAAGGAGTAATTATATACCTTGGTTATTTTGTAAGCTTATTAATAAGTTATTTATTATACTTAGTTAGTGAATTTCTTAGTTATATCTATTATAGTTACTTTAATAAATAAGTTTAAAGTTTGACTAAGTGTTATGTGTTATGCTTTAAAGGCTTGGGTTAATATTGCTCTAGCCTTCACACGCAAGGCTTAGGTAAGCCTAGTAGCTAAGGTGGCTTAGTCTACCATATAAAGTGGCTTTAAGTGATTAGCGCAAGCGTAGCCTTTAATTGGAAAGCCTTGTAATTAGTATAGTCTTGCCTTGCAGGATAGGAAGGTCTTGCTAGCCTAGCTGGCTGGTTTTACAGGGTTTTTGCAAGAGGCTTGCGTAGAGACTTCTAGGCAGCCTTAAGTTAAAGATTGCAATAAACCTACCTAAAGGTTTACAAAAGCAGGCTTTAATATACATTCTAGCTAAAAAGCTACTGTTATGCTTTAAAAGCCTAGGTTAATATTGCCTTTGCCTTTACGCGCGAGGCTTAGGAAAGCCTAGTAGCTAAGGTGGCTTGGTCTGCCACATAAAGTGGCTTTGAGTGATTAGCGCAAGCGCAGCCTTCAATTGGAAGGCCTTGTAATTAGTATAGTTAGCGCGTTAGCAGGAAGCTACTTCAATAGCAATCTTGTAATATTGTACAAAGTAAAAGTGGTAGTGATATTTGGTGGTTTCTACGCTAAGGGCGCGTAGGCTTTGACTGACCCACGCTAGCGCATAGGCTAGGTCACAGGCCCCCAAGGCCACTTTAGGCCCTGCCCTCACTGTCTATTTACAGCTAGTAGAAACCATCCTTTCTACCCTACCAAGCCTCACGCATCAATATGCTAGGCTTGAAAAAGGATCTACCTGCCCTCAAGTGTTACATGGCAATGCTGCCATTGGTAGAGGCCTAATTAGCCTAACTAGTCAAGCCACCACCACCAAAAAATCCAGAGATTATCTAATCGTATAGAATCTAGACGCCTTTAAACAGTTTAAAAGGCTAGATTCTACAGCGCCAAAATTGTCAATTTCCTAAGATTAATTCTAATATAATAGATTAATCTTCTTCCAATTCTAGAACTAACAAGACACATAATTGGCTTAAAATAAGTCACATGCCAATGTTAAATTAACTGCCAACGTCTTTGTAAGTCAAGCCTATTGCATGCAACAGCCTAATCGCTATACATGCAGCTTAGTAGCTAGCTTTGCTAGTCTTTTAGTCGGCTTAGTAGCTAGCTTTGTAGCCTTAGAAGCTTTGGCTTTCTAGCCTTTGGTCTTCTTAGCAAGAAGCTTGCCTGCCCTAGCCTTATATTTGTCAATAAAGCGTTGTAAGTGGTTTAAATCTGCCACCTTTTTCCACTTGTTATACTTGTGGCTCTAACTCTTCTACTTGATTAGGTATTAAGTTATAGCTATGTAGCTATGGCTAATCTTAACCTCTTGCTTCCTAACTAGCTGCTTTATCTTGTATATTGCGTTAGGGTTGTCAAGGTTGCTATTAGACTTGTCAAAGCTAACGTTAATTAGGCTTGGCAAAGGCTAAACCTAGCTATAGAGATTTTTGTCGTTGCTAGTATCTAAGACTAAGTGCTATACTAAGATAACTAAGTAGATATTCCAATTGTCAAAAAGGTCTAATTTGTAAGCTAGCTTGCCAACTTTCTTAAGAATTGTAAAGGGTCTAGCATATTGCTAGAACTACTTGCAAGAGGGTTGACTAGAAAGGTAGTAGCTATAGTAAAGTTAAAGGAAGACCTTGTTATTGACATTGAATTTGACTAGGCAGTGCTTTTAGTTATACTAACGCTTTGCCTATATAGCTGCAAAGGTTATTGCTAGCTTAGCGTCTTTCTAGATAGCTAATTAGACAAAGCAAATAAGGTTAAGCTAGGCTAGAAGGTTACCTACACTAGCAATCACCTTAGCAAAGCCTAAAAGCTTAAAGCTAAAGAAGACTTTGTTAGAGGATGCTGCTATTTCTTTGTTATGCATATTGTTAAGATTCTACTAAAGCGCAAGAATAATGTCAACCTAGTCGTCTTTAAGGTTAGTAAAGCAGTGGAATTAAATAGCTACTTTTATAGTCTAATTTTTACGCTTTGACAAGCTGTTAGCTTATAGGTAATACGCTATTGTTATTATTAACTTAGTGTTAAACCTAGCCTATAGCCTTTTCTAGAATTTTGACTAGAATTTAAAGTTTTAATTAGAAATAATTCTGCGCAGGATAGGCTAGTCTAAGAGTAGTAAGGTCTAGGTAAATACCAATCCCTAGTCTTTTGCTATATAAGTTGCATAGCCTAGAATTAGTAGAAACCTTTTAGTAAACTTATTGGTAGTTGTAAGCAAAGTGTTGTAAGTTTTATAACTTGGAATTTGCTAGGGAGTGCTAGCTGAAGAGACTTTTAGTAGACTTACAATAAAGTCAATCGCTACTATCTGCATAAAAGCTAGTTAGGTCCAAATTGACTGGTAATTACTAAGCAGTTTGCTATTATTAGTATAGTTAACCTTGCAAGCAAGGCAGTTAGTAATATACTAGTCAACCTCTTAGCGCTTTTAGTGTATCTAGTACTAATCTAGCTTCTATAGCATACATTTGTAGCTAAAGTGGTGCTTTTTATTGTAAGCAAAGGCTAGGAATTTATAATATAACAATTGCAGTATACAAAGCTGTTGGAAACTATTATATGTTGTATAGTATAAGAAACTGTTAATTAGCTTAAATGCAAAGGCTGCCTTAGCTAGAGAAGCATTTTTAACAACTTTATTGTCATTATGCAAATCCTTAAAGATATTTGCATAGCTTAAGTCTGCAATATAACTAGTATAGAAGCGCTTTTTTAATTCAAGACTTATTAAAGCTTTAGAGGCAAGCTATGCATTATTAGACTATGCAGTGTACTAACTATTGTTAAGCAAGATGTTATCAAAGGTTAGTATAGCTGTAGGTTTAGGCTTTGCAGCTAAATTAATTATCTTTAGTTAAGATAATACATTAAAGACTATATTAAGTTTGCTAGCAATATAGTAGACTTGCAAAAGGTATTGCAATAGGTAAATCAAAGCAGTAACTAGTTGTTGATTGGCTTGATTAGTAGATAAGGTATTAAAGATAGTCTGCTTTACAATTCTTTTAGTAGCTAAGTGATTAGTTAGTATAATTACTAGCTTTTCTAACAATTAAATCATTGTTTTAATCTTCTGCATAGTGTAGACTAAGCAGCTAACTTTCAATTCAAAAGGTCTGTAGCATTGCTTAGCGCTAGAAAAGGTCTAGCTAATAAATATCACAGGCTAAACTACTGCTAAGGGTATCTTGTGACTAGGCTTTTAGTTATAACTGTCTTTGAGGTAAAAGACTATAACGCCAAAGCTATTTTCTAGTAAGCTGTCAAGCTATATAAATAGTAGCTTCTAAAGATTAAAATAGACCAAAATAGTATTCTTAGTAAAAGCTTTCTGCAAGGCGTTAAATGCAAGAATCTTACCCGTGCCACGCCCCACTTTAATTGGTACTCGAGGGCTCCTACCACCTAAAGGTGGTGCTGGCCACCAAAATAACCAGATCACCAAAATAACCACTTTTTTGACCATACCTACTATATACGCGTTATATACGCTTTAATAACCAGAATCCTACCTCTGAATCGTATACTTCTGCCCTTTCTAGCTTTCCAGACATCCTCCATTTGCGTGCCTCTTTTGCAACCTCTTCGTAGAAGCGTTTATATGCATTCCGCTGCCTCAATTCTGCTGCCTCAATGACCTTCCTTGCCTTCGCAACCTCGTCAACCTCCTTTTGCTGTACCATTTGACGCCCTATTGCTACAGTAAGCACGCCCCCTGACTGTAAAGGCATATTCTTCATTGCCCGCCGTTGCCTAGCTACTGCCTCTGCCATTTTAGTCCTTCCTAGGTCTCGTTTGGTCTGAACAAGCTCAGCTGCCAAAGACAAGGACCCTCTAATATATCGACCTAAATTATAGGCAAAGTCTGGATCTATATCCTCATCTTCCTCAAGTGCAGTCTCTAGCTTATCAGCTACCTTGTTGATTTGCCGTAACGTTACTGGCGTATTGAATGGTGAAGAATGAAGTCTATCTGGTATAGCAGGAGGGGGGGTTTCTCTAGCTTGACGAGCTTCCAGGATTTCCAGGACTGGTTGAGGGTTGAATGGCCAGATTCCAGTCTTCCGAAAGGCAGAGAGGATAGTGGATTTCTTGAATGCCTGTTGCCGTACCTTCCCAATGCAAGAAAGAAACTCAATCTTGGAGATATTGATGAGGCCATCGCAAACCATAAGATCTAGTGCCTGCGCATGGTAGTGCTTTAGAGGTTGGAAGACTACCACGTCTAGAGGTTGAAGTAGATGCGTAAGGTTTAGAGGCATGCCAAAAGGAATGATTCCATAGTCATCGCAGTACTAGATAAACTGCTTTGTGTAGTGAAATCCATGGCCATCAACAATAAGCAAGCGCTTAGAGCTAATGAAAGTCTTTGCTGAGTGCTTCTCGAAGTGCTGAAGCCACTCAAGGCTAATCTCATCATTCGAGTAGCCAGTAGAGGTAGGTCGAATGGCAGTTTCTTCGTCTAGCTCTAGGATTCGGTACCATTAAGCCATATGGAGTTGCCCAAAGAGGATCAAGAAGGCAGGGATATATTAGCCACCAGCAGAGATAGCCTCAATTGCAGTAGCAGACTCTCGATTCTCTAGAATGGAGAAGTAATAGGCTTTCTTCCGGCAGGTTACAATGAGCTGATCCTTTCCAACCCCTATTCGAAACCCAGTCTCATCCATATTCCAGATATCTTCAAGGGGGATTCCATAGGCTGCAATAGTCATACGAAGAAGCTAGAAGTACTGATTGACTCGTTGGAGGTCTTCTAAGGCTTGCCGGTCTAAATAGAGTCTTTTCTAAAGCTGGTAGAAGTAGCCATAGCGCTTAAGAAAGCAGGTAGTCCATCTTTGGCCAACCGGAGCAAAATCCTCAGCACCACAACGCTCACGCAAAATGGTATTTGCAGCGTCAGTCACAAAGCCTGCGCGTACTAAAAGATTGATACTATCAAGTCTATCAATATAGCGGCAAATTGCTTTTTCCTCTGGCCTTGTAAGCTTGGTATTTGCTGCTGGCTGCCCTGATTTTGGTACGCGGCCCTCGCAGCGGTAGCGGAGGCGGCCACGCGGCACGCCAAATTCTCGGGCTACTGCGGCTAGTTTAGCCTCGGGAAAGTCTTCAAGGTATTGGAGGGCTTCTTGAATACGTGATTCCATAGTTAAAATGGTCAATATATGGCAAAAAAGTGGTTGTTTTGGCAGATATAGTAGGTATGGTCAAAAAAGTGGTTATTTTGGTAATCTGGTTATTTTGGTGGCCAGCACCACCTTTAGGTGGTAGGAGCCCTCGAGTACCAATTAAAGTGGGGCGTGGCACGGGTAGTCTTTATAAGCTTGTAGTATATCTTTTAATAGTAGGCTTTTTAACAGTTAATTGCGCTAGGTTTTAGCTTTCTATCTTTGCAACCCTTGGCTAGTAAGGCTTTCTTTTGCTACTGCAGTGGTTTGGCAAGCTAAGCATAGTAAGAGATTAGGTAATAAAGAAAGCTAGTGGCATTAATATACTATTCAAGGCTAGCAAGCTAGGCTAGAAAGGCAATATTTCTAATAGCTTCTAGGCACTTCCAAGTTGTAAATAGTCTAAATCTATTAATGCGAAAGCCAAAGAGCTTGACAAAAAGGTAGCCTAGGTAAGACTTTTTCAAGGCAATCAAAATATTATATTTGATAAAAAGATTAAATACATATATTAGATGCTTTAAGTGCTCTTCTTTAGTCTTAAAGTATATAACAATATTGTCAATAAAGGCGCAGTAGTAATTTTTAAAAGGCTTTAGAAGTTAGTCTATAAAGCGCTAGATATAAGCTAGCAAATTTCAAAAGCCTATTAATGCAACCTTTGACTATTCTAGCCTTTAATAGGTAATTAAAGTAAATTAGTCTCAAAATCCAAAGTCTACTAGAAATTAGTAGAAAAAGAAGGTTGTGTTGATAATAGTAATATACTATTTGCTGCAAATTAAGGCTATTACATTTTGTTGCAGCAGCAAAAGGTAGTAGTTAGAGACTGCTATATAGTTAATTAGTTATAAATCAACTATTACATAGCCTTTCTTAACTCTATAAGCTTTACGCTAAACTACAAAGACTAGTATTGCAAAAGGCATAAGTTTGTTAACTTACTCTATACAGTCTTTCTTGTATAAGGCATTAAAGGTCTAATCAACTACCTTTTAGTCTTTAATTTTAAAAAGGTATAGCTTAAAAGTAATCTTCTTATTCTGCTAGCTATTAACTAGTAGAATCTTAAGAAGTTAGTTGTTAAGAATCTTAATTAGACTATTGTTAGTCTAAATTTGTTAGAAACGCTTGACTAGCTAGGCTAATTTGTAAGCTAGTTGTTTATTAGCAGCATATATATATATACCTTCTTTAGTAACTTGCTTAGGTAGGTTGGTTAGAGTCTTAATTCCTAGTAAGCTAAAGGTTAAGGTAACAATTAGCTTTTCTACTAGTAGACTTTCTAAGGCTGCGTTCTCTTAGGCTAGACCTTTTAGTAAAGCTGCTAGCATAGCTAGATTCTGCGTAATTGCAAATACTGCATTAGAGAAAGCTAGCAAAGCTTTATTACTCTCTTGCGCAACCTTAGCAAGTTGCAAGTGCAGCAGTTCTAGCAAGCCTAAGGCAATTGCTTTGGTAGCGTTAGTTAGGTTAAACTCTATGCTAACTGCGTTAAAAGAAGCAGCAGTTAGGCTAAAGGTTTAAATTAAAATCAAGGCTAGCAGTCTAAATGCAGCAGTGTATGCTAAGGAATTGACAGACTAATTAGTTAGGCTAGTTAGTCTTATACTTAAGGCTGTAGCAGTTATAGCTAAAGCAATAGCTATAGCAAGCGCTTAGAGACTAGAACTTAACAATGGAATAGCTAGGAAAGCCAAATCTTTAGTCTTTGCAATCTTTTTAATTTAAGCATTTTTTAAAATCTTTAGCAATATGTTAGTTAGATTAACTAGAGGTATATACTTGCAGGTTTTTAAGTTAACTAGTGCATTAACTATAGCTAAATAGGTTGCATTGAAAGTGTAAGACTAGTTGCTAGGCAGAAGCTTCTAGTTGACAGCTATCTAGGCAGTCTAACTAGGTTAAATTACAACTGCTTGTCAATTAGTTACCTTTTAGGTAACTAGGTTGCCTTTCTTAATTATTGCAATAGGCATGCCAAAGCTATTATAAGAGGCAAATCAAAGCTTATCTTTAGTAAACAGCATGTTAGCACTGTAAGGCTTTAAAAAGCCTACCTCTAACAAGGCTTAAGGCTTTAGGTTTTGGCAAAGCCATGCCTAAGTAGTAAATTTGGCAATTCTAAGGTTGCTGTTGCAAACTATACCAGAGGCATAGAAGAAAAAGGTAGCTTATTGTGTTAGCTTGATAGACTTGCCAATACTATCTATAGCGCTTTTGCAGTCTTTAACCTTTAGATTAAGAAAGCTTTAGGCTTATTCTTTGTTAACTAATAGGTTACTGCATCTAATGTTAGCATAGATATTAACTATATTACTAGCTTAGGCAGCTTTCTTAGACAGTGCTATTTATAGCTATAGGTAAGTATACCTTTCAAAGAAGTCAATTGACAGCTTAGCTAGGCTAGTAGCTATGATTATATCTCTAAGGTATGCTATTAAGTTAGTCTTAACTGCTAGCTTAGATAGATTGGCAGATGCAACTAGCTAAGCTAGTTGATAGCTTGTCTGCAAATGCTAGAAAAAGTTGTTGCAGCTATTAAAAATAGTCTTGCAAATGCTACAAGTCTAGCATTCCTTAACCTAGGCTATAGAAATGTAGCTAGAGTTGTCATAAGAGTTGACAGATTGCTAAGACTAGTCTAATTAGAAAAAGGCTACCAACTTGTTGTTAGAAAGCTTTTAGGCTAGGTTAGCCTTGTTATGCTAGTCAAAGCATTTGCAAGTATCTTGATTATTATAGTTGCTGCGCAAATTATGCTAATCATAGCTATAGTCTCTATTCTAGGTATTTGGCGCGTTGGCAGGGGGCTACTTCAATAGCAATCTTGTGATATTGTATGAAGTAAAAGTGGTGATTATATTTGGTGGTTTCTACGCAGAGAGCGTGTAGGCTTTGACTAACCTGCGCTAGCGCATAGGCTAGGTTACAGGCCACTGGGGCCACTTTAGGCCCTGCCCTCACTATCTATTTACAGCTAGTAGAAACTATCCTTTCTACCCTACCAAGCCCTACGCATCAATATGCCAGGCTTGAAAAAGGATCCACCTGCTTTCAAGTGTCACATGGCAATGCTGCCATTAGTGGAAGCCTAATTAGCCTAACTAGTCAAGCTACTACCACCAAAAAATCTAGAGATTATCTGATTGTACAAATATTGTAAATCTAGACGCCTTTGAATGGTTTAAAAGGCTAGATTTTACAGCGCCAAAATTGTCAATTTCCTAAGATTAATTCTAATACAATGGATTAATCTTCTTCTAATCCTAGAACTAACAGGACATGTAATTGGCTTAAAATAAGTCACGTGCCAATGTTAAATTGACTGCCAATGTCTTTGTAAGTTAGGCCTGTCGCGTGTGATGGCTTAATTGCCATATATGCAGCTTAGTGGCTAGCTTTGCTAGTCCTTTGGTTGGCTTGGTGGCTAGCTTTGTAGCCTTGGAGGCTTTGGCCTTCTAGCCTTTAGTCTTCTTAGCAGAAAGCTTGCTTGCCTTAGCTTCATATTTGTCAATAAGGCGTTGTAAGTGGTTTAGATCTGCCACCTTTTTCTACTTGTTATACTTATAGCTCTAACCTTTCTACTTGATTAGGTATTGAGTTGTAGCTATGCAGCTGCGGCTGATCTTAACCTCTTGCTTCCCAACTAGCTGCTTTACCTTGTATACTGCGTTAGGGTTGTCAAGGTTGCTGTTAGACTTGTCAAGGCTAACGTCAATTAGGCTTGGCAAGGGCTAAACCTAGCTGTAGAAATCCTTGTCGTCGCTAGTATCTAGAACCAAGTGCTATACTAAGATAACTAGGTAGATATTCTAATTGTTAGGAAGGTCTAATTTGTAGGCTAGCTTGCCAACTTTCTCGAGAATTGTGAAAGGTCTAGCATGCTGCTAGGATTACTTGCGAGAGGGTTGACTAGGAAGGTAGTAGCTGTGGTGAAGTTGAAGGAAAACCTTGTTGTTGACGTTGAATTTGACTAGGCAGTGCTTTTGGTTATACTAACGCTTTGCTTGTATAGCTGCAAAGGTTATTGCTAGCTTAGCGTCTTTCTAGATAGCTGATTAGACAAAGCAAATGAGGTTAAGCTAGGCTAGAGGGTTACCTACACTGGCAATCATCTTGGCAGAGCCTAAAAGCTTGAAGCTAAAAAGGACCTTGTTGGAGGATACTGCTATTCCTTTGTTATGCATGTTGTTAAGATTCTACTAAAGCGTAGGAATAATGTCAACCTAGTTGTTTTTAGGGTTGGTAAAGCAGTGGAATCAAATAGCCACTTTTACAGTCTAATTCTTGCGCTTTGACAGGCTGTTAGCTTATAGGTAGTACGCTGTTGTTATTATTAACTTGGTGTTGAACCTAGCCTATAGCTCTTTCTAGAATTTCGACTGGAATTTGAGGTTTTGATTAGAGATAATTCTACGCAAGATAGGCTAGTCTAAGAGTAGTAGAGTCTAGGTAAATACCAATCCCTAGTCTTTTACTGTATAAGTTGCATGGCTTGGAATTAGTAGAGACTTTTTGGTAAACTTATTAGTAGTTATAAGTAGGGCATTGTAAGTCTTGTAACTTAGAATCTGCTAGGAAGTGCTAGCTAAAGAGACTTCTAGTAGACTTACAATAAAGTCAATTGCCACCACTTGCATAGAGGCTAGTTAGGTCTAAATTGGCTAGTAATTACCAAGCAGTTTGCTATTGTCAATATGATTGACTTTGCAAGCAAGGTAGTTGGTAATATATTAGTCAACCTTTTGGCACTTCTGGTGCATCTAGTACTAATCTAGCTCCTATAGCATACATTTGTAGCTAAAGTAGTGCTTTTTATTGTAAGCAAAGGCTAGGAATTTGTAGTATAACAATTGCAGTATATAAAGCTATTGGGAACTATTGTGTGTTGTATAGTATAAGAGACTGTTAATTAGCTTAAACGCAAAGGCTGCCTTGGCTAGAGAAGCATTCTTAACAACCTTGTTGTTACTATGCAAATCCTTAAGGATATTTGCATAGCTTAAGTCTGCAATATAACTAGTATAAAAGCACTCTTTTAATTTGAGACTCATTAAGGCTTTAGAGGCAAGCTATGCGTTATTAGACTGCATAGTGTACTAACTGTTGTTAGGCAAGACGTTGTCAAGGGTTGGTATAGCTATAGGTTTAGGCTTTGCAGCTAAATTGATTATCTTTAGTCAAGACAATGCATTAAAGACTATGTTGAGTTTGCTAGCAATATGGTAGACTTGTAGAGGGTACTGCAATAGGTAAATCAAGGCAGTGACTAGTTGTTGATTGGCTTGATTAGTAGACAAGGTATTGAGAATAGTCTGCTTTATGATTCCTTTAGTAGCTAAGTGATTAGTTAGTATAATTACTAGCTTCTCTAACAATTAAATCATTGTCTTAATCTTCCGCATGGCATAGACTAGGCAGCTGACTTCTAATTTGAAAGGTTTATAGCGTTGCTTGGCGCTAGAAAGGGTCTAGCTGATAAATATCACAAGCTAAACTACTGCTAAGGGTATCTTGTGACTAGGCTTTTAGTTATGACTGTCTTTGAAGTAAAAGACTATAATGCTAAAGCTATTTTCTAGTAAGCTGTCAAGCTGTATAAATAGTGGCTTCTAAGGATTGAAATAGACTAAAATGGTGTTTTTGGTAAGGGCTTTCTGCAAGGCGTTGAATGCGAGGATCTTAGTCTCTGTAGGCTTGTAGTATGTTTTCTAACAGTAAGCTTTTTGACAGTTGATTGCGCTAGGTTCTAGCTTTCTATCTTTGCAACCCTTGGCTAGTAAGGCTTTCTTTTGCTACTGCAGCAGTTTGGCAAGCTAAGCGTAGTAAGAGATTAGGTGACGAAGAAAGCTAGTGGCACTAATATACTATTTAAAGCTAGCAAGCTAGGCTAGAAAGGCAATATTTCCAATAGCTTCTAGGCACTTCTAAGTTGTAGATAGTCTAAATCTATCAATGCAAAAGCCAAGGAGCTTGATAGAAGGGTAGCCTAGGTAAGACTTCTTTAAGGCGATTGAAATATTGTATTTGATAAAGAGGTCAAATATGTGCGTTAGGTGCTCTAGGTGCTCTTTCTTAGTCTTAGAGTATATGACAATATTGTTGATAAAGGCGTGGCAGTAATCTTTGAAAGGCTTTAAAAGTTGGTTTATAAAGCGCTAGATGTAAGCTGGCAAATTCTAAAAGCCTATTAATGCAACCTTTGACTGTTCTAGCCTTTGATAGGTGATAAAGGTGAATTAGTTTTGAGATTTAGGGTCTACTAGGAATTGGTAGAAAAAGAAAGTTGCGTTGATAATAGTAATATACTATTTGCTGCAAATTGAAGCTATTATATCTTATTGTAGCAGCAAGGAGTAGTAGTTAGAGACTGCCATGCAGTTAATTAGTTGTAGATTGACTACTATGCAGCCTTTCTTGACTCTATAAGCCTTATGCTAGACTACAAAGACTAGTATTGCAAAGGGTATAAGTCTGTCAACCTGCTTTATATAATCCTTCTTGTGTAAGGCGTCAAAGGTCTAATTAACTACCTCTTGGTTTTTAATTTCAAAAGGGTATAGCTTAAAAGCAATCTTCTTATTTTGCTAGCTATTGACTAGTAGAATCTTAAGGAGTTGGTTGTCAGAGACTTTGATTAGACTATTGTTAGTCTAAATTTGTTGGAAACGCTTGACTAGCTAGGCTAATTTGTAAGCTAGTTGTTTGTCAGTAGCATATATGTGTATGCCTTTCTTAGTGACTTGCTTAGGTAAGTTAGTTAGGGTTTTGATTCCTAGTAAGCTAGAGGTTAGGGTAATAATTAGCTTTTTCACTAGTAGACTTTTTAAGGCTGCATCCTCTTAGGCTAGACCTTTTAGTAAAGCTGCTAGCGTAGCTAGGTTTTGCGTGATTGCAAATACTATGTTAGAGAGAGCTAGCAGAGCCTTATTGCTCTCCTGCGCAACCTTAGCAGGTTGCAGGTGCGGCGGTTTTGGCAGGCCTAAGGCAACTGCCTTGGTAGCGTTAGTTAGGTTAAACTTTGCGCTAACTGCGTCAAAAGAAGCAGCGGTTAGGCTAAAGGTTTGGATTGGAAGCAAGGCTGGCAGTCTAAGTGCAGCAGCGTATGCTAAGGAATTGACAGACTGATTAGTTGGGCTGGTTAGTCTTATACTTGAGGCTGCGGCAGTTGTAGCTAGGGCAGTGGCTATAGCAAGCGCTTGGAGACTAGAACTTAACAATAGAATGGCTAGGAAGGCTAAGTCTTTAGTCTTTGCAATTCTTTCGATTTAGGCATTTTTTGAAATCTTTAGCAATGCGTTGGTTAGATTAACTAGAGGCATATGCTTGCAGGTCTTTAAGTCAACTAGCGCGTTGACTGTAGCTAGGTAGGTTGCGTTAAAGGTGTAAGACTAGTTGCTAGGCAGAGGCTTTTAGTTAATAGCTACCTAGGCAGTCTAACTAGATTAAATTACAACTGCCTATCAATTAGTTACCTTTTGGGTAACTAGGTTGCCTTTTTTAATCACTGCAATAGGCATGCCAAAGCTGTCATAAGAGGCAAATCAAAGCTTGTCTTTGGTAAATAGCATGTTAGCGCTGTGAGGCTTTAGGAAGCCTACCTCTAACAAGGCTTAAGGCTTTAGGTTTTGGCAAAGCTATGCCTAGGCGGTAAATTTGGCAATTCCAAGGTTGCTGTTGCAGACTATACTAGAGGCGTAGAAGAAAAAGGTAGCCTACTGTGTTAGCTTGATAGACTTGCCAATACTGTCTATAGCGCTCTTGCAGTCTTCAACCTTTAGATTATGAAGGCTTTGAGCCTATTTCTTGTCAACTAATAGGTTACTGCATCTAGTGTTAGCGCAGATACTAACTATATCACTAGCTTAGGCAGCTTTCTTAGACAGTGCTACTTGCAGCTATAGGTAAATGTACCTTTTAAAGAAGTCAATTGACAGCTTAGCTAGGCTAGTGGCTGTGATTATGTCTCTAAGGTATGCTGTTGAATTGGTCTTGACTGCTGGCTTGGGTGGATTGGCAGGTGTGGCTGGCTAAGCTAGTTGATAGCTTGTCTGCAGATGCTAGAAAAGGTTATTGCGGCTACTAAAAGTAGTCTTGCAAATGCTGCAGGTCTAGCATTTCTTGACCTAGGCTATAGCAATGTAGCTAGAGTTGTTGCAGGAGTTGACAGATTGCTAGGACTAGTCTGATTAGAAGGAAGCTACTGACTTGTTGTTAGAAGGCTCTTAGGCTAGGTTAGCCTTGTTATGCTAGTCAAAGCGTCTGCAAGTATTTTAATTATCGCAGTTGCTGTGCAGATTATGCTAATCACAGCTATAGTCTTTATCTTAGGTGTCACTATTGTAGAGTTAGTTGCAAGGCTAAGTGCAGTCTTTGTTGCAGTCTTGATTGCAGTTGTAGAAATTTAAATTGCCTTTCTAATTATTCTTTTGGTTAGTATAATAGTTGTCATGCTAGTTGCTACGCTAGTTGTTACGCTAGTTATTACGCTAGTTATTGCATTGGTTGTTACAGCAGTTGTCACATAGGTAGTTAGACTAATGCTAGGAGGACTTGTTGTACCAAGTATTAGCTTTGATTTGCAAAAGTAGGATTTTTTTCTCAATATCTTGCAGAAAGGTTAGGTAGTCGATGCTTTTTTTAAGAAGGTTGATTAGGTTTCAAATAGCTTAATCAAATCCTTCCTATATAGCAGTAAAAAGGTTGTTGTCTGCTTGCTTTTCGACAGCTTTGGCAAGGCGGTGCTGGCGTTGTATATACTAGTGTAGGCTGCTGTAATCTTTAAAGAATTTGCGTAGCAAGAAAGACATAGCCTTAAGCTTCTAAAGGCTTGTTATTTGGTTAGGCTTAAAGCGCTTTTGCAAGTCTGCGATAAATTGACCTAGGTTGCTTTTAAAGGCGTTGCGGTTAGCTAGCATAAGCTTGTTAGTATATTACAATAGGGCTAGGCTGTGGAGTAGCATTGGGATTAGGCTTGTAAGAGCTGCTTTGTCTTTTGCCTCCTAGAGGACTTCTAGTTGGTTGGAGAAGGCAAAAACGTTAGTGTAAACATTTAACTTGCCTTTGGTAATCATCCTATCTTTGTTAGGATCCTTTGCGTTAAGGTTAAATACTTTAACGTTGTCTTTCTTTAGACAATAGCTAGAGTGGTTGTTGGAAGTGCTGGCTAGGGTAGTAAATTGCTCTTGTTGCTAAAAGGCTAGGCTACCCTGGTTGTGGAAGGCTAGGCTTTCTTAGGTGTAAGCTAGAGTGCTGCAAGGGTTTGGCTAGTTGTCAAATTGGGTTTGCTAGAAGCTATTATGCTAATTAGGGCGAGATTGGCTAGGGTGAGGCTGAGTAGTTGACTAGCGTTGAGCCTAGTTAGCTATATCAAGGCGTTTCTCAAAGCAATCTATATGCTTGGAGAGGGTGTTGACGTAGGTGTTAGACTTTTTAGCCTAGGTTACTAGGAAATCTAGCTTCTTTATAATCAAGTTGTTGCAGTTGGAGGTTGGAGGCTTGGGTTCTTCTTTCTTGTTGTTAGGGAGGCGAAAGAAGTTAGACTTGCGCTTTAACTTAGGCTTTTGGGGATTGTTGTATAGGTTATTCTATATGAAGTTGCCTGCTTTAAAGGATTCTAGAAGTTGGGTCTTTTAACCTATCATGGTTTTGTTGATGTTGTTTGAAGCCTTGAAGCTTAGAAAGGTGTCTTAAAGCTTGGGATATGCTTTAGAGGTGTCAATATCTAGGTTGAATAGCCTTTTATTGTAGTGGCTTTTCTAGATCTTTGCAATATCTTTGTTAAATTGGTTGATGACTTTGAATACCTAGAGGTTTAGGGTGTAGTATTGATTGCTTGATTTGCGTGACTGGTTGCAGTTCTAGTGATAGAATTGGGCTGCGATGTGGATAGCTAGAAGCTGGTTATTGGTAGGCTTGTTGCGTAGGTTGTTGACAGTGTTGTGGTTGTTGATTAGTGCGCTGCTGTTGTCAGGGTTTTTGTTCTTGTGGTTAGAGTAGTACTGATTAGCGTCTGGTTGATTGTTAGAAAGGTTGCTAGCAGGGCTGGGAGGGTTTCTAGGTTGATGGCAGAAGGGACTACCTAAGTGGGCAAGAGTGGCAGGGTTTGCTGTTGACAGTCTTGCTTGCGTAGGCAAGTGTCTGGCAACTGATTAGGCCATGGTAACCAGTTAGATTAGCAGGTTTAGCGTTGAAGGTAATAGCAATGTGGAAGGCAAAACGACGTAAAAGCAGTGTAATGCAATGCAAAGAGTTAAGAAAGAAAGAATCTTTTTTGCAAATAAGTTGGCAAAGAAGGTAGGAAAGCAGTGAATATGCGAGAGACTTGCTAGTAAATACGCGAGAGGCTTGGGTATTTGAAGGTTAGTGAATACTCTAGCAAGTATTCAAATGTTAGTAGAAAGGGGCTTGAATACTTGACAGGTTAGGCCTAAATACTTGACGGGTTGGGTTGAAGCAGGCAAGTAAATAGTGCTTTACGTGTAGATTGGTCTGATTAATGCGTTAAGGGCTTGCATGTAGCTAACGCTATTTGCAAGCTCTTGGGGTGACTTTGGTATTGCTAGAATTAGCGAAAATTGAGGTTTTTGGTAGGTTTGGTTTGTATTATAACTCTGACGAGTATATCTGTGCTACCAATTTATAGCGCGTTGGCAAGGGGCTACTTTAATAGCAATCTTGTGATATTGTACAAAGTAAAAGTGGTGATTATATTTGGTAGTTTCTACGCAGAGGGTGCGTAGGCTTTGACTAACCTGCGCTAGCGCATAGGCTAGGTTACAGGCCACTAGGGCTACTTTAGGCCCTGCCTTTACTGTCTATTTACAGCTAGTAGAAACTATCCTTTCTACCTTACCAAGCCTCACGCATTAGTATTACTATTGCAAGGTTAGTTGCAAAGCTAAGCATAGTCTTTGATGCAGTCTTGATTGCAGTTATAGAAATTCAAATTGCTTTTCTAATTGTCTTTTTAGTTGGTATAATAGTTGTTATGCTAGTTGCTGCACTAGTTGTTATGCTAGTTGTTATGCTAATTGTTGCGTTAGTTATTACAGCAGTTGTTATATAAATAGTTAGACTAATACTAGAAAGACTTGTCATACCAAGTATTAGCTTTAATTTGCAAAAGTAGAATCTTTTTCTTAATATCTTGCAGGAAGGTTAGATAGTTAATGCCTTTCTTAAAAAGGTTAATTAGGTTTCAAATAGCTTGATTAAATTCTTCTTATATAGCAGTGAAAAGGTTATTATCTGCCTGCCTTTTAATAGCCTTGGCAAGGCAGTGCTAGCGTTATACATACTAGCATAAGCTGCTGTGATTTTTAAAGAATTTGCGTAGCAAGAAAAACGCAGCCTTAAGCTTCTAAAGGCTTGTCATTTGGTTAAGCTTAAAGCGCTTTTGCAAGTCTGCAATAAATTAACCTAGGTTGCTTTTAAAGGCATTGCAGTTGGCTAGCATAAGCTTGTCAGTATACTACAATAAGGCTAGGCTATAAAGCAGCGTTAAGATTAGGCTTGTGAAGGCTGCTTTGTCTTTTGCCTTCTAAAAGACTTCTAGTTAGTTAGAAAAGGCAAAAACGTTAGTGTAAACATTTAACTTGCCTTTAGTAATTATCTTATCCTTGTTAGAATCCTTTGCGTCAAGGTTAAATACCCTAATATTATCTTTCTTTAGACAATAGCTAAAGTAGTTGTTAGAAGTGCTAGCTAAGGTAATAAATTGCTCTTATTGCTAAGAAGGAGAGACACAAAACTACCTACCTACCTACCTCTTAACGTAGTATACTACTGCTAAGGCGTAGGCCTTAACAGCAGTAGCTATGTGATTAGCTAGCAGGCAGATAGAATTGTGCTTCTTCTTTACCTCTAGCGCATGTGACTAGTTAGGTAACCTTAATTAGCTCTAATATGTCTTGCAGTAGTGCCTAAATCTAGTCATGTAAGTAAGGTAGGAAAACGCTAGCAGCGTAATCAATTGAATTAAAGGCGTAAAGAAGGAATAGAATGCAGTAAATTAAGTATTATTGCGTAGAAAGCTTGGAAATAACTAAGGTGTAAAGAGTGCTGCTTGTAAATCTATATAAGTCTGCGTAATTGATAATAATCTTACAATTTAAAGCCCTAATCACGCTTTTATATAAAAGTGCAGAAAATCTAGTCTAAAGCTGACTTATCCTAGCCTAAAGCAGCCTATGCCTTTTCTATTCACTACGTTATACCTTTCTTTAAGAATCTGCCCTTATCTTTGTAAAGATTCTTGACTTTAAAGTCTCTGATTAGGGTAGGAAAATAGAAAGAAAAAAAGTAAAGGAAATAGTAGGAAATATTGTAAGGCATAGGTGTTGCGCTAAGGTAGCTTTTATTGCCTTAATTCCTAAGATCCAAAAGCTAATTAGGTCTTCTTTCTCTTCTTCTTTGCAAGGTTTACCTCTAGCATCTCTAGAATAGCTGCAAAATTGTCTTATCCTACCTATCCTATAATATAGGTAAGCATTTCAAAAGCCTAATTATCCTTATACTAAGCGTTTGCAGCGTCAAAGATCTGCACAGCCTGCAGGCAGCTTTTAGCCTAGTCGTTATCTAAGAAAACTCTCTTCTTGGAAATCACTAGCACTACTTTCTTGAAAGCCTTTTCTTTAAGAGTCTTTCCCTTAAGAGTCTTCTTTTTCTTAGCCAAGGGCAGTACTAGCAGACTAGCTAAGCCTATTGCTAAGGCATTGTTGTTGTTTAAAGTGTTAGCTTAATCAAAAGCCTTTCCTTTAGTCTCATAGTCTTTGTTAGAGGTGGCTTAAATAAAGCCTAGCTTTTAATAGGCTATGTAAGAGATAGCTAGCTTGCCTAAGTGCCTTAATCTAAAGGTTACCTTGTCTTTTTCTTCTAGCTCCTATCTAATTGCAGCCAAATAAACTCTCTTAACTTTAGCTTTTCAAAGGTTTGTAGTTATATATCAAGCCTACAAAGATTGAGTCTCCTAGTCTATACCTTTGTAGCTGTCTGTAAAAGTCTAGTGCTCTCTTATTGTAACCTTAATTGCTTCAATTGCTAACAGCAAGCATTTCCAATCTCTAGTCTAGCTAGTTAAAAGTGCTACTATAGCTAGCTTAACCTTCTCAACTGTTAGGTCTATCTTAAAAAGCTTTAACTAAGCAATCAATTAATTTAACCACTTTACTGCAATAGCATTCTAAGTTGTTAGCAATAAGTTAAAGTAAAAGACTTTCTTATTCTTCTAATCAAGCAGCCTAATGCCTTAATAGCTATCCTGCCTTATAGTAAAGTAAACAAGCTATACAAAAATTCTCTAGTCTATAATGCTTATATAGTCAAATATACTTATATCAAACCTATCTATGCTTTTCTAGTTTAGATACTAAAGCAATAGAAAAATCTTCACGTCTTTAATATCTCCAATAGCTAGGCAAAGCAAGGCACTTGCTGCTACTAACTTAACAGCTTTCTCCCTAATCATATAGCCTTTATAGTTAAACAGGCTAGCAATATACTTGCAAATAGGCATTTAGTGTATCTTATTTCTATCCAAATAAGGTAGGATTAGGAATTTCAAAAATATAGCCTTTAGTGTGATTTTAAAAGCTAGATTATTATATAAGATCTAAAGCAGTTAGCTATCTTGCGCTTTCTTAGCATCTTCCTTCTAATCAGGCAAGCGCCAAGAGTCTTTTAGGTATATAAGGTTGTAAAAGTCTATCTTTAAGTAGACATATGCAGCTAGATTAAACATCCTCTCAAAGTCAAAATCTTTCTAATCTAGCGCTAAGGCAACCTATAGTCAAAAGGTAAGAGATGCTAAGAAAGGCACAATCTTTTTTACCTTATAATCAAATAGTCTGCTATTGTTATTAGCTTAATCAAAAGCAGCTAGGTTTTCTTTCTCTTTTTTTTTAACAGCTGCAAATGCCTTCTTAAGGTTAATCAAGGCAAATAAAGCTATCTTATCAAGGATTTTTGCATTAGAGAAGGTGTTAGATTAATGCTAATTGCAGTAATAGTCTAATCGAAAAGACTAAGGCAATGCAGTCAAATTTATCAAGCAAGCTTGCAAAAGAAAGGTAAGTCTAATAACAAAAACAAAAGTAGCAAGGCTTTTTATTAGAAAGTCTTTGTTGCACATTTAGTCTAGCTAGCTAATCCTGTAATACCTTTAATTAGCCTTTACCTTCCTTTGCCAAATTCACTCTTTCTTTATTGCTAAAGAGGAGAGACACAAAACCACCTACCTACCTACCTCTCAACATAGTATACTGCTGCTAAGGCGTAGGCTCCAATGGCAGTAGCTATGTGATTGGCTAGCAGGCGGATGGAATCGTGCTTCTTCTTTACCTTTGGCGCATGTGACTAGTCAGGTGACTCTAATCAGCCCCAATACGTCTCGCAGTAGTGCCTAAATCTAGTCGTGTAAGTAAGGTAAGAAAACGCTGGCGGCGTAATCAATTGAATTGAAGGCGTAAGAAAGGAATGGAATGCGGTAAATTAAGTATTATTGCGTAGAAAGCTTGGAAATAACTAAGGTGTAAAGAGTGCCGCTTGTAAATCTGTGTAAGTCTGCGTAATTGATAATGATTTTACAATTTGAAGCTCTAATCATGCTTTTATATAGAAGCGCAGAAAATCTAGTCCAAAGCTGACTTATCCTAGCCTAAAGCGGCCTGTGCCTTTTCTATTCACCACGTTATTGCCTTTATCTGCTTACTTTTCAGCTAGCTTATTCTTTCTTCTTTAATCTTTCTTTCCCTTTAACTTCTCAATATCAACTAGACTTTCCCAAACCAATCCTAATCACTATTTTATCCTTTCAATAGCTTCTAATTAGGCATTGTTTGTTAAAATTAAAGGGATTAATAGCTATGTTGCATAGGTTGCAGTTAATCTGCCAAAGCCTAATAGTTGCAAGGATTTTTCCAAATTATAAAAGGCTATAGGTTTTGCCTTGCCTACTTTATAATCTCATCTCTTGCTAACATAGATTAGACTTTTTGCGCTATCTAAGTTTACAAGATTAACAGTCTTCTAGGCATACTGTATTACAAATAGGTCTTTTCTAGTAATTTAGCTGCAATTAGACGCCTTTTTACTTTTCTTAAAGTTAACAGAAAGTGCTTGTTGTAGCTAATTTAACACCTAACAGCTATTCCAAACCATATCCTTGTTAAGCTCTTAACTAAAGCTTTATCAAGGTATTATTTCTACTAGTTGACAAAGCATAGTTACTAGGTTTAAGGCCTTTTTGTCTAGGCTTTTAAGCACTGCAATGTTATTCTTTGCAACAATTGTTACAAGATATATTAAAGGTTAAAGTCTCTAATTAACAGCACAAAGGTTATAAGGCTTTTCTTTAAGTGTATCTCAATTAGGAGATTTAAGAATAACAAGTATAGAAACTGCCTTTTCTATATAAGGCAAAGATGCAGCTATTAAGCTAATATTTACAGATTAGACAATGTAAAGGCTATGCTTAAAGCTAACAATAAAAATTTCAAAGATAGTACAATTTATAAAGGTAGTAATAGAGAGCTTTTTTTTAACAATAAGGCAGTCTAGCTAGCCTTTTGCTATTAGCGCTATAATCTAACCAATTTTTTTTCTTCTTGCAGCAACAAAGTGCTTTTCTCTTTGTAAGATTCAACCTTTGCATTATTCAAGTCTATTTATTGTAATTAGGCTAATGCTATATAGCTTTTAACTAGCAAATTATCTCAAGCCAAGCGCAAATACTTTGCAAACTATAATCTTAGGCATGCTTTAGTCTTTTCTAACAATAGTCAAAGCAAGCAAGCTAATTAGTTAGAGTTAACTAAGTTGCTTTCTAAAGTAACTCCTTTCTAAGGTATCTTCTTATAGTTTTGTAATTTCTAATCAAGCTTTTCCTCTCTTGCATTTAAGATGCAATAGCTTTTGCCTACTTCTCAATGCAAACCTCTAGCTACCTAGATCTAGCCTAACAAGGGTTTTCTTTGCCACTCAAGCCTTTTAGTCTTGCTTTCTAGCTTTGCAATATCTAATTATAAAAGGAAATAAAGAAAGGTAATAGAAGGTGTAGAAAATAAAGAAAAAATCTCAAAAAAAAAGCAAAACAACAAAGGAAAAAATTGGCAGTCTTTAAGTTTATTTTCGTCTTTAAAATCTAGGTAATTTCCCTCTCTTTAATTCTACTACAATTTGACTCTTGCGCTTCTAATCTTGCACCTTCTTTAACGCCTCTCTTATCCTTACATATAGTATAACAATCTAATCTTTGTCTTCAATCTTGTCTTTAGTATTGTCTTTAAAGCCTGCATCTAGCTAGTTTTCTTCTTTGGCTTTCCTTCTAGAAGCTTTCTATTAAATCTTATATGCCTTTTCTCTAGCATTTGCATAATCAAGCTATATTTTAGCTTTCTTTTGCTTGTCTAGTTCTCAAATGCTGTTTTTGTCTTTAATAAACTTCTTAATCTGCATTAAATTAAACATTTCTGCCACTAGCATTCTATCTATTGTCTTTAGAAAGTAGATCTTCTTTAGGCTAATCTTAGCAATCTAGTAAAGCTTTTGCCAACAGTAGCTAAACTTTACATTCCAAGACATGTCTAGATAATAGGGTATGTTAAAGGTAAGCATAAGGTTGCTAACTTCTAATTGCTTACTCTTTAGTCTTATTTAGTGCTTGTTTTTCTAATTAAACCTTTCTGCAATCTTCTTCTAGTAGTTAGTAACTGCTTTGCAAGCTTTTTCAACATCATCTTCCTTTTTTTCTAGTACCTAAAGTTATGCTATAAACAAGTCTTTTAGCATTAATATTGCATCTTAATTAATCAAATGCTAGGTTGAAAAGTCTACTTCTAAAAGTAAGACTAGGTTATATCTATAGGTTAGGTAAAATAAGGTTTTGCTATGCAAGGCTTTAATCAAAGTCTAGTTACAAAAGAAAGCCTAATTTAGCTGCTTTGTCTATCTCTTTCTAGTCTTATTCAAGGTCTTGGCTAGCATTGCAGCAATTAAGAGATGACTGTTTTTATTTATTCTATTTGCGCAGGCATTGTAAGCAGAAATCTAAATCCTAAACACTTCTATATCTTTGCAAAAGTCTCTAACCACTCCTTTATTCTCTAATCTACTATCAATAACCACAATTACTAGAAACCTATACTAGTTAAGGATATATTTGTTTAAAAATCTCGCTATTATCCTAGAGTTGTTTTTTGTTATAGCTTTTGCTTTTAGAAAGCCTATTAAGTTGCAACAAGCCTCAATTAGGTAACTCTTCTTATAATTAGCTAGCATATATTAGACGTTAATATAGACTTTCTAGAAAGGCTAAAAGGGTGCAATTGGTATGCTTAGCTTTTTAAATTGTCTGCTATTGTATTTCTAGCAAGGTTTGCAAGCTAAGATTGCCTTAGTTATTTCTATATACATCTCTTTCCACTAGTATTAGTATTTAAAGCAATTGTATAACAAGTTGCAGCTTTAATAGCTATATTCTGCATAGGCTGCCTTAATCAAAGCCTTTTAGTCTTTCAAGTCATTAATTATCTTTTTGTAGATTAAAGCATTTCTATTCCTACATTTCTAAAAGACTTAATTGTAGACAATAAACTTTAAAGCCTTCTTTTAGAATATTCAAAATGCTATATTAGTTATCTAACTTAGTTGCTTAAGAGTTATTAGATATTTTGCAATCTCTATGCTTTTTTCTAACCAATAGCTTTTCAACAGTGGTTTAGTCTAATTATAGGCTTGCCTCTCTTCTTCCTTGTCTTCCAAGACTTTAACAGAATATAGTTATGCGTTGATAAAAAAGTCAATATCTTGCTTTTCTTTTAAGTCTTTTAAATTTGCTAGCCTAAGCAGCTTCTTAAAAAGTGCATCTGCTTTCAAGTTTTGTAATTCTTTAATATGCTTTATCTTGAAGATAAAGTGTCTAATCTAAGCAATCTAATGTATAAAAAGTGCTTTAGGCAAGTTATCAATAGCCTTGTTAATCTGATAGACTAAGACTAAAGCGTCAGTCTTAATCGTAAAGACATAGCTATATAGCTAATTTTTAAACTTCTTTAGCATGCAAAGTAAGCTCTAGCACTCTTGCTTGGTTGCATTATACTTCTAAATAGCTAAATTCCAAATGCTGCTTTTAAATCAAGCTAGATGCTATCTTCTATCTTTGCTAATCTGCTTAAAGACTACCCTCTAGCTAGTCAGGCTTGCGTTAACTACTAGGATAATTTCCTAGCTGCAAGTATAGTCTAACATGATTAAGATAAAAGCCTTTAGCAGGAAAGCTTTGATAACTTGCATTGCCTGCTTTTAATCTTTGCCCTAGTCTTATTCAACATCCTTCTAGAGTAGTTAGTTTAAAGGCTTGGCTTTCCTTGCAAAGTCTTTAATCTAAAGGCAGTAAAATCCTGCTATGCCAAAGAATCCTTTAATCTAAATTGTATTCTTACAATAGTTTTATTCTTGCAGCTTCTTAACTTTAGCCTAATCAAGTTCCTAGCTATTAGTTTTGCAAAGATAGCCTGTAATAATTATCTTCCTTTTGCACTACTAGGATTTCTCGCTTGCAATAGTCAATCCTGCAAGCTTGCAGGCTAAAAAAACCTAATCAAGGTTTTTTAGATACTTTAAGACATAACGCTATACCCTAGGCAAGGTTTCCTCTTTGTTATACATAGTAGTTAGCTCTTTGACACAGATATTGTCTATAAATAGCTAGCAAACTGTTAGGATTAGGTTGTAGAAAGTCTTAACTATTCTGCGCAAGAATTAGGCTACAGAATTAGTTGCTTCTTGCAAAAAGGTACACATTTAAAGTAGCCTAATTAGCATGGAAAACATTGTAATATCCTTGCTGCAAAGGTTGAAAGAGACTTAATTGTATCCTAAGAAAAAGTCTAGCAGCAATAGAATCTTGCATATGCCATATTCTTCTGTCAAGTCTTTTGCTTCTAAAAGTATAAAGGCATCTTACATTGTAACTCTATTAAACCAAGTTGCATTGTTAATCAAGCATAATCCTCTGTTTTTCTTTTAAACTAGAAACTAGGCATTCTAATAGACAGCATAGCTTTCTTCCAAGATCTCTCTAATTACTTATTGTCAAAGCAAATCTATAACCTTCTCTATCAATAGCTTAGGAATTAGGATATTCCTAACCTGCCAAGCCTTATAAAAGACTGTCTTAATTATCTGCAGCAGCATTACCAAAAGGTCTAGTCTTTTGCAGTAGGCAAAATCCTAGGCAAAGGCAGCCTCTTTTTAGTATAGCATATAAACAAAGATCTTAGTTTCCTCCTTTGTCAAGGTTTCTATTATTTAGCTAATAAGGCCTTCAAGTTATTCTAGCATAAGTTAGCTTTTTCTAATTAGCTTTGTAAAGCGCAGAATGATAAAAAAGTTAAATTTGCTACCAAATTTCATAGTCTTTAAAGCCTGCTGCTATTTCTTCTGCTTCCAATTAAAGTCTTCTTCTAAAACGCTTCTATTTAACAGCTTATTGTCAATCAAGTGCACCTTCTAAGCCTTTGTTTTGTAAGCTGTAAACATTCTGACTAGCCTTTTCAAGCACTTCAAAGTCTTTCCCTTCTTTTAAGTATACTTCTTATATACACATATTTCTTCCTCCTTAAACAACTTTTAAATCTCCTCTTCTATTATAGCTAGTAGTAATCTAGCTATGCAGTCTAGTGTCTTCCTTTTTCTACTTGTATGCTTTCTACAAACACACTTCTAATCAGCCTAGCTAACCACTCTCTGCCAAAAAGTTTCTGCAATTGAGACTGCAGTTTGTTAAAGCAAAACCTTTGTAATTCTATCTATTACACCTTTGTCAACCTTTTCTAATAGCCTCTCTCCTTCCTCTAGCTTTACCTATTCTAAGACATCTTAATCAAATTTAGCAACTAGTCTTAGTAAAGCGCTAGTTTTTAGTTTTTTAAGTCAACTACTAATATCTTTAATGCATAGACAGTTGCAATAATCTTCAAATTCCTAATTAGAAAGTTAGCTTTAAGCAAGTCAAAGGCTTTGCTCTATTCAAACATTAGACTAACATCTTTTGCAAAAGGCATTCCTAACAATATATTATGCTTTGTCTAGCCTAGCAGCATTACAAAGAAATAGCCTAAAACCTATTGCCTAGCTACCTAAATGCACTTTCTTATTTCTCCTAGGAATCTAATTAGGCACCTTATATAATAGGCTAACAAGTAAACCTCTATTAGCTTATAGGCAAGCCTATAGCAATTAGCATATTCTGCAAAAACAATATTTGCCTCTAAGCTAGTATCAAGAATAGCTTAAATCGCTGCCAATTCTTCCAAAGGTTTAACCTAAACATATATTATAGGTAAGGTGTAGATTTTTGTAGTAAAGGCATCTATTAAGGTAGTGTAAGTGTTTACATCATTGTAATTAGAAAGTCTTACTAGGTTAGTATCTAAGACTTTCCTTTTGTTATCCTTAATCTTTATTATACTGTTATTCCAAAAGCCTAACCTAGAAACTGCTAGCTCTAATAACTCTGTTATAATAGTCAAGGCTAAGGTTTAAATGCCTTTCTTTCTATCCTTAAGCTTCAGATACTCTAGTTAGGTCTTATCAATATAAAAAACTGCCTTAGCTTTTACCTTAAGGTTAGCAATATAGCTTTCTAAAGCTATAGCAAACCTAAGGCAAAGTCTAATCAAGTTAGTGACATTAACTTTCATATTTTGCTTAAGGAATTTGTTTAAAAGCTTCTTAGTCTTCTCTTCTACTTCTAGAATAGGCTGCAAAGTTAAGGTTGCTGCTAGCTTTTCTATAGCCTAATTATATAGGTTGGCTAGGTTTAAGCTTTTAGGCTTTGTTAAATCTGCCTTAGCAGCTGCATCTTTAGCTAGTAAGTCTTTATATTCTAATAGATAGGCAGTGCTATTACTTAGGCAGCATTGTTTTGCCTGCAATGCAAAGATTAAAAGTAGTCTTTGCCTTAATTTTAGCATGACAAAGTCTAGATTAGGCTAGTCTATTCTTTTATACTTAACCTAGTCTTCCCTTGCATAGTTGATTAAAAGTTTCAAGCAAGCTAACTCTAACTATACCAATAGGCTTTCTAGGTTAACTAGTGGTAAAGTCTTTAGCATATAGCTGCCAAAGAGATTTATTTAAAATCTGTAATCTAGATTGCACTTTATAAACTCTTTTAGCACTTTTCCTTCTGGCTTGTCAATGTAAATCCTTACAAAAGCCTTAATCACCTTGCTAATCTTGTTAACTTGCTTTTTGTTTTCAAATAAGATTCTTAGAAAGACTTTACCCTAGGCTCCTGCATAGCCTATCTGCAAATTGTTGTCTTTTGTAACATATACTAAGCTTTTGTAGATATTATGATTAAGCCTTATGTAGCAGTTGTATATATGCCTAGCTATGCTGCAGTAAAAGCATACTAATAGCATATACTAGCTATTCTAGAGTTGATTGTAATTAAAGGTTTTTCTAGAGTAACAGTCTATCTAATTATAGCTTTAATCATAGCCTTATAGCTAATCTGCATAACCTTGCAGCTAACAGTAGCCTTATAGTCTCTAGAAATACTAGATGTTAGTGTTAACAACCTTAGCATAATTAGTGTTAGCCTACTAATACTTTCTTATTAGCCTAGTTTAAGTGTCAAGCTTGCTAATTAGCTAGCTAAGCAGCTAGTTGTTTTTCTTATAAGTCTAAAGGTTGTTAATCTTGAATTTTTCAAACTCTTTGATTATGTTGTCTATATAAGAGTCTTTCTGCAGCTTCTAGGCTTTCATAGAGGCTAGTTTTTCCATCTTAGTCTTTAGAGTTGACTCTTTAAAAGCAACCTTTTTCTCTTTCTTTGCCAGGCGCTTTACTAGCTTTTTATCTACGCTAGCGTCTAACTAGTCTGTCAAATGATTAGAGTCTAAGATACTCTAGCTGCTAGTATTGTTAATTTAGTCCTTAATCTTGTTGTTGGCCTATTTCTAAAGCTTATCTGCTAGCTTGTTTCACAGGAGGTTTTTAAGAGACGTCTCTTTCAAAGCAAATCAGTTGCATAAGTTTGCCTTCCTCTAATCAAGAAGCTTCTAATAAAACCACTTAGTTAAGTCTTTATTATCTCAAGTCTTGCTAGTCTTTGTGATAAGATAGTTATACTTTGCAATTGCTACTAACAATTTGTAAGCGCCTAATCTAATCTTCTTCTAGTAAAAGTCAAAAAGCTTAGTCTAGGGATTAGAGTTTAACTTAAGGTCTTGACTGCCTTATTGCAACTTTATTGCCTTTACATTCTCTTTCCAAGTCTTATGCTTTAAGACTATCTTTACAGTAGTATGCAGCCTTTTCTTTGTGTAGTGCTTAGTCTATCTCTTTTTCTGCTTGTCTATAAGCTAGCTTTGATTAGCGTGTAAGCTAAAGATTTCTAGGAATTCCAAGACATTCTTGCTATTAAAGATTGTGATTTCCTCTTGCAAAGGCATTAAAGGCACTAACTTGACCTGATATTAGAAGCTTGCTATTAGGGGAGGTTCTGCTATAGGAGGAGGTTCTGCTATAGGAGAAGGCATTGCCATTCTTAGGAGTATTAGAGTCTAATCTTGTAGCAGGCTAGAGATAGGTTAACGTGATAAAAGAGAAGTAGGCTGCCCTAAAGAATTAGAATCTTTAGTAAAGGCTTGTATAACTTGCAAGGTAGATAACTGCTTAGACTTCCTCTTTTTGTAATTTGGTTTGATTTCCTTTGCCTGCAAGAAGCTTATTGTCTAATTCTTGCTTCCCTAGTCTTTGTAAAAGTGGCTTGCCTTTCCTAAATATCTAATTAGAAGCTTTAGGTTTTTTGCAATAGCCTATCTCTACAATTCTAAGTCTTTAACAAATACTAGGATGCTTTTTAGGCTTCCTATGCCAAGGAATATAAACCACAGCAATATTATCACCACTCTAGCCTAAATGCAGACTTTTGCGTCATTACTAATTATAAGTCTTTTCTTTACTGCTTTTTAAACTAGAGAGTCTTCCTTTTTAGATTCCTTTTTCAGGCAATTCTTTCCTATCTTAACATTCTAGCACTTCTTTGCGCATACATTAGCTTTCTTAGCAACTGACTAATTGGTTTATACTAGCTAGTTTTTAGGCTTTGGGACAGGTTGTTTAGTCTAGGCCTTACTAGCCTTTGACTTTCCTAATCCTCTCATTATAACTCTTAGCTTGAATCTTTATCCTTTCTCTCTTTCTAATCCTAGCACTTGTCTAATTATACTCTTTTTCTCAACATGCTACTCTTTTTTGGCCAATTAGGTAACTCTAGGTTTATATTATCTTATCCTGTGATTTTCTAGAAAAGGAAAAGGAAAGGGGAAAAGGGTTTTAATGCTACTTTAGCGTGATTAGGGGTTTTCTTTGCTTAACGCTTAGTTGCCCTAGCAATGCAGGAAGCTAGTTGCTTTGCAAAATAAAGAAGCTACTACTTCTAAGGCATTTTTGTATTTAGTTTGTGACAAAAGAAAGGAATGTACTAACTAAGAGCCTTTAGAGTCAAGCAGGTGCCTTGGCTTTTCTCATGGTTGTGCAGTTTGATTAGACTATAGCCTTCTGGTAAGCCTTTTGAATCAATCCCAGATTGCCTCCTAAATATAAGAAGGAGAGACACAAAACTACCTACCTACCTACCTCTCAATGTAGTATACTGCTGCTAAGGCATAGGCTTCAATAGCAGTAGCTATGTGATTAGCTAGCAAGCAGATAGAATTATGCTTTTTCTTTACCTTTAGCGCATATAACTAGTTAGGTGACTCTAATTAGCCCTAATATGTCTCACAGTAGTGCCTAAATCTAGTCGTGTAAGTAAGGTAGGAAAATGCTAGCAGCGTAATTAATTAAATTAAAGGCGTAAGGAAGGAATAAAATGCAGTAAATTAAGTATTATTGCATAGAAAGCTTGGAAATAACTAAGGTATAAAGAGTGCTGCTTGTAAATCTGTGTAAGTCTGCGTAATTGATAATAATCTTACAATTTAAAGCCCTAATCACGCTCTTATATGAAAGCGCAGAAAATCCAGTCCAAAGCTGACTTATCCTAGCCTAAAGCAGCCTATGCCTTTTCCATTCACTACGTTATTGCTAAAAGGCTAGGCTACCTTAGTTGTAAAAGGCTAGGCTTTCTTAGGTGTAAGCTAGAGTGCTGCAAGGGTTTAGCTAGTTGTCAAATCAAGTCTGCTAAAAGCTACTATGCTAATTAAGGCAAGATTGGCTAGGGCAAGGCTAAGTAGTTAACTAGTGTTAAGCCTAGTTAGCTATATCAAGGCGTTTCTTAAAGCAATCTATATGCTTAAAGAAGGCGTTAATGCAAGTGTCAGACTTTTCAGCCTAGGTTACTAGAAAATCTAGCTTCTTTATAATCAAGTTGTTGCAGTTAGAGGTTAAAAGCTTAAGTCTTTCTTCCTTGTTGTTAAAGAGGCAAAAGAAGTCAGACTTGCGCCTTAACTTAGGCTTTTAGGGATTGTTGTATAGGTTATTTCATATAAAGTTGCCTGCTTTAAAAGATTCCAAAAGTTAAGTCTTCCAACCTATTATAGTTTTGTTGACGTTATTTAAAGCCTTAAAGCTTAGAAAAGTGTCTCAAAGCTTAAGATATACTTTAGAGATGTTAATACCTAGGTTAAATAGCCTTTTATTATAGTAGCCTTTCTAGATCTTTGCAATATCTTTGTTAAATTGGTTGATAACTTTAAATACCTAGAGGTTTAGAGTGTAGTATTAATTGCTTGATTTGCATAACTAGTTGCAGTTCTAGTAATAGAATTAGGCTGCGACATAGATAGCTAGAAGCTAGTTATTGGTAAGCTTGTTGCGTAAGTTGTTGACAGTGTTGTAGTTGTTAATTAGTATGCTGCTATTGTCAAGGTTTTTGTTCTTATAGTCAAAGTAGTACTAATTAGCATTTAGTCAATTGTTAGAAGAGTTGCTAGCAAGGCTAAGAGGGTTTCTAGGTTGACAGCAAAAGAAACTACCTAAGTAGGCAAAGGTGGCAAAGTTTGCTGTCAACAGTCTTGCTTGCATAGGCAAGTGTCTAGCAACTAATTAGGCTATAGTAACTAGTTAGATTAGCAGGTTTAGCATTAAAGGTAATAGCAATGTGAAAGGCAAAATGACATAAAAGTAGTGTAATGCAATGCAAAAAGTCAAAAAAGAAAGAATCTTCTTTGCAAGTAAGTTAGCAAAGAAGGCAGGAAAGCAGTAAATACGCGAGAGACTTGCTAGTAAATACGCAAAAGGCTTAGGTATTTAAAGGTTAGTGAATACTCTAGCAAGTATTTAAACGTTAGTAAGAAAAAGCCTAAATACTTGACAAGTTAGGCCTAAATACTTGACAGGTTTGGTTAAAGCAGGCAAGTAAATAGTGCTTTACGCATAGATTAGTCTAATCAATGCGTTAAGGGCTTGCATATAGCTAACGCTATTTGCAAGCTCTTAGAGTGATTTTGGTATTGCTAAAATCAGCGAAAATTGAGGTTTTTAGTAGTTTTGGTTTATATTATAACTCTAACAAGTATATCTATGCTACCAATTTATAGCGCGTTGGTAGGAGGCTACTTTAATAGCAATCTTATAATATTGTATGAAGTAAAAGTGGTAGTAATATTTGGTAGTTTCTATGCTAAAAGCGTGTAGGCTTTAACTAACCTGCACTAGCGCATAGGCTAAGTCACAAGCCTCTAGAGCCACTTTAGGCTCTACCCTCACTATCTATTTACAGCTAGTAGAAACTATCCTTTCTACCTTACCAAGCCCTACGCATCAATAGTCTTACCCTGCAGGGTAGGAAAGTCTAGCTAGCCTAGTCGACAGTTTTACAAAGTCTTTGCAAAAGGCTTGCGTAGAGACTACTAGGCAGCTTTAAGTTAAAGACTGTAATGGACTTGCCTAAAGGTTTACAAAGGCAGGCTTTAATATACATTCTAGCCAAGAAGCTACTTAAGACAGTTTCTTACCTAATTTACTAGCAATACTGTTGCAACTGCCTTTTCTCTCAAAACTTATGCTAATTAGCTACCTTGTATAAGTTAATTAGATTGATTACTCCTATGCCTCTGTCTTGCTGCTAACCTAAGTCTTGCAACTTGTTATAACTAGCGCGTTGGCAGGGGGCTACTTTAATAGCAATCTTGTGATAATGTATGAAGTAAAAGTGGTGATGATATTTGGTGGTTTTTACGCAGAGGGCGTGTAGGCTTTGACTGACTTGCGCTGGCGCATAGGCTAGGTTATAGGCTTCTGGGGCTACTTTAGGCCCTGCCTTCACTGTCTATTTACAGCTAGTAGAAACTATTCTTTCTACCTTACCAAGCCTTACGCATTAATATGCTAGGCTTGAAAAAGGATCTACCTGCCCTTAGGTGTTACATGGCAATGCTGCTATTAGTGGAGGCCTAATTGGCCTAACTGGTTAGGCTACCACCACTAAAAAATCTAGAGATTATCTAATTGTACAAATATTGTGAATCTAGACGCCTTTGAATGGTTTAAAGGGCTAGATTCTACAGCGCCAAAATTGTCAATTTCCTAGGATTAATTCTAATACAATGGATTAATCTTCTTCTAATCCTAGAACTAACAGGATATATAATTGGCTTAAAATGAGTTATGTGCTGACGTTAAATTGACTGCCAATGTCTTTGTAAGTTAGGCTTGTCGCGTGCGATAGCCTAATTGCTGTATATGCGGCTTAGTGGCTGGCTTTGCTAGTCTTTTGGTTGGCTTAGTGGCTAGCTTTGTAGCCTTAGGGGCTTTGGCCTTCTAGCCTTTGGTTTTCTTAGCAGGAAGCTTGCCTGCCCTAGCCTTATATTTGTCAATAAGGTGTTGTGAGTGGTTTAGATCTGCTACCTTTTTCTACTTGTTATACTTGTGGCCTTAACCTTTCTACTTGATTAGGTATTGAGTTGTAGCTATGCAGCTGCGGCTAATCTTAACCTCTTGCTTCCTAACTAGCTGCTCTACCTTGTATATTATGTTAGAGTTGTTAGGGTTGCTGTTAGACTTGTCAGGGCTAACGTTGATTGGGCTTGGCAAGGGCTAAACCTAGCTGTAAGGATCTTTGTTGTTGCTAGTATCTAGGACTAAGTGCTATACCAAGATGACTAGGTAGATATTCCAATTGTTAGGGAAGTCTAATTTGTAGGCTAGCTTGCTAACTTTCTCAAGAATTGTAAAAGGTCTAGCGCACTGCTAGGACTACTTGCGAGAGGGTTGACTAGAAAGGTAGTAGCTGTAGTGAAGTTGAAGGAAGACCTTGTTGTTGACGTTAAATTTGACTAGGCAGTACTTTTGGTTATACTAATGCTTTGCCTATACAGCTGCGAAGGTTATTGCTAGCTTAGCGTCTTTCTAGATAGCTGATTAGACAAAGCAAATGAGGTTAAGCTAGGCTAGAGGGTTACCTATACTGGCAATTACCTTGGCAAGGCTTGAAAGTTTAAAGCTAAAGAGGACCTTGTTAAAGGATGCTGCTATTTCTTTGTTATATGCATTATTGAGATTTCACTAGAGTATAGGAATAATGTCAACCTAGTTGTCTTTAGGGTTGGTAAAGTAGTAGAATTAAATAGCTACTTCTATAGTCTAATTCTTGCGCTTTGACAAGCTATTAGCTTGTAGGTAATATGCTGTTGTTATTATTAACTTGGTGTTAAACCTAGCCTATAGCTTTTTCTAGAATTTCGACTAGAATTTAAGGTTTTGATTAGAGATAATTCTACGTGAGATAGGCTAGTCTAAAAGTAGTAGAGTCTAGGTAAATACTAATCTCTAGTCTTCTGCTATATAAGTTGCATGGCTTAGAATTAGTAGAGACCTTTTAGTAAACTTATTGGTAGTTATAAGCAAGGCGTTGTAAGTCTTGTAACCTAGAATTTGCTAGAGAGTGCTAGCTAAAGAGACTTTTAGTAGACTTATAATGAAGTTGATTGCTACTATCTGCATAGAGGCTGGTTAGGTCTAAATTAGCTAGTAATTACTAGGCAGTTTGCTATTGTCAGTATAGTTAACTTTGCAAGCAAGGTAGTTGGTAATATACTAGTTAACCTCTTAGCACTTCTAGTGCATTTAGTACTAATCTAGCTCTTATAGCATACGTTTGTAGCTAAAGTAGTGCTTTTTATTGTAAGCAAAGGCTAGGAATTTGTAGTATAATAATCGCAGTATATAGAGCTGTTAGAAACTATCATGCGTTGTATAATATAAGAGACTGTTGATTAGCTTAAACGTAAAGGTTGCCTTAGCTAGAGAAGCATTCTTAACGACTTTGTTGTTACCATGCAAATCCTTAAGGATATTTGCATAGCTTAAGTCTGCAATATAACTAGTATAAAAGCGCTCTTTTAATTCAAAACCTATTAAAGCTTTAAAGGCAAGCCATGCATTATCAAACTGCACAGTGTACCAACTATTGTCAGGCAAGACGTTGTCAAGGGTTGGTATAGCTGTAGGTTTAGGCTTTGCGGCTAAATTGATTATCTTTAGTTAGGACAATGCGTTAGAGACTATGTTAAGTTTGCTAGCAATATAGTAAACTTGCAAAAGGTATTGCGATAGGTAAATTAAGGCAGTGACTAGTTGTTGATTAGCTTGATTAGTAGACAAGATATTAAGGGTAGTCTGCTTTATGATTTCTTTGATAGCTAAGTAATTAGTTAGTACAATTACTAGCTTCTCTAACGATTAAATCATTGTCTTAATCTTCTGCATAGCATAGACTAGGCAGCTAACTTTTAATTTGGAAGGTTTGTAGCATTGCTTGGCGCTAGAAAGGGTCTAGCTGATAAATATTACAGGCTAAACCACTGCTAAGGGTATCTTGTGACTAGGCTTCTAGTTATAACTGTCTTTAAAGTGGAAGACTATAATGCTAAAGCTATTTTCTAGTAAGCTATCAAGCTGTATAAACAGTGGCTTTTGAGGATTGAAATAGACTAAAACAGTGTTTTTGGTAAAGGCTTTTTGCAAGGCATTGAATGCAAGAATCTTAGTCTTTATAGGCTTGTAGTACGTCTTTTAACAGTAGGCTTTTTGACAGTTGATTGCGCTAGGTTCTAGCTTTCCATCTTTGCAACCCTTGGCTAGTAAGGCCTTCTTTTGCTACTATAGCAGTTTGGCAAGCTAAGCATAGTAAGGGATTAGGTGACAAAGAAAGCTAGTAGCATTAATATACTGTTTAAGGCTAGCAAGCTAGGCTAGAAAGGCGATATTTTCAATAGCTTCTAGGCACTCCTAAGTTGTAGATAGTCTAAATCTATCAACGCAAAAGCTAAGAAGCTTGATAGAAGGGTAGCCTAGGTAAGACTTTTTTAAGGCAATTGAAATATTATATTTGATAAAGAGGTTGAATATGCATGTTAGGTACTCTAAGTGCTTTTCCTTAGTCTTAGAGTATATAACAATATTGTCGATAAAGGTATAGCAGTAATCTTAGAAAGGCTTTAGAAGTTAGTCTATAAAGCGCTAGATATAGGCTAGCAAATTCCAAAAGCCTATCAATGCAACCTTTGACTATTCTAGCCCTTGATAGGTAATTAGGGTGAATTAGTCTTGAGACTCAAGGTCTACTAGGAATTGGTAGAAAAAGAAGGTTGCGTTAATAACAGTAATGTACTGTTTGCTGCAAATTAAGGCTATTACATCTTGTTGCAGCAGCAAGAGGTAGTAGTTAGAGACTGCCATGCAGTTGATTAGTTATAGATTGACTACTATGCAGCTCTTCTTGACTTTGTAAGCCTTATGCTAGACTACAAAGACTAGTATTGCAAAAGGCGTAAGTCTATTAACCTGCTTTATACAGTCTTTCTTGTATAAGGCATCAAAAGTCTAATTAACTACCTCTTAGTTCTTGATTCTAAAAGGGTATAGCTTGGAAGCGATTTTCTTGTTTTGCTAGCTGTTGACTAGTGGGATTTTAAGGAGTTGGTTGTTAAAGACTTTGATTAGACTATTGTTAGTCTAAATTTGTTAGAAATGCTTGACTAGCTAGGCTAATTTGTAAGCTAGTTATTTGTCAGCAGCATATATATATATGCCTTTCTTAGTGACTTGCTTAGGTAGGTTGGTTAGGGTTTTGATTCCTAGTAAGCTAGAGGTTAGGGTAACAATTGGCTTTTCTACTGGTAGACTTTCTAAAGCTGCGTCCTCCTAGGCTAGACTCTCTAGTAAAGCTGCTAGCGTAGCTAGGTTTTATGTAATTGCAAATACTGCGTTAGAGAGAGCTAGCAAAGCCTTATTACTCTTCTGCGCAACCTTAGCAAGTTGCAGGTGTAGCAGTTTTGGCAAGCCTAGGGTAACTGCTTTGGTAGCGTCAGTTAGGTCAAACTTTGCACTAACTATGTTAAAAGGAGTAGCAGTTAGGCTAAAGGTTTGGATTAAAAGCAAGGCTGGCAGTCTAAGTGCAGCAGCGTATACTAAGGAATTGACAGACTGATTAGTTAGGCTAGTTAGTCTTACACTTAAGGCTGCAGTAGTTGTAGCTAGGGTAGTAGCTATGGCAAGCGCTTAAAGACTAGAACTTAACAATGGAATGGCTAGAAAGGCTAAGTCTTTAGTTTTTGCAATCCTTTTGATTTAGGCATTCTTTGAGATCTTTAGCAATGCGTTGGTTGGATTAACTAGAGGCATATGCTTGCAAGTCTTTGAGTCAACTAGCGTATTGACTATAGCTAGGTAGGTTGCGTTGAAAGTGTAAGACTAGTTGCTAGGCAGAGGCTTTTAGTTGACAGCTATCTAGGCAGTCTAACTAGGTTAAATTACAACTGCCTATTAATTGGTTACCTTTTGAGTAACTAGGTTGCCTTTTTTGATTACTGCAATAGGTATGCCAAAGCTGTTATAAGAGGCAAATTGAAGCTTGTCTTTGGTAAATAGCATGTTGGCGCTATAAGGCTTTAGAAAGCCTACCTCTAATAGAGCTTAAGGCTTTAGGTCTTGGCAAAGCCATGCTTAGGTGGTAAATTTGGCAATTCTAGGGTTGCTATTGTAGACTATACTAGAGGTATAGAAGGAAAAGGTAGCTTACTGTGTTAGCTTAATAGACTTGCTAATACTGTCTATAGCGCTTTTGCAGTCTTTAACCTTTAGATTAGGAAGGCTTTAGGCCTATTTCTTGTCGACTAATAGGTTACTGCATCTAGTGTTGGCGTAGATACTAACTGTATCACTAGCTTAGGCAGCTTTCTTAGACAGTACTACCTGCAGCTGTAGGTAAGTGTATTCTCTAAAGGAGTCAATTGACAGCTTAGCTAGGCTAGTGGCTGTAATTATATCTCTAAGGTATGCTGTTGAGTTGGTTTTAACTGCTAGCTTAGGTGGATTGGCAGGTGCAGCTAGCTAAGCTAGTTGACAGCTTGTTTGCAAGTGCTAGAAAAGGTTGTTGCAGCTACTAAAAGTAGTCTTGCAAATGCTGCAGGTCTGGCATTCCTTGACCTAGGCTATGGCAATGTAGCTAGAGTTGTTGCAAGAGTTGATAGATTGCTAGGACTAGTCTGATTGGGAGAAGGCTACCAACTTATTGTTAGAAGGCTTTTAGGCTAGGTTAGCCTTGTTATGCTAGTTAAAGCATTTGCAAGTATCTTGATTATTGCAGTTGCTGCGCAGATTATACTAATCATAGCTGCAGTCTTTGTCTTAGGTGTTACTATTGCAGGGTTGGTTGCAAGGCTAAGTGCAGTCTTTGTTGCAGTCTTGATTGCAGTTGTAGGAATTTGAATTGCTTTTCTAATTGTCTTTTCGGTTAGTATAATAGTTGTCACGCTAGTTGCCACACTAGTTGTCACGCTAGTTGTTACGCTGGTTGTTGCATTGGTTGTTATAGCGGTTGTTATGTAGGTAGTTAGACTAACGCTGGGAAGACTTGTTATACCAAGTATTGGCTTTGATTTGCAAAAGTGGGATCTTCTTTTTGATATCTTGCAGGAAGGTTAGGTAGTTAATGCCTTTCTTAGGAGGGTCGATTAGGTTTTAAATGGCTTGATTGAATCCTTTTTATATGGCAGTGAAAAGGTTGTTGTCTGCCTGCTTTTTGATAGCTTTGGCAAGGCAGTGCTAGCGTTGTATATACTAGCGTAGGCTGCTGTAATCTTTAAAGAATTTGCGCAGCGAGAAAGACGCAGCCTTAAGCTTCTAGAGGCTTGTTATTTGGTTAGGCTTAAAGTGCTTTTGCAGGTTTGCAATAAATTGACCTAGGTTGCTTTTAAAGGTGTTGTGGTTGGCTAGCATAAGCTTGTTGGTATACTACAATAAGGCTAGGCTGTAAAGCAGTGTTAAGATTAGGCTTGTAAAGGCTGCTTTGTCTTTTGCCTCCTAGAGGACTTCTAGTTGGTTGGAGAAGGCGAAAACATTAGTGTAAATATTTAACTTGCCTTTAGTAATCATCTTATTCTTGTTAGAATCTTTTGCGTTAGAGTTAAATACCTTAACATTGTCTTTCTTTAGACAATAGCTAGAGTAGTTGTTAGAAGTGCTAGCTAGGGTAGTGAATTGCTTTTGTTGCTGAAAGGCTAGGCTACCTTGGTTGTGAAAGGCTAGGCTTTTTTGGGTGTAAGCTAGAGTGCTGCAAGGGTTTGACTAGTCGTCAAATCGAGTCTGCTAAAAGCTACTATGCTGATTAGGGTGAGATTGGCTAGGGCAAGGCTAAGTAGTTGACTAGCGTTGAGCCTAGTTAGCTGTATCAAGGCGTTTCTTAAAGCAATCTATATGCTTAGAGAGGGCATTGACGTAGGTGTTAGACTTTTCAGCCTAGGTTACTAGGAAATCTAGCTTTTTTATAATCAAGTTGTTGCAGTTAGAGGTTAGAGGCTTAGGTTTTTCTTTCTTGTCGTTAGGGAGGCAAAAGAAGTTAGACTTGCGCTTCAACTTAGGCTTTTAAGGATTGTTATATAGGTTATTTTATATAAAGTTGCCTGCTTTAAAGGATCCTAAAAGTTAAGTCTTTTAACCTATTATAGTTTTGTTGACGTTGTTTGAAGCCTCAAAGCTTAGAAAGGTGTCTCAAAGCTTGAGATACGCTTTAGAGGTGTCAATACCTAGGTTAAATAGCCTTTTATTGTAGTAGCCTTTCTAGATTTTTGCAATATCTTTGTCAAATTAGTTGATAACTTTGAATACCTAGGGGTTTAGAGTGTAGTATTGATTGCTTAATTTGCGTGACTAGTTGCAGTCTTAGTGATAGAATTAGGCTGCGACGTGGATAGCTAGAAGCTAGTTATTGGTAGGCTTGTTGTGTAGGTTGTTGACAGTGTTATGGTTGTTAATTAGTGCGCTGCTATTGTTAAGGTTTTTGTTTTTGTAGTTAGAGTAGTACTAATCAGCGTATGGTTGATTGTTAGAAGGGTTGCTGGCAAGGCTAAGAGGATTTCTAGGTTGATGGCAAAAGAGACTACCTAAGTAGGCAAAGGTAGTAGGGTTTGCTATTGACAGTCTTGCTTGCATAGGCAAGTGTCTAGGAACTGATTAGGCTATGGTAACTAGTTAGATTAGCAGGTTTAGCGTTGAAGGTAATAGCAATGTGGAAGGCAAAATGACGTAAAAGTAGTGTAATGCAATGCAAAGAGTCAAGAAAGAAAGGATTTTCTTTGCAAGTAAGTTGGCAAAGAAGGCAGGAAAGCAGTAAATACGCAAGAGACTTAAATATTCGAAAGTTTAGTAAATACGCAAGAGGCTTGGGTATTTAAAGGTTGGTGAATACTTAAGCAAGTATTTAAATGTTAGTAGGAAGAGGCTTAAATACTTGATAGGTTAGGCCTAAATACTTGACAGGTTTGGTTAAAGCAGGCAAGTAAATGGTGCTTTATGTGTAGATTGGTCTAATTAACGCGTTAAGGGCTTGCGTGTAGCTAACGCTATTTGCGAGCTTTTAGGGTAATTTTGGTATTGCTAGAATTAGCGAAAATTGAGGTTTTTGGTAGGTTTGGTTTGTATTATAACTCTGATGAGTATATCTGTGCTACTAATTTATGGCGCGTTGGCAGGGGGCTACTTTAATAGCAATCTTGTGATAATGTATGAAGTAAAAGTGGTGATGATATTTGGTGGTTTCTATGCAGAGGGCGTGTAGGCTTTGACTGACCTGCGCTGGCGCATAGGCTAGGTCATGGGCCTTCAGGGCCACTTTAGGCTCTGCCCTTACTGTCTATTTACAGCTAGTAGAAACTATTCTTTCTACTCTACTGAGCCTTACGCATCAATAACTTTAAAGCCTTTTTTAACAAGCTTGCTATATAGCATGCTTTTGCCTTTAATCTAATACACTAACCTTACTAAATTCTACAATGTCAAATAACAATAACAATGCTAGCGTGCCTAATTAACCTAGCGTTAACCTTGCTGCTAGCCTTATAGTAGACTCTTTTGCTACTACCTTACTAGCAAGACAAGTAGCTTTTACTGCTACAAACCTAAAGAGCTACCTAGCTTATAATATCAACTATGTCTACTTCTATTTGCGTAGGTAGATTTAATACTATATAAATAGCGCCTATATTTTAGATAACTAGCTAGCTGCTTTTGTCAAAGCAGTAAAGCTTTGCAATAAAGCATAGCAACTTACTAGCCTAGAATTAGAGACTAACGACAAGTTGTTGCAACTTACTAGTATGCTAGGCCTAAGTATAGTCTAAGAGAGTCAACAAGCTACCTTTTAGCTTAAGAATATAGCTGCAAATCTAGCTTAAAGAGCTTGCTAAGAGCCTAATTAAAAGTCTTGCTAGGCTTTTAGTCAAGAGTCTTACCTAAGACCTTACTAGCTGTCTCTTGACAAAAACAGCAAGCCTAACAATTACTTCAAGGCTTACCCTAGCTTAAAAGGCATCTGTATTGACAAGATTACTATACTAAAAGCTAACAAGGGTTTTGCCAACTACTACGCCTAGTTTAACAACCTTAAGACTGCTTTTATCGCAGACCTTAACTAGTACTAGACTGCTAATATATAGGTTGCTTTTGCTACTAGTTATTTCAATTAGACTATGAAAAACTGTTGGCATATAGCAATTAACACCTACCTATATATACGCTGCTACTAGCATAAATTTGTCTGCTAGGTTTAACAAAACCACTCTTACATGCAAGCTAATTGTCAAGACAATCTTTAGAAGTGGTTTAAAGCCTAACAGAAGGATAGTAAAAGCCTAGTCAACTTCTATACCTAACTAGAGTCTCTAGCTTTTAAAGCTAGCTAGACAATTAGCTACAACCTTTTTCTACACTAATTTACTAACTAGCTGCATAACAGCTTTGTACAAATCAACTATGTTAGTGTTGCTACAGATTAGCTACTTAACAACGCTTAGAAGGTTTGAAAGTCTTATAATACTAACAAGCCTTAACCTAACTGCAACTTTATAGGTAATAACTAGTCTTATAGCAAGGATTGCAACAAATGCTTAGCTAACAATAACTATAGCAGTAACTGTAACAACTGTAGCAACTGTAGTCAAAGCTTCTAATTGCAACCTTTTAGCAAGATAACTAATGTCAAGAAGCAATGCTGCAAAGACTAGCGCTTTTGCTTTAAGTATAGTAAGGTAAGGCATATCTTAAAAGACTGCCAAGGTTAGTATAACCTAAACCTACCTGCTAATACTACTATAATAACCTTTTTGACAGTGTTTGCAAGTGCTATCTACAAAGCTAGAGCCTAACTAGCTACTATTAGGAAGGTTACAAAGCTTGACAACAATATTAATATTAACTACGCTATATTTAATTTTAACAGGCATATCGCTAAGCGCCAAAAAAACAATTAGAAAGCTATGTAGTTTTTAATGCAAGCTTTACCAACTACCTAAAAGCAGTTAAAGCAGTCAATACCTAGGGAAAAGTAGCTATCAATAGCAAGGCTAAAAAGGTTCTAATTAGCCTAGACATTTACACTAAGTTAGACCTAGTAGCCTTTGACTATGTTAGACTAATAAGCTTAAAGCTTTGCTAGCAATGCAAGCATAACTATTTAATACTAGAAATTAAAGGTGCTAGCAAGACTATAGTAAAGACTTACAAAGTCTACCACCTGCGCTTTAAACTTACTAACTGCTAAAAGCATAGCGTTAAAGTAATTAAGCTTTTTATAGCAATCAACTGCAATTTATTCAACACTTTAGTCTTAGTAAGCTAGCCTATTTTGCAAGACTTAAAGATTAATATTTACAATGCTAATGCTATGTGGAAATACTCTTGCTGCTTGCAAATCTAGCTAGTAAAGATTAGTAAATTTACCTAAAAAGACCTTATGCAAGTAAAAGTCTGCGTCTTTAAAGTCTAAGCATAATATTAGCCTTTAGTTGCCAAAGACGACAAAGATAACCCTTTAGAAAACCCTAGTCTTTTAAACCTTTAATAATTACTGCAGTGCTTAGCTAACTGCAATAGCAACATATTTGACAGTTGCTAGGCAAAGCTACTACCTTCTTACAAAAAAAGCAATTATATAATCAATATAATATCTAGTAAATTACTACCTTTTTAGCATATATTTAACCTTTTCCTTGCAAAACTGCAAGTTTTAAAAGACTTTATCAACAATGCTTTAGAAAAGGGTATTATTAAAGAGTCTATTAGCTTTGCCAAGGCTTTTATACTCTTTGTCTCTAAAAAGAATAAGACTCTTTAGTTATGCATTGACTACTAAAGACTTAACAAAATCATAGTAAAAAACTGTTACCTACTGCTTTTAATTAGTAAGCTTTTAAACTGCTTAAACAGTGCTATAGTCTTTTTGAAAATTGACTTACAAGTAGCTTACTATCAAATACAAATCTAGGAAGGTGACAAGTAGAAGACTACTTTTTGCATATGCTATAGCTACTTTAAATTCTGCGTGATGCTTTTTAGGCTTATCAATATGCTTGCAACCTTCTAAGCTTACATTAATAAAGCCTTGCAAGGCTATGTCAATAGCTTTTGCATTATTTATCTTAACAATATCCTTATTTTCTTCTAGTTAAAAGAAAACTATTAGCAGCACTTTAATTAAGTCTATAAATAGCTATGCTAATTTGAATTGTTTAGCAATGCAAAAAAGTGCTTTTCTTTCTAGACTAAGGTTGAATTCCTTAGCTTTATTATTAATACAAAGAGTTTTCAAATAGACTCTAGCTATGTAAAAGCAGTATATAAGTGGTTAAACTATCTTCTAAAGACTTATAAAGATATTCAGGTCTTTCTTAACTTTTGCAACTTTTACCAAAGGTTTATTTTTGCCTTCTTATGCATAGCCTAGCCACTATATAACCTACTAAAGAGTATAAAGAATAGCTAGAAGCTAGGTTAAATTAGTAACGACTAGGAAAAGCCCTAGCAGCAAGCTTTCTAAGCCTTAATCAATGCCTTTACTATAAAGCTAGTACTGCATTACTATAACTTTAACTAGTTATTGCATATAAAAACTAACGCTTTTAATTATGCGTTGGCTAGGATAATTTCCTAGCAATTTGACAATAGCTAGCACCCTATAGCTTACTACTTTCCAAAGTTTTCCAAAGCTAAGGTAAACTACCTAGTCTATAATAAAAAGCTAATGGCGATAGTTATAAGCTTCTAGCACTAGAAGCATTATCTTAAAGGTGCTACAAAGGTCTAGGTTTACTCAAACTACAAGAACCTTAAGCAGTTTATAGATTAGACTAAACTTAACAAGCGTTAGGCTTGCTAGTTAATTTAGCTAATGCTATACAATTTCTAGATTTTCTACTAGAAAAGCATGTTAAACCTAGCAGACAGGCTTTTATACAAACCTAACTATGTTGGCAAAGACTGCTTTATTAACAATACGCTAGTTACCTAGCTATTACCTTTGCTATATGCAAAGCTAGTAAAACCTACTAGTATAGTAAAAGCATAGCTAGACTTCTAGGTAGCTGCTAAGCTATAGCTAAGCCTTTAGATAGCTAAAGCATAGCTAAGCCTTTAGGCAGCTGCTAATTAGAATAGATGCAAGCTAGCTTTAACCTATGCCTTTCTTAGGCCTAACCTAGTAGAAGCTAGAGTTTGCTTCTTGCAAGACAAGATAGCCTAGACTGCTAGTAAGGCTAAGGAAAAAGACTAAGGTTTACAAGGTTAAAGATTACTGTTATGCACTAGTGACTTTGCTACTAGCTACAAGTAAGCTTGCAAGACATTGCCTTTGCTAAATTGCAACAAAGCAATTGCATGCAAACTTTGCATGCAAGTTATTACTAGACAGCAAGCTGCTAAGGCAATCTAGAGTCTTGAATCACTTGACAAGAAAGCTAAGGCTTTGTCACTAATTAGACTTGTTATAGAGGCTTAGAAAGCCAACTTTTACTGCCAAGAGGTTTAGGCAAGCCTTTTTAAAAGTCTTTGCTTTGGTAGGGTTAATATAAAAGGCATAACTATGCAGGGTTTTATTTAGTCTCTTGACTATGTAGATGGTAGCCTTCTATTATACTATTAGGGTAAGATTTACATCCTAGTGCAAGAATTGCTGTAGCAAGAGCTTTTCTAGCGCTTTCATAACTACCTTACAGCAAGTTACTAAAGCGCAGACTAAACTAGAAAGCTAATCTAAAGGCATTTTAATTGGAAAAGCCTTAAGGCAGAAGTTTAGAAGTATGTTAGTAGCTGCTAGCTTTGCTAAAGCAAGGCAATTTACTAGCACTGCCTTTATAAAAAGCTGCAAGCGTTGACTTTGCAAAACAACACATGCCTCTTCTAGCATATATTGTTAGATTGGATTACAAAGCTTTCAAAATCTTAGAAGAAAAGTACTAGCAAGTGGTATAACAATATCCTTACTATTATAAATTGCCTTACAAAGTTAGTCTGCTTTATACTAACCTGCAGTAACATGTTTGTAGTAGACTTTGCAAAGCTATTTTTCAAGCATATTGAATTACAATACAGCATGCCTTTAAGCATAGTAAGCAACTAAGACTTCTAGATTACAGCTTAATTCTAGCAAAAAGTCTACGCGTAGATTTTAATCAAAAGGTAGCTTTTTATAGCTTACTACTTGCAAACTAATAGGCAGTTAAAGGCTTTTAATTAAGTAGTAGAAGACTATTTGAAAGCCTATATAGCAGACAACTAGGCAAATTAGGTAAACTTCTTTCTGCTAGTGCAGTTTGCTTACAACAATAGTCAAAGCTATATAATAGGAAAATCACCAAATTACCTATTATATAGCTTTAATTGCAAAGTTAGGTTTTATGTTATAGACAGCGTGGTTTTAGAAAGAAACTACCTAACTAATCAAACTACTAATAGTATGCTTTTGTTAGCATTTGCTAGTGCTATACTAGGCAGGAAGTGCCTAAGGAAATGCCTGCTAATGCCTAAGGTTTAAGCCTAACTGTAAAAGTTAGAAGCTTTTAGGGATAACCTATAGGTTAAGTTAGCGCAAGCTGCTAAGCATATAGCTAAGTATTACAACTATACTTACATGCCTAAGCAGTTCAAAGTTAACGATTTGGTCAAGTTATTAACTAAGAATCTACAGTTAAAGACTTTAAAGCTTAGCCTGCAATAGATTAGGCTTTTCTAGGTAATTAAATAGGTAAGTAGTTAGGCATATTGACTTGCATTGTCTGATAAATACAGCTGCTTTTACAATATCTTTCTAATCTAGCTACTAGAAGACTACTGCCTTTGCCTTAGCAAGAGTCTACTACCTTGCCTAGACTTTGACAACCTCAAGGAAAAATAGAAGGTTAAAGAAATCTGCAACAATGCTAAATTTGATAGCGTAAAGCATTATCTTGTCAAGTAGGCAAATTAGCTGTTAGAATATAACACCTAGGAACTGCTAAAGCATTTAGAAAATGCCCTAAAAGCAGTTTGCATGTACAAAAAGGCTTGCGGAAAGAAGAGGCTTGCGCTTACAAAAGCTAGCAATGACAGCAATAGCGATAATAGTAGTGGCAAAACCCTTGTAAGGTTTCTACTAGTCTCCTAAGTCTTAACCTGCAAGGCTTTAATAGTAGGCAAGCAGATTAGACAGTTAAAAAGGGTCTAGAAGTAAGGTTCTTGCCAAGTTAGTCACTCTTTTTCCTTACCTAGCTGAAAAAGAGGTTGCAGAAGGTTTTTTAACAAGGATTTAGCGCTAGCTAGTTAGGTAGAAAGCGCCTACCTACTGGCAAGTAATTAGGTAGGGCGCAGAGGGTGCTAAAGATGCAGATGTCTCCTTAGAGAGAAGATAGTTGTTATGCCTTGAAGGCCTAGGTTAATATTGCCTCTGCTTCTACGCGCAAGGCTTGGGAAAGCCTAGTGGCTAAGGTAGCTTAGTCTGCCACATAAAGTGGCTTTAAGTGATTAGCGCGAGCGTAGCCTTTAATTGGAAGGCCTTGTAATTAGTATAGTCTTACCCTGCAGGGTAGGAAGGTCTAGCTAGCCTAGTCGACAGTCTTACAAAGTCTCTGCAAGGGGCTTGCGTAGGGACTGCTAGGCAGCTTTAAGTTAAAGACTGTGATAGACTTGCCTAAAGGTTTACAAGAGCAGGCTTTAATATACATTCTAGCCAAGAAGCTACTCGAGACAGTTTCCTACCTAATTTACTAGCAATACTGTTGCAACTGCCTTCTCTCTCAAAACCCATGCCAATTAGCCACCTTGTATAAGTCAATTAGACTAATCACCCCCATGCCTCCATCCTGCTGCCAACCCAAGTCTTGCAACCCATTACAGCTACTTAAGACAGTTTCCTACCCAATTTACTAGCAATACTGTCGCAACTGCCTTTTCCTTTAAAACCTATGCTAATTAGCTACCTTGTATAAGTTAGTTAGACTAATCACCTCTATGCTTTTATCTTACTGCTAACCTAGGTTTTGCAACCTGTTACAACTTTAAAGCCTCTTTTAACAAGCTTGCTATATAGCATGCTTTTGCCTTTGATTTAATATGCCAACCCTACCAAATTCCACAATGTCAAATAATAACAATAACACTAGCATGCTTAATTAACCTAGCGTTAACCTTGCTGCTAGCTTTGCAATAGACTTTCTTGCTACTGCCTTACTAGCTAGACAAATAGCTTTTACTGCTATAAACCTAAAAAGCTATCTAACTTACAATATCAACTATATCTACTTCTACTTGCATAAGCAAATCTAATACTACATAAATAGCACTTATATTCTAGGTAATTAGCTAGCTGCCTTTGTCAACGTAGTAAAGCTTTGCAATAAAGCGTAGTAATTTACTAACCTAGGATTAAAAACTGACAACAGGTTGTTGCAACCTACTAGTATGCTAAGCCTAAATATAGTCTAAGGAAGCCAACTAGCTACCTTTTAGCCTAAGAATATAGCTGCAAATCTAGCTTAAAAAGCCTGCCAAAAGCCTAATCAAAGGTTTTGCTAGGCTTTTAGTCAAGGGTTTTACCTAAGACTTTACTAGCTGTCTTTTGACAAAGATAGCAAGCCTAACAATTACTTTAAAGCCTACTTTGGCTTAAAAGGCACCTGTATTAACAAGATTATCATACTAAAGGCTAACAAAGGTTTTGCCAACTACTATGCTTGGTTTAACAATCTTAAAACTACTTTTATTGCAAACCTTAACTAATACTAGACTGCTAATATATAGGTTGCCGTTGCTACTAGTTACTTTGACTAGACTATAAAGAACTGTTAGTATATAGCAATTGACATTTACCTATATATATGCTGCTACTAGTGTAAATTTGTCTGCTAGGTTTAACAAAACCACTCTTACATGCAAGCTAATTGTCAAAACAACCTTTAAAAGTGGTTTAAAGCTTAGCAGAAAGATAGTAAAAGCTTAGTCGACTTTTATACCTAACTAAAGTCCCTAGCCCTCAAAGCTAGCTAGACAATTAGCTACAACCTTCTCCTAGCGCGTTGGTAGGGGGCTACTTTAATAGCAATCTTGTGATATTGTATGAAGTAAAAGTGGTGATAATATTTGGTAGTTTCTGCGCAGAGGGCGCGTAGGCTTTAACTAAGCTACGCTAGCGCCTAGGCTAAGTTATAGGCCACCAAGGCCACTTTAAGCCCCGCCCTTACTATCTATTTACAGCCAGTAGAAACTATCCTTTCTACCCTACCAAGCCTTATGCATCAATATGCTAGGCTTGAAAAAGGATCTACCTACCCTTAAGTGTCACATGGCAATGCTGCTATTAGTAGAGGCTTAATTGGCCTAACTAGTTAGGCTACCACTATCAAAAAATCCAGAGATTATCTAATTATACAAATATTGTAAATCTAGACGCCTTTAAACAATTCAAAAGGCTAGATTCTACAATGCCAAAATCGTCAATTTCCTAAGATTAATTCCAATACAACAGATTAATCTTCTTCTAATCCTAGAACTAACAAGACACATAATTGGCTTAAATAAGTTATATGCCAATGTTAAATTAACTGCCAATGTCTTTGTAAGTCAAGCCTATCGTATGCAATAGCCTAATCGTCAAAAGGTTAGGTTGTGACCAAAGAGGTAGGTTGTGGAAGCAAAGTATTTAACTAGTGAAAGTACTGCTGTAAGCAGTAGTAAGATAGAAAGTAGGGTAGGCAAGTAAGGTGCAGAAGACTGGTTGTATTGTGTGTATGATGATGATTTCACCAAAGTCAGCCGGCTAATCTAACTGACTATATAGTAAAAATTTAGTCTTCTTGCTTTACTTGATCTACTAGATCAAACAACTTGATACCTTGGATTAGCTGATTAGACTAGGTCTGTAAGATCCGATTGTTTGAATTAGTAGTAATACGTAGATTACACACTTACAAGGTGGTGATACGTATCAAGTGGTTTGACAGGGTTTGAAGGTTTTTAGGTGGTTTGATTTTCTGCACCTACCCTCTACTTGCAAGGTTACCCTAGACTTGCCAGGCTACCCTGTCCTTAGGGTTAGGGTTGTCTTTGACAAGAAAGTCTTTTTGACTTAAATGCGAATTATAAGGTAAGAAGTTATCACGTGACTTAGCTAGTTTGTAGACTTATAAATACGTCACTTATAATGCTTAATTAGCAAACAGCTTAGTCATCACCATTGTGGTTACCTTAATATATGGGTTTAAAGTTAGACTTCTCAAGTAATCTTTATACTCCCCCTTAAGGTATATAGTGGGTTTGTGGATAATTTTAATCCATTGTATGCCTTATTAGCAAGTTATCTTTATAGTTATGACTTTTATTTGCTTATATGCATAGTGTATACCTTATAATTGCATATTTTATTTAGTTGACTTCTTTAAGTCCAATGACTTGTGTGAATTTTTCAAATTGTTCGCGTGGAACGCCCTTTGTAAATGGGTCTGCATTATTGTCTTTTGACTTACAGTAAGTCAATATTAGCCTTTTTTCATTTGTTAATTGACGTATATAGTGGAATATTAAGTCAATGTGCTTAGTCCTTCTGTGAAATTCAGGATTTTCAGCAAGTGCTTGGGCTGATTTAGAGTCTGTAATTAATATAGGTGTATTTAACGTAATACTTTGGATACGTAACCTAGTAATCATACAGTTTAATAGGTTGTATAGGTATACAGCTTCTTTTCCAGAGTCTTTTAAAGCCATATATTTAGCTTTGCAAGTGCTTAACGCAATTGTTTTTTGTACTGTACAGTACTAACTGATTGGATTATTTCGTCCAAGGTAATATATATACCTAGTACTACTGCGTCTTTCAATTAAATTGTCAGCCTAGGATGCGTCAGAATACCCTATTAATTTAGGTAGGTCTTTGTTTGTATAGTGCAGTCCCAAGTCAGGTTTTAAATTCAAGTAACCCCATATCCTGTCTAAGGCTTTAAAGTGGATTTTATTAGGATTACTCATAAATTTTGAGCATTGATTTACTGCAAATGCTATATCTAGCCTGGTTTTTAAGGCTAGGTATAGTAAGGCACCAATTTGTTGTTGGAAAGTCTTGATTTCTTTTGCATTTGCCTGGTATTTTGATTTTTCCAGCTTTAAACCTGCTTTAAAGGGTGTAGTATATTTTGATATATACGATTTTTCAAACCTTTCAATTAGGTTATGTGTATATTTTGTTTGGTGTAACGTTATTGATTGGCCTTTGATAAATTCCATTTCAATGCCTAAGAATATTGAAGGTTTACCCATTTCTTGTAATTTTATATATTTAGACGCAATATTCATTACTTTGCGTATTAAATTGTTAGTAGGACCTGCAGCAATTAGGTTATCTACATGACAGCAAAGTATAATTTGAAATTTTGGATAGATAAAAACACCTTTGTTATAAGGTAAAGTAATAAATCCTAGCTTTAGTAATACATCCTTTAAATGCTTATACCAAAGCCTTGGTGACTGTTTTAACCCATAGAGTGCTTTATTTAATTTGCACACTTTACTTCCTTTTTCAAAGCCTATAGGCTGTATTACATATATTTCTTTATCAACATCTGCATGCACAAAGGCATTTTTAACGTCATATTATAGCATTGACTAATTAAGGTATATAGCTAGTAGGAAGATTAGCCTGTAAGATTTAAGTCTACAGGTAGTACTAAAAGTCTCTAGGTAGTCAATACCTAGTATTTGGTTAAAACCTTATACTACCTAACAGGCTTTATACTTTATGACTTTATTATTTGCGTTGGTTTTTAACTTGTATACCCAACGCCTTCCTAGGACATTACAGCCTTTTGGTAAGTCTACTAATTCCTACGTTTTCTATGCTTCTAATTTGTCAACTTCCGCTTTCATTCCTTTAAACTAGAGGGCTGCGTTAGGGCTTCTCATAGCTATTTTATAGGTTGACGGTTTTTTATTGGTATTAGTAATTACTAATATAAGCTTGTCAGCTTTAGCTTCTGCTATATTTGGTAAAGCACTATATTTAATTTGTCTTGTAGAAGGTTATAGGTTGTGATTTTCAATATCACTTGCTTGATTTAATTTATCTTCTATTAGACTATTATTATTACTTGATTCAATAATAGGCGTAGACCTTAGGCTTTGGTTTAGATCAACTAGATTGCTATTTAAAACCTTAGCTTTATTATTTATATTACTTAAATCGTTACTATTTAAAGTAATATTTGAAAAATCAAGTAGTGCTTTGGGTATTTCTTCATTTTTAGACTTTATAGTTGTAAGAAAGCGGTTTTCCATTATGTATAAATCTCTTGTCTAAATAGGCCTTTTATATTCAAAGTCTCAGATCTTATAATTATTACAGTCTATACCATAACCTATTAGAATTCCTAGTATGCTATGAGGGTCTAGTTTCTTAAGGTTAGGCCTTTTTCTTTTAAAGTAAACTAGGCTTCCAAAGACTTTAATATTGGTAATATCAGGTTTTTCACTATTTTTAGCTTTATATAGTGTCTTAAATCCCAGCTTACTATGTGGGGTCCTATTGTATAAATAGGTTATAGCTAGTAAAGCCTCTCTCTACATATATTGTGGCAAATTACTATTTAATAGTATACACCTTACTTTATTTAGTAAGGTACGATTAATCCTTTTAGCATTTCCATTTTGTTCTTTAGTGTATGGAGCTGTGGTTTGGTGTATTATACTAGCTTTATTAAGTGTGATTTTAAAGCGTTTATTTACATATTCAGTGCCATTATCAGAGCTTAGTATTTTAATCTTATGCTTTAAGCTTGTCTGATTTTTAGCTTTGGCCTTAAAAGTTAGGAATGCACTATAGGCTTTGTCTTTTGACCTTAGTAAGGCAACTTCAAGGTATTTGGTCTTTTTATCTAAAAAGGTAATAAAATACCGGTAATTATCATAAGTTAATGGCGTAATTGGGCCACATAAATCACTACTGATTTTTCTAGGTATTCATAACTAGTATTATTGCTAGTAACCTTAGGCATACTATTGATTATATTTGCCTGTATGCAGATTTCACACTTATGCATATTGCAGTTATTTGCAAAATTTGCATTAGTATTTTGAATATCTTTATAGCCAGTAGTATTATTCTGGTTATAAGAATTGTTTTTAGTAGTGTTTGTGGTTATTGATTTTATTTCGTCAGCAGAATTAGGTTTTGCGTGACAGTTGCCTTGTAAATTAGGTTGATAAGTTTTCTTGTTGGTTTTGGACAAATTAGCCAAAGTTGAATTTTCTCCACTAGGCATCGCTGTATTTAGGCTATTATATAAGCTTTTGTCAGGCAGATTTTTGTTGTGAGTAGTATTTTTAGTTATCTTTTGATTACTAATCATACTTTTTCTAGTAGTCATGTGACTACCTTGTAAATCAGTGTTTTTTGTGTTTTTTAGCAGGTAGCCTATAGCTTTTGCGCTAATATGGCCCATTCTTTTGTGCAGTAGTTCATATAGTTCTTTTACACTACTTTCTTGTACTATATTTATAGTAGGCTTAGGCCTTGTAATATTATGATTTTTAATTACCTCAATAGGTAGGTAGTATAAATTACCTATTTTATCACCTTTAGTGATTACTTTATTATTTCTAATAAGTGCACAACCTGCAAATGAAAATACTAATTGTATATTTTGAAGTTTTCCTTGACTTATAAGGTTGATACTAATTTGTGGCATATAAAGACAGTTTTGTAGTAACATCTTTTCTTTGCTGTCTGTAAATTCGATATATACATTTCCATACCCTGTAATTTCTAGGGTTTTTGCCTCGCCTTAACTAACCGTAGTCTTACACTCTTGCATAGTCTAAAATAGTGATTTATCACTTATAACGTGAGCTTTTGCAGCAGTGTTTATTACAAAGTTAGCTTTGTATATAGAATTTGACTTGGTTGTTAATACCTGGATCTGCTTGGTATTACAAGCTTTGATCTTTTTGATCCGGTCGCTTAGATTGGCTAGCTGTATTTGCTTTTCTGAATATTTAGAAAGTAGTTGTTCTATATCAACGTCGCCGAATAAATCAACTCTGTCAGGTTATTCAAAGTCCATTGGGTCGTCTTCTTGACTACCCTGGCTACTACCTTGGCTTTAAGGTAGGGTAGGTGGATTTTCTAGGCTAGTAAGGACTGGCGCTACCATGGTTGATTTTTTGTGAAGGTTGAGGGTATTTTCTTCCCTTTTTTGGAAGGCAGGATTCTCGCGTACTGAAGGGTCTTGATTTGAATCCCAACTTTCGGGAGCTTTTTCAGGGAATAGGTAGAAGCACCTAGTGGTATTGTGAGTAGCCACTTTACAGTGGTTACACCAAGCCTCTTTTGTGGATTTCCACGCAGCCCTTTTAAATCCTTGATTAGATCCATTTTTCTAACTACCTTTATAAGGTTTATTAACCTTGTAAGGTAATTTCGACTGCCTTACTGCCATTACTTTGGTAGTAGATCCTTTGTTGTCTGCTAGTCTGCGTGATTTATCAAGCAGACTATTACACAATGTAGTCAAAGTGTAAGCTTTGATGTCTTTACGTAAGGCTTGCGTGATATTTGCCACGAATCCTTCGTATCGATCAGTCAAGGCATTTAAAATCCAACTGAGGATACACTTATCATTGAATTTCCACCCCTTTTGGTGTAATTTAGTTACTAGCTCCTTGGCTTTGGTGATAAATGCGTCTATACTGGCAAAATCTGCCAGTTGAATTTGCAAGAATTCCTTGAATAACAAGTGGTTGGTAGTAAAACCTTCTGGCTTGTAAGCCTGCTGCAGGGTATCCTATACAGCTTTAGCTTCTTTCAAGTGCTTGATGTGTTTAAGTGGTTCTTTTCTACACAAAAGCTTTAGAAGTCTTGCAGCTTGTTTGTTTTCTTTGGCAGTAGGGACTTTAAAGTCACCTCCTTTCTCAGAATCAGGGGTTTTATACAGGCAGTGATCTAGATCCTTCATTTCTAAGGCAACTGGCACATGAATCGACCAAGTAGGGTAGTTGGCTGCGCTAGTAAGAAGAGGAATGGTGATTTTACTGTCTATTTTGAGTGAAAAATCAAGTGAAATGGAAGAAATTAGACAAGATTGTGTAGTAAAAAGGATGATTTTTGTGTCTTGTGAGTGAACCAGTCACTT